>NC_080425.1:88361782-88961782 GCF_029873635.1 Malania oleifera
ATAGTATGATACATATATACATTATAAAAGCCATATAAATTGCATCGTCATATAAAAGTCTACTTGGGCCACATAAATATTTAAACTCGTAATCTATAAATACTATATAATAAACTGGTATAAACATGCATCGATGAAATCTCTAATAGTACTATGAAAACTCCTAGCATAGCATATTTCCCTTACTTTAACTTTGAAAAGCCCCTATAAAAATCTGGCTCTATACCCGCAGGGTTCCTAACCCAACATTCTGAAAACGCAATCCCTCAGAACAAAACATCAGTATTTCTTAGTCTACATCATTTTCTATAACTGTCAAGAAGTCAAAAACTCAATAAAAGACCTTACCCTGAATTTGGGATGAAATCCAACTTCGTTTCCTAGACAATTCACTCCGGCAAACTTGTAGAGAACTCCACCAGGAGCATCATGGTAGCTTCGGATCATCGATCCGGCGATCGGTGGGGCCGGAATCGAAGAGAGAAGGGAGAGAGAGTCGTAGGAGAGAGAGAGAGAGGAGAGAGAGAGAGAGGCGCTGGAAATGAGATAAAATCCTGATTTTTCAAATATTTATACTGCCAGATTCGTCGACGAGACACGTCACCTCGTCGACGAGTCTTTCATAAAATTCGTTGACGAAGGCCTGTATTTGTCGACGAAATTCAGAGCAGCCAGAAACCTCTCTCAGTATTTTCTCATCGACGAAGCCCTGTATTCATCGACAAGTCCTTGTAACTTCTTGAATTTATTTTATTCTCCAAAAGTCTACAGCCTCCTTCTCTTTCTGTATCTATTTTCTCTCCCTCTTATTATTAAAATGCTATTATTCTTCTGGTCACTACAATACAGTTTTACAGTATATGATGAGTATAATATGATATATTATCAGCACGAAAAGTAGAGAACGGATGATACAGTATGTTTTAAATAGAGAAAGAAAGATATGTTTGAAAGATATGATTTATAGATGATTTGTTGTTTTACAGTTCAGTCATTATTTTAAAAGTATCATTAACTTAGTTGTCACACACTAGTAATAGCATATATCCACTTACTGAGCGTCGACTCACCCCATTACTTTAACATTTTTCCGTTGAGCCAGTTAGGCGAGCAGATCAGGCCGCGGATAGAGTGTAGCTCAGATCACCCTGGTTATAGGGTAAGTTTTTGACAGAGTTGTGTATGTTTTGGGATAGATGATACTGGAGGGGCATTTTTGTATGGTCTGTATATTTTGGATTCTGGTATTGTATAGTTTATGTATAATGATTATATGATTTATGTTTTCGCTGCTTAGGTATGGATGTAAATGCACACATATATATATATATAAAAATGCACACAGTGGGAGATCGAATGTTGATGTGGTTTATTGTAGTGCAGGCGTCCCTCTGGTGTCTAGACCAGGAGGGGCAGAGCCATCGTACTTATAGACTTATGTTGATCTAGCGTGGTCGGCCAGCCATTACTAGGTCCCGCCTTCGGGTTGCACAACCCAATCATATGGGGGTAAGACATGACACTAGCCAGCTATCCATCCAGGGTGTTTTCCATGTATGGTTATATGATATGATTTATATGTATAGAAATTCAGTATGTTATACCATGTTATGGTAAAATATATTTTTCTCAGATATGTTACAGATAGTTTTAGCAAGTATGATTTATGTACTGTTATATGTATAACACGAAAATACTCATGTTGCCACACACTAATATTAGTTTATTTCCCTTACTGAGAGGTGTCTCACCCCAGCTATATAAATATTTCAGGAGCCCCAAATAGAAGAGCGGATAGAGCTCCACAGCGTTAGAGTTCAGCTGTTCTACCCTGTCTGAAGGGTGAGTATTCTTGCTAGGGTCTAACAAATTTTTGGGTGGTGACCCTAGGCCACTTTTGGATATTTTGGGGTATGTGTATGTATATGACAGTTGTAGTAAAACTCTAGTATTGTGTTGATTGGTAATTTGACATGTATATGATTTTACGTTTCATGCTGCTTAGGTATCCGTGTTGTATTTTAAGTATATCCCTAGTATCCATGGGTCCATGTTGATTATGATTTTCCAGGGTTATTATATTGTATATTATTATGAAAAAGCAGGTCGTTACACCTTATGTCTTTCTTCTTCTTGGAATACGGCTGAGACTTATTACTAATCGATCCATTATGGAACTTTCTCCCACATTCCTGGCTACCTTTCACCACAAGCTCTTTACCTTGTGAAATCTCATTGCTGGCCTTCTTTCTTTGATGAAAACCTAGTAGAGTGCTTGTTACCTCTTCCAAATTCATAATTTCTTTGCCCCATATTAGAGTTGTTACTAGATTTTCATATGTATGAGATGCGGGTAGGGAATTCAATAGCATCAATACCTTGTCTTCTTCCTTGAACTTCACATCAACCAGCATCAAACCACTTACAATCTAATTAAATGAATTGATGTCTTGGTTCAAATCTGAAATCTCTACCATCTTAATCCAATACGATTTCTGCTCAAGATACAATTTGTTCATTAAATATTTAGACATATACTAGCTTTCAAGTTTCTGTCAAACAACCGCAGGAGTTTTCTTATCCATGATGTGACACAACACGTTATTGGCTAGACAAAGCCTGATAATTGCTACAGCCTTTACTTCTAATTCCTTCCAACTTATTTCATCCATGACTTACGGTTGACCTCTGTATAATGCCTTCACCATACTTTGTTGCACTAACAGATCCTTAACCCTTATTTGCCATAGTTTAAAGTTTCCTTGATGGGAATCAACAAGCCTTACCCATTTCCTTTGCAGACGTGGTGATACGTGGACAACCTCCAGATGTCTACTACTGTTCATAACTCTTTTGTAGGTACCCGTGGACTTATTTGAATACTTCTTGAAAACTTTCAGTACGAGAAGATCCCAAGTGAAGTATTGAAGAAAAATTCAACTCAAGACCCATGTGGGCCTCCATAGGCCCCACACAGATTTGACTTTCTTTTGGCTTATATCTTTACATTTAATTTGTAATATTGCAAGACAACTTAACTTGCATAAGTTTTTAGTAAGTTGTCAGAGTCATTAATGTGTCCAGTTAGTTGGTGTATTTATTATTTGTGTCTCCCATACATGTGCGCGAATTGCTAGTTGTTTAATGTCCTTGTCCCCCATGCTAGCTAAGCTTGTTAATGCTTTGTTTCCCTTATGCTAGCTATATATATCTCTCCACTGTAAGAACTAAAATGTAACTAAGTTTGAATATTGAGTAAAATTCATTTTGTTGAAGCTTGTTTAGTTTTGTCCAATCTTCCGATTGTGTTGTGTGAGGCTACACCGTTCTCTCCGGAGAACAAGTGGTAAGAGACCACTATCTATCCATCGACTCCATCATCATCTCCTCCAACTCACCACACGACCACCCCCATCTAAACATCCACACAACCACTTCTCCTTCTACACCCATATGACCATCATCCCTTTACTCCATTGCTACGTTTATATTGGTGATTCAAAGCTTGTCCGAAAGACTTACGATGTGGTCTAACTTGTGTTGAGCAACATCAAGTCATCCAACGACTTTATTGGTAAATTCAGTATTTGTTTGTACCCTTATTTAATATTGTGAAAACCTTTGCCTGATAGCCTGAAATTCCATATTTGAATAACACATTTGAACCATTAGATATCAATATTGATACTTGCTAGTTAAAATCAATTGTATGAATGTTAGCTTGGTAGCTTAGAACTTGGAATCTTGATTTTGAAAGTATCATCTTCCACATAAAACTAGATTCCTTGATCAGTAAACACTTGGGACTTATTTTTTGAACAACATCATACACCTTTTAAAAAATCCAACAACATGTGAAATATAACATAATTTATGGTGTTTATGTTGAATTAATTAATTTCTTAATTCAAAGTGCTTTGAGTGTATGTGCTTGTATGATGGTTGAACCGTAAGACATAGGTCGATCAATTCCCGTCCTACATCATCTTGGTATCACAACCTAGGTTGAATTAGGCAAACCCTCAAGGGTCTTGGACTCAAACTTGCTTCAAAATAAGAACTAGGGTATTCTGGTGCCGAAAGTCTTCCAAGTAGTATTCAAACAACTCCACGTGTACCTACAAAATAGTTGTGAACAAAAATGGACACCTAGAGATTGTCCATGTGTCACCATATTTGCAAATGAAATGGGTAAGTCCAACCCTAGGCTTTTTATTAGTTAGTCCCGGTAAAGCCCTCAGGTGGCATATTTTTTTGAAACGAGGCCCTTGGTAACGTGACATAAAGACTCCTTAATTTATTTTTTATTGACATTTCATTTTACTTTACATAATAAACCTAAAATTAAAACTAAACTAAATGATAATGATAAATAAAGTGAAATTTTCTGAAGTATTGTACTACAAAGAACAATGAATCCCCATCACTCTCCCTCACACTTTCTTGGCTGTCCCAATGATGCACGAAACTCTCTTTTTCTCTAGCAATAACTTCCCAAAAAAGTATTTATTTACTACTCAAAAGATGACCCACCATCTTCTAAAGAAAGTCACACTCAACTAATAAAGAACCACCCATTCCAAGATAACAAGTGGGATACCACTAAGCACTAAGTCTCTTCACCTCCACTTGGACATGAATTCCACTTGAGAATTGACCAAGACTTCCAAGAGAATCATTTATACACGTAGGTCATCCTCTACGTAGGAAGAAAACCCAACATTGCTATGACAGAAGGAAGAAATGAAAAGCACCAAATACAAAAAGAAGAGGAAGGAAAAGAAAAAAAATGTTGATGTCGCGGAGTCTTTCGTTTGTCAAGAAAGAAATGGGATGATGTCCTAAACATTTCTATTTGAAAGTTTAAAATGCACTATTAGTATTTCAGTTTCTTATTTGGGGTCATCATTTAGAATTTAAATGGAAAAGTATAAAGTTGGGGACTTATTATTTCGATAAATTAGTAGAGTATCAAGGCTCTCTCATTTTATAAAATAAAATAAAAAAGTGCAGTTCTAGACTTGACTAGAGTTGATTACAACCGCTCTACCAACAATAATATATAATAACTTACTTGAAATCTAATGCCAAGAGTCACATTTTATGTGCGTATTCTACTTTAATTTAGGTCAATTTGATTTTTTTGCTTTTTATTTTTGTTTTTATGCAGTTAAAGAACATATAATGTTTACATTGCCAAAAAAAAGTTAAAAAATAAAAATAAAATTGTTTTTTTAGAAATTTAAAAATATATATGTGCATGTACATGTGTATTCAAGTGGGCAGAGAGAGAGAGAGAGGGAGGATGAGTCCTCGCTTGGCCAAGAGAGGAGAGAAGGAGATAATGGCTTTGTGTCTTTCTTTTGTAAAAAAAAAAGGAAAAAGAAAGAAAGGATGCTGCCATTATGCCTTAGAAAATCTCTAACTTAAAGTCAAAAAGTATGTATTTGAAAAAAGATGATGATATGAAGAAGAAGAAAATGGAATGACGCTCATGCCATACACGTCTTTGGTTCAATGAAATGAAACTCATCGTATATGTACATTTTTAGTTTAAAGTGAGCAAGCATGTTATTTACTACAAATTCTATTGGTAGTCCATTTACATAGTCCTAGAAAAGTGAATGATATATAATTTTATGTGTTCCAAATTTATGATCTTAAGAGCTTGTGAACTTTTGTATTTTCTAAAATAAGAGTGTATTTTTTCTTTTATCAATTTAGGAAAACAAATGATGGCTTTATGCCTTTCATAATATCTAATTAATCAATAATATACAACAAGGAAATGGGGTTTGAATGATGATTGCATAATTTTTATTTTTATAAAAAGGAAGAAATTTATTTGTAATGCCTATTACATTTTTATTTAAATAAGATTATATTTAATTTGCAGAATTTTTTGAAATAAGATTAAATACAATAAGAAAAAAAAAAAAAGACATTCTCGTGATGAAATTTAAGAATAGTTATTACTTATATATTCTTGATGCCTATTACGTTCCGCTTTTACGTACCAAATATGTAAAAACGTACCTTTCGTTAATTCGTCAAGAAAAAAAAGGAATAATATTCTAATGAACATCTTTGACTTGAAATCCAAGAGGGCCTTTCATTACAAATTAAGTGGTTAAAGTTTGACAAGTTTATACTAAAAGTTTTAAATAAGTTTTGAATCATAAAAAATACCATGAATTTATGTAAGTGAATAACATTATGTATTGTTCAATTTTTCAAGTTAATATCATTTTATAATATCATATACATGTTTACTCAACCCTCCACAAAGGAAGTCCTTTCCTACATTGTCACAATGCCAATTAAATAGGCTTTCCTTTTAGTGACAATAAAAGTAGTCTTAACAAACAATTCCAATTAATAATCATGCTTGGGGGAGATTAAGTAGGTTCATTTATAATCGTTTTAACACGGTAGAAAGTTGTAAAATACTAATTAAAAGAGCTTTGTGAGTTAGTTGAAAAGTTTGATAGATATATTTTTATAGAATATGACAAGCAAGGGAGAGTAGATTTGAGCAGAAGAACTTAATATAAATTATAATAAAATTTGTCCAAAGCCACGCAAATCTAAATCTAAAGTCTGAAAATCATGCTTTCAAATGCAACATTAGAATCTTCTTGAAAGAAGTTAGCAAAATATTCGGCATAGTATAAACGTAAAACTTTATCTAAAATTTAATTCTTTATCTCGTAACTTATAAGTTGAATTGACTAAAAAGTTCTAAATTTTAAAGTAAGAATAATGTGATCAATCGTAAAGTTTTAGATTTGAATTTACTACTAAATTTTGGTGTAAATGTGATAAAAATTTTATATAATTTAAGAATGAGCATCATCTCCACCCTAACTTTGCATCGAATAGCTTAAGTGCAAGCATTAGATATGAGTAGTGAATGCAATCTCTGTGATCGGCGGAGACTAATACTTTTACACATAATGCATTCATAGTTTTTTTTTTACATGATAATTTATTTTATAATTATTCATTTTTATCATAATTTATTATAATAATTTAACAGAGCATTACAATGCTAATTTATTTAAAAAAAAAAAATAATTTTCACTATATTCGATTTCTTTTTCACTCTATTTTTAAAAAAATTTATGGAAATAGTACAACAAAATTCATTTATTTGGACTTAACCCTGCGATAGGATAAGAAGTTGAGTGGATACAATCCCGAAAAAAAGAATTTAATTTTTAAAAAATGAAAAGTCTTTGATTTCATTCCTGAATTGAAAGGTTTTTTATTCTGCATTTAGCTAAAGAATTATAAAATTAGTGGAAAAGACATGGGTCATTTATGAGGTTTGGTAAAACATTATTGCATGTCATGAAGTTTCAAAAATCTCATGAATTTCTTGAAATATTAAAAAATTTATAAACATTCTTCTCCTTAAGATATTTGTACTCTTCAAAAAGTTTTTATTTATTTTATTTTATAAAATAAGCAATTGATCAACAAGCTCAATTTGGAAACATGGATTTAGACCTTAAATTTGAATGGAAATGGATTTAGACAAACTTTAATATAAAATTTTACCCAATTCTAAATCTAAAGCCTATCTCAAACATAGGATATCTAGTTTCAATGAACAAATCCAGTGATCCCAAAACAACACTAACAATTACTGCAAATCCAGATTAGCACATACTTAAAAAAACCAAAATCTATGTTCGAAGTTCACAAAAAAGCTGAACAAAGTGAGTGAAGTGATTGAATCTCTAGCTATAAATCACGGGGTATGCCAAAAAGAAAGATCATCCCATCCTATTATACTGGAATTTGGGCTTATCCCAGAAACAGAAGACCCCAAGAAGTAATCCATGAAGGCTCATAAGCTGCTTTCTCTGTGATTCCTTGGGGATAACTGGAACACCTGCTGCCAAAGCGGCGGATCACAAATCCTTATGAAAAATGATAACTAATTAACTATGAATTTCCTTTAATTACAGAATACTATTAAAATCAGAGGAAGAATCCCGAAGGAGGATAAAATCAGAATAACTAATAAAATGATTACTATTTAAAGCGAGTTTCAGAATCATTTGGAGAAATGTTTACGCAACTAGTTACCAGGATTATACCCACTAGTCCACTACACCAATGTCGAGTAGTAGATTTTCATGCTTCCTTCTCACCTAATGAAAGTAAATTGAACCTCCAATTCATTATTTGTCAAAACAGTACATAACACATTGAATGCAAAAACTATATCTAATTCTACTAACGCAGTATGTCTACATAAAAAGCAACTGCTTGTGTAATAGCTATACCTACTTCTAAAAGAGGCATCATAAATTCATTTGATCTTGTCAATTGTAAACATGTTAGGCAGTGGGATGCAGCTATGACCGAAGGGCGGGGGAGAGGGGAAGAGAGAAAAATTATATTAAACTTTAGAAATCTTATATCATTTATACTCAATAAGAAATTGATGCTGCAAGTGATGACCAATTCAAATCCAAATTATAATGGCATTGTGGCAGTTATTCAGCATAATGAAAAATATGCACCAAAAAACTAATACTAAGATGCTACTATTAAACATATTGTTTTGAAGTAATCATGCTTATTTTCAGAAGAACTTATTCAAAATAATAGAAACCTAAAGATTTAAAAGACTTGAGGTTGCTTGCAATTCATTTAGAGCTTGCAGCAATACAACGTTGCGGTATTTAGTTTTTCTCCTAATATTACAAAAGCCAAAAAATTTGAAATCCGCTAGTAGATACAAATTGCATTGATTTTCCAATTAAAATCGCAATGTTATATTTGATATGTGCTACTCTTAACTCTCTACATAAAAAAAAAAAAAAAAGGAACCAAATAAAAAATAAATTTGCAGACAGGGGAAGCTTGCACAATAAAGAATAAAAAAAGGAATTACAGAATAAAACTTTAACTCAATATCAAAGGAGATATTAAGTAGATAACAAAGTTTACTCATGTTGTGGGATAAAATCGGCGGTGACCTGTGGGACTGCTCTCAGACTTCCATTGACCTGAAAAGGGTAAAAGCAGAAAGGCTTGGAGGACTCGGGGTGTACTCCGAGAGATCACTCTGATGCTTAAGTAAGGGGAATGCTTCAGAGAGACTAAATGCAACAGTAAGAATGGGTGTTGAATGACTTACCTTGACCTCTTCTCCGGGTCCCTTCTTATAGCAGCTGAAGTTGACCTGGGGGTGTATGGCCATTTATTGGCCAGTTATGGCGTGGGTGCAAATCGCTCTGGCCTTTAAGGAGCCGAGGACCGCTGTTAGTGGCGCAGGCGTGGATCACTTGGGTGTGCATGGAGTTGACTTCTTCAGAACAGCTACCCTTGAGCTATAATGGCCCTAATTGCAGCTGCTCCTTAATGCTCTTTTATGACAGAAAGACTACTTTAAGGCTGATATATTTGAGGCATATCGCTTGTTCGCCCCCCCCCCCTTGGTTTCAAATTTCTAGAACTGGTTCCTGGAATTTTGAAGGTTGGCCAATCTCCTCCATATGTGTGTGTGTATGTGTGTGTGTGTGTGCTTTTTTTTTTTCTCTTACGAACCTCTACTGATTTACATGGACTTGTCGCGCCAGTTTCAACCTAGGTCGGCTGGTTCAAGCCGATGAGGGGTTCGACATGGCTGATCTGAGCCGATCAGCGGGGGGTCGACAGGTCTACGCCGATGAGGCGTACAACATGGCTTATCTGAGCCGATCAGTGGGAGGTTGGCGAGTTCGAGCCGATGACGTGGCTCAAACGGCTTGGCCGAGCCGATATGTGGGAGGTCAGCTATGTCGAGCAGGTCGTTCCATTCTACTATCCTCGTGGGTGTGTGTCGAGTAGGTTCTTACAACCAGCTTTACTCGATAGTCTGTGTCGAGCAGCTTCTAGAGGGAATTTTGTTCCGACTAGATTTTTTCGAGCTGATCTCAATGGTTGTTTCTTCCAAACTATTCTTGTGGGGCACTTTTCGCCAAGACATTTTGGCCGAGTTGCTCTTTGTGGCATTTTTGTTGAGCTATCTTGGTCGAGCTACTCTTGATGGCTTTTTCTTCCAAGTTGCTCTTGAAGACATTTTTGCCGAGCTGCTCTTGATGGCATTTTCTGCCGAGATGCCCTTGAAGACATTTCTGCCGAACTGCTCTTCGTGGCATTATTGCTGAACTATTTTTGTCGAACTGTTTTTGCTGAGCTACTCTTCATGACATTATTGCCGAGCTATTTTTGTCGAGTTGCTCTTCGAGGCATTTTTTTCCGTGTTCTTACTAATGTTGACATCAGGAAGACTATTTTAGATGAGGCTCACAGATCTTTGTATATGGTTCATCCCGGCAGTACGAAAATGTACAAGGATCTGCGAGAGTTTTATTGGTGGAGTGGTATGAAGAGAGAGATTGATGAGTATATAGCCTAGTGCTTGACGTGTCAGCAGGTAAAAGCTGAGCACCAGAGGCCGACGGGTCAGTTGCAACTGCTACTTATCCCAGAGTCGAAGTGGGATCATATATCTATGGATTTTGTCTCAGGGCTGCCGTCGACATCGCATGGCTAGAATGCGATTTGGGTGGTAGTAGATCGATTGACTAAAACCGCCCATTTTCTCCCTATCAAGATCAGCTATTCCCTCGGCTGTTTAGTGGAGATTTACATTCAAGAGATAGTTCATTCTCATAAGGTACATGTATCTATTGTATCAGATCGAGACCCGTGATTCACGTCACGATTATGGAAGAGCTTCTAGGAGGTTCTTGGGTCTTAATTATCGTTTAGTACGACATTTCATCCTCAATCAAATGGACAGACTGAGAGAACGATACAAATACTAGAAGATATGCTTCGTGCATGTGTATTAGATTTTATGGGTAGCTGGATTCAATTCATGCCACTGGTGGAGTTCGCGTATAATAACAGTTATCAGACCAGTATTGACATGGCGTCGTTTGAGGCTTTATACAGTAGGAGATGCCGATCTCCTTTGTATTGGGACAAGATGGGTAAGCGGCGAGTTGTGGGTCTAGAGATGGTGCAGCAGACATATGACAAGGTTCGGCTTATTAGGGAAAGAATCAGTGCAGCTCAGAGTCGACAGAAAAGTTATGCCGATAATCGCCGTAGGAATTTGGAATTCAATGCTAGTGATCATGTGTTTATGAAGATAGCTCCATTGAAAGCGGTTATGAGATTCAGAGAGAAGGGTAAACTTAGCCCTAGATTCATCGGTCCATTTGAGATTTTAGAAAAAGTGGGACCGGTGGCCTATAGGTTAGCTTTACCGCCTTCATTATCCAGAATGCATGACGTATTCCACGTTTCTATGTTGAGGAAGTACGTCGCAGACCCTTCGCATATCATCAGTTATAGTGAATTGGAGCTCAGTGATTCGCTAGTCTATGAGAAGGTGCCCGTGTAGATTTTGGACAGAAGAGAACAGGAATTACGTAGTACGAAGATTCCTCTAGTAAAAGTTCCATGGATGAATCATGTAATAGAAGAGGCTTCTTGGGAGCTCGAGGAGCAGATCAGACAGAAATATCTGCAACTATTCCAAGAAGTTTAAATGTAATTAGAAAATGTAAGTAAATATGTAGTTTTCTTTTGCAGATACATGTAATACTTTAGTTAGTATGTGGTATTTTAGTTTTGGGGGAATTTTCTTTTGATTTATGTAATCTCCTAGGACTTGAAATGTAATCACAGTATTCCTTCGCCATAAGTGAGGGCAAGTAATAAAATAAGTAGACCATTTTACCTTCAAGGGACGATAGATTACATGAATAGTAAATTTTGAGGACGAAATTTTATAAGGAGGGGAGAATGTAATGACCTGAAGAGTAATAGTATTTAAATAATGATTAAAAGGGTGGAAAATGGAAACAAGAAGAGAAGGATTCGCATTCGTCGACGAAATTGTAATTTGGCTCGTCAACAAGGTGACATATCTTGTCGACGAGGAAATACGGAGAGAGGTTTTGGGTAGTCTGAATTTCGTCGACGAGGAGTGGGTTTCATCGACGAAATTATTAAAAGACTTGTTGACGAGGTGACGTTGCTCGTCGACGAGTCCAACCCTATAAATAGTGAAAAACTCGGATTTTTGATGAAATTCAGCATAGAAACTCCCTCTCTCTCCTCCCTTCGGCTCCCTCTCCTTCTCTCTTCGATTTCGGGTCGGATTTACGCCGGTTTGACAATCTGAAGTCACTACGATGCTCTTAGAGAAGTTCTTTCCATATCTTCCAGAGAGGATCGTCAATCGAGCTGAGTTGAAATTCGTCCCTAAGTTAAGGTAAGATTTTTTATACCAAATTTGGTCTTACCATAGTTGTAGGAAATGATATTTACGAAGAAATACTGATGTTTAGTTCTGGGGATTGTCATTTTTAGGGCATTGATCAAGAAACCCTACGCGTGTTAGATCAAGATTTTTAGGGGTTTTTTCATTAGCTAAGTAAGGGAATAAACTAAAGCAGTTATTTTTCCACGCAAATTACCATTATTTTTCAGCAAATTGATTTTCAGAAAAACATGTATTATATATGAATATTATTGAGTAAATGTATATTTGGGAAAATAGTGCTGTATATAGGAATTAAGATTTTATATGGAACGTATGATTTAATTCGGCATTGTGTGGCATGAGTATTATTTTTCATGAAATGTATTATGTTATGACAATTTTGCGAATAAGCATGTTTTCAGGAATTACGCAATAATGCAGTATATGATGATTTTGAAATACATTATAATTGATTTATTTTCAGTATGATATGTATGAAATGTTTGGCACGAGGCCGTATTTATGAAATGTTCGACACGAGACCGTATTTATGAAATATTTGGCACGAGACCGTATTTATAAAATGTTCGGCATGAGACTGTATTTATGAAATGTTTGGCACGAGGCCATAATTATGAAACGTTTGGCGCGAGACTATATTTATGAAATTATAAGAAAAGAATGCTATAATATCATGTATTATATGTTATCAGAACCCGGATGTTAGTTTAGTTCAGTTTCAGGAGTTCGGTACCGTAGTTATATAGATCAGATATCTGTATTCAGACTTGTGCTAACCACCCCACGAGGGGGTGGGAGATGGATAGTCGATGTGGCTTTCAGTAGAATGTGGACGAACACCTGGCAGTCCGGACCAGGGTGTGGCAAGCCCATCGTACTTACAGACATTTTTGACTAGGCAGTGGTCGACCAGCCATTGTCGGATCCTGCCTTCGGGCTGCACAACCCGTCATGGGGGGTAATATATGACATCAGTTAGCTATTCATCCTAGGTATGTTTTTAGTATTATCAGATATAACAGACGATTTATGAATGATATGAGTTACTAGAAAAATATGAAAGTATATAATGATTCAATATGTTATGACAAATGTTTACAGATATATGAAATGTATTGTATATGTATAAATGCAATATATATTCATGTTGTCACACAGCTGCATTTAGTTTATTTTCCCTTATTGAGATGTATTTCACCCCCGAATTTAATTAATTTTTCAAGAGACCCTGAGAGACTAGCGGGTCATGACCACCGTTAAGTGAGTTGAGCTTCCCTACTAGAAGGGTAAGTTTTGATCTAGGATTAGGAGATTTTTGGTTGTAAGATCCTAGATCTATTTTGATGTTTTGGAAATTGTATTCAAATACTGTATTTTGGGAATGTAGTAGACTCCGGTATTATGTAATTAATGATTTGATGGATGTAAATTATTTTTACTGCTGCTTAGGTTTCCGCTATTTATGTCAGGCTATCCCCGCTACCCATGGGTTCGAGTTGATGCTATTATTATTTATGTTTATTATGTGATAAGTTAAGCAGGACGTTACATATTAGGTTCAGATAATTATTTCAGAAATGATGTTAACGATTTTTAAATGTTAAATAATATGTTGTTATATAAACTCATGTTAGTCACACATTGTTTTAATATATTGTTTCTTTTCTTACTGAAATGTGTTTCACCCGAATATAAATGTATTTTTTTTCAGGACCTCATTGAGATCGAGCTTAGAAAGCTCGAGGCTTTATAGTATTTTGGAGAGATATAAGAAAAAAAGGGTATAAACATTTTAATGATGTTTTTGGGAATGTTAATATTTTATATTTTATGTCTTATGTATTAAGGATGATAAGAAAGGAATGATTGTGAATATTGGTTTAAGGGTTGAGGTGTTACATTTTTACTTTGATTGATTTATTATATAGATATAAATACATGTACACATACGGTTAGTTTATTTATTTTTTTAACCAAATGAAAGTTCTTATTTTATTTTTAAACAAGAATTCCTAGACATTCAAAATATATTTTCATCTAATTTCGATTGAATTTCTTTATAGGATAGAAATTTACTTCTCTTAGAAATATTTGATTGTAGTTAAAAAAGATAAAGATATTTATTGCACACAAAATGATACATAAATTTTCACTTATATACATAGAATGAACATTTGTTTAGTTTAGAAATACTTACTCTTTCTCTTAAAAGATTGTGATGCATTTGATAGAAAAATTAACTTGTAGGATGCTTCTGTTCTTTTTTTATTTAAATTGCTCTATCCAACACATTGTATTTTACATTCTGCAAAACATATTTTAGGAAGGAAGAAGGCTCCAAAAAGGAAAAGGGAATATGATAGAATAAAACTTAAGCCCTTGAGATATTAATTAGATAACAAAATTTACTTCTAAAGAACAAGGACAAGGAGAGTATTTTATCCACAAAAAAAAGAGGACGATCAGGAGAAGAAGAAGAACATAAGACATTTCCTCTTTTATTTTTGTCGCAAATAAACGCGGAGGAGTTTTTGATGAAACAAATTGAATCATTATTTACTAGAATTTATGATGAGAATTTCCAGAAGAAGGAAAATAAATTAAGGATATTTTTTTTTTAGATGATTCAACAAGAAATGAAATAAATAAATAAATAAATAATATGAGGAGGAGAAGGAGCAGACAGCACGGACCTATCTTTTTTTTTTTTGGATTATGCACTGGGTATCCACGTGTCCGTTTTACAGTCCACGTGACTAATCCGCGCCCCTAGAAATTGAAGCACGTAGCTATCTTGGTAATATTGGAGGGTACCCTCATGCATCCTGCTGCAAAACCCTGCATAGAATGAATCTAATCATTAAAAGAGTATGCGAAATTTGTGGTTCTTATTTTAAAAAATAAATAATTTTTTTCTTATAGTTTCTCTTAGTATCATCAATAACAATAAAAATTTTAAAAAAAAAAATCCGAGTAAAATAAATTAAAAACAGAAATAAAAATTATAAAATTCAAATATTAGTCATTAGTTTATGGATTTATAATGTATAATGTTATTAATACCACGGGGGAGGGAATGCTGTTGAAAAATGCGAGATGCGAGCAATCTTAGGCCAATCCTCCCCACCGTCCTTTTTGCATTTCTCTTCTAAGATAGGGCACCTCCAAATATTGAGATATTGTAAAGAGGCAAGGGAATGCATCCCATCTGGAAGTGATTCTAGTCGGGGGCACTTCATTAGTGTAAGCTCTCGAAGTGAGGTGAGGCTGCCCATCCACTCCGGTAAATTCCTCACACCAGGGCAGTCATTAATCCTTAAAGCCTGCAGAGATGTGGAATGCTTAAGCCACTTAGGGAGACGCATCATTTTTGGAATTCCTATAATTCTCACTTTCCTGAGGCTCTTGTTGAGATTCTCCCATTGCTTATCATCTTCGTCATCATCATTTGACAATTCCATCTCTTTGCAACCATGAATCTCGAGGGCCTCCAGGGAAATTAGATGTTGAATGCCACGAGGAGGCAAAGCCTTCAGGCCATCACATCCTAAAATCCGGAGATGCCGCAGAGAGGTTAAGCCTCTGAACCCTTCTTCGTCTCCCAAGCTCAGTAGCCTAGGGCACCCACTAATGCTCAATCCCTGTAGAGAAGTGAGGTTTCGAGGCCACTCCTCCGGTAGAGATTCCAAATCCCCAATTTCTGTTATATCCAGAGACCTCAAATTGGAAAAAGGGAATGATGGGATGAAAGAAGCAGATGAAGGAAGAGAAGAGGAGCTGGAGGAGGCGGCTGCAACTGTTGCAATTAGGCGGCTTTCTTGTGTTAATGCAGACGTCGTCGTCGTCGCCTTTTTTGTTGGCTGTTGGGTTAACACCCTCGCACCAACTCCTTCCAAATCCAGCTCTTCAACAGATGGATACAGAGGCATGGATGTCAGCTTAGGACATGCATTTATCTTCAATTTAATAAGACGGGGAAATGATAGTAATGGTACTACTAGTAGCGGCTGTTGTTGCCTCACACCACCAGTAGCAGTACCAGTAGCAGTAGCAGTAGCAGTACCACTATCTGTCACTTCCTCCCTCCACCATCCCTTCAAATTTCCCATATGGAAGAGTTCAAGTTGTTCAAGGGCAGGGAAGAATGGTAGCCCTGTCACCAAATTTGCATTTTCTTCTGCTGCTGCTGCTGATATTGAGGCCGCATTGTTAGACGGGGGGTTCGTTGACGACTTGTATTCTTTCCAACTCTCCTCCATGTACTCCACTGACCTCATGGAACGAAGAGAAAGAAACTTAAGATGTGGAAGCTGACCAAATGATGGGAGATGTTGGCACTCATGACATTCCCGCAATCTAATGTCAACAAGATTTAAGGAGCGCATGTTATCATGCATCATCCAACTGGCCCACCTTCTTCCACCAAACGCAAATATTTCCAACTTTTCCAGATTTGGGTGTGGCCAGAGGCTTTCCAATACTGATTCATAATCATAATCATAACCCTCCTCATCCGCATTCCTTTCCCGCTTCCAGTTCAAATACAGCTCTCGAAGGTGTTGCTTCTCCTTTAAAATCGCTCCCGATGCTGATGCTGCTGCGGCTGCATTTTTCTTCTTTCTCCCAAGCACAATCGTCAACTTCCCTTCCAGATTATTTAACCCTTCCAACTCGCTGAGTCCACCGCTTGTGGTTGCATTCTCGCCCACCACAAACTGGCTCAACGTTCGTAGGCAAGACAACTGCCCCACGCCCACCACAAACTGACTCAACGTTCGAAGGCAAGACAACTGCCCCACTCCGCGGGGCATACCTTTCAAACTCCGACACCCATCCAAATAAAGATGCCGCAGGTTGACTAAATTCTTAATATCCCTCGGCAATTCTTCGAGTCCAACACAACCAGAGAGCTTCAATGTCTGTAAATTCACTAGGCGAGTAATAGATTCAGGGAGTCGTTTCATACTGTAATTCCTAGAAAGGTCAAGATACCTTAGTTGCTTCAACTTCCCAATTGAACCTGGTAACATTTGGATCTCCTGATCATGCAAATCCAACACGCGTAGGCACCTGAATCTCGAAATAAGCTTTCGGCGACATGTTTCGCTCACTTGTGTGGTTGAAAAAATTGAACGGGATGGCAAAAGAAACGTTCTCAACCGCTTACCTGCATTGAACAATGGAGATTGAATTTCGATCGATGAACCTTCCGATTCAAAATGAAATGATAGGTGACATGTCTTTGCTGTAATATCTGCTGCCTCTAAGGTCCCAAAACAAATTCCTTTCCCAGCAACAGATTTTGCAAGGTCCTGCATCAGATCGTGCATTTTACAACTCACTATATCATCATCCCATTCATTTCTTTTTACATCTTGAAAAAAGGACCTTCTTAATAGCTCCGTAAAATACTGATCCCCAATCTCTTCTGCACATTGTTTTCCATCCTGTGAATGAAGAAAACCGTTTCCCATCCAAAGTTGGATCAAGGTTTGCTTTTTAATTTCAAAATCTTTGGGATACACTGAGCAGTAAGCAAAGCAGTGCTTTAAATATGATGGGAGGTCATCATAACTCAACCTCAAGACGGGTATAATATCATTTTCTTCTTGATCTATATTTGAAAAGTCTTTATTTTTAATGGATAACCAGTAATTGGTATCTTGGGAGCACAACAGGCTTCCCAAAGTCCGTATGGCAAGAGGAACGCCTGAACACTTTCTTACAATCTCCTTCCCAATTTCCACTTGTTCTCGGTTTTGTGGCTCTCCACCTGATTGAAATGCTATTTTCTTAAACAAATCCCAAGATCTCTCCTCATCAAGACCTTTTAAAACATATGGTTGAACCCGCCTGCCGGTAATTCCTGCAACCTCAAGACTTCGAGTTGTTACTATAATCTTACTTCCACTTGCACCGACCATTAGCAAATTTTTTAATTCATGCCAATACCCATAATTCTCATTCCACACGTCGTCTAACATGAGCAAGTATTTCTTACCACCAATTTCTTCCCGAAGCCGATTTTGCAGTGCATCCATCTGAAGGCGCTCAGGTTTCTTCTTAGTTGCAGATTCTAAAACATTTTCAACAATTCTCTTCACATTAAAATCATTTGACACACAAACCCTCATTTTTAGCACAAAATGTTCTCCAATTTTCTCATCATTGTACACATATTGAGCAAAAGTAGTCTTCCCTAGGCCCCCAATTCCAACAATTGGAATGATTGAAACATTATCTCCAACGGCAACGGGATTGCTCTCCAATAAAAGATCCATTATTTTATTTTTATCATCTTCCCTCCCAATAACTAGCTCTCTTGGAACAAAGGAATGAGTTTGCCCACTCGGCCTATATTTAAATGGTCTAGACTCCACGGAGCGATCAGTTAAGTTGAATTGGTTCTTAACCCTTGCAAGTTCATTCAGACTCTCCCTTGTAGCCTTAATCCTCTGACCCATTTTCAGACCAAAAGCAATCTGATTGGAGCTCGAAAAGAAAATGCATACCTTTCTCGCTAGTTTGTTTTGGGTCCTCCCTTGTTGCTGCAAAACTGTGGCAAAGAAATGATCGATCAAATCATCTGCATCATAAATTGCATCTTGAAGCATTTGAAGCCAAGTTGTGATCTGGTTGCAGTTATGGCTGCTCTGCTCCTCCGCATCCAAAAGCACATCCTTGATTGTGGAAACTGTGGTATTGAGTTTTTGGATTTCATCTTCGACAGCCCACGCCAATCCAATCTCTTGAAAAGCCCGAGAGCCCAACTTTTCAAGGAAGGTCTGAGCCAAGCCAAATAAAATTGTTTCAGCCATTGGTGATGACTTTGTGTGAAGATTACCTTGAGATGGAGCAGCAGTCCAAGTGATAAAAGTGATATCTAAGCTGCGAGGAGAGAATCAATTTAATAAATGTTGATCTGAAAAGGATTGTGGCCATTATCATCTCTATTAATATTAATATAATTGTTATCTTTGCAAATTAACATCAATGATCACATCCACAAACCATGGCAGCAATTGTTTTTCCAACTTTATAGATATTTAGCTTTCAGCTACCGTTTGCATGGATATATATAGAGCTATTTGCTGTTCCAGCTGAAATAAATTTATATTTTCTTATTTATAATGTTGATGTAGAAATTTAGACTAGTAAACCTAATAGTTTTATTTTTAAAATGAGACTCATATCAAATTATAAGGTGAAATTATTACGCTCTTTTCATTTATCATTTGTACCTAATTCCAATATCTCAATATATGTTTAATTAGAACTCTTCATCTCAAAATACGTAAAGGTTGGTTAATTGTTGATCCCGAAAAAATGTTGAAAATATTTCATTCATTCATTTGACGGGGGAAAATAAAAAAAATGAAAAATATACTTGTTAATTTTTTTATTTAGGTGAATATTAAAATTCAATATTTCTTATAATTTTAATTAGAATATTTTTATATGTTATTGTTTAAAATACTTTTTATGCCTTCATGTTTACATTGTGTCATAATAATATTTCATGTGGAAGTTTTTATTTTATAATTTTAATCAAAGTATCAATATAAATAACTTTAAATATTCATATTTTAATATTTGTAAAGTAAATTATGATACTATATTATTAATTTATTTTTAAAATATATGTAAAATTTATTAAAAATATCCTTGTCTTTGAAAAGTAAAACCAAATATTGCTAGTATGGATAAATTTCTATATTATATATTACAAATTAATTTGTGTACAAAAATATCTTTATCTTTAGAAGTAACACCAAACATTCTAGAAAAAAAATAAATTTGCAAAATATCAGTAGTAAATTAATTTGCAAACGCAAATAGATTTACCTTTTAAAAATAGTGCGTTGATGAATCTGAAAACCCAAATTTTCAAGGAGAGTATCAGGAACGCTACTCAAAATTGTTTCAGCTATTAATGGATATAGGTTCTACAATTTGTGAAGACTCCAATCTAAATGTGATTTGAGGCTAGATAGCTCCTGTAATTGTAACAGTGATGTCAAGATGGAGAAATTGAGACTATTATTATTATCGTAAATAATGTTATATAAAATATATTTGTAAGTCTTAATAAAGTTAGATAATTTTAAAAAATTAATAATATAGTCTCATAATTTATTTTATAGATATAAAAGTAAGTAATTATAAAAATTATATAAAGTACCTTGTATTATTAATTTCCTAGAAAATTTAGATTATATTGGTTTGTTAAATGCCTACTTTTGGTAATAGAATAGAAAATACAGAAATTTATATTCACACACACACACACACACACATATATATATATATATATATATATATATATATATTTGATTGAATGGAGCAGATTTATAAGGAAATAGAGAGCAGCAGGATCGCCCAACCAAGACTTGCATCTTCCTTCAACAAAAAGGAAAAGCATCAAGAAAAGAAAAAGAAAAAGGATTGAAGACTTTGTGTCCCTTTCATTTGTCAAGAAAGAAAAAGTGAGTAATGCCCCCACTTCACTTTAAACGCAACTGTCAAAATGTTATCTTCCTATTGCTAACATTACAAAGATTTATGCGGTTGGATTATAATACTTTCGTGTTAATAAATTCAAATTTTGTTTTAAAAAATAAAGATGAGTTATCTCTTTTCTTTTGTACAATCTAATTCCATTATAGACATTCAATTGAAAAAAAATAAATTTTACGTGAGCTTATTTTAGTGAATAATATTGAATCAACATTTTATTCAAATTTTAAATTATTATTATTTTACATTATTATACTTATATAATTTCATGATGTCATTATTATTATTATTATTATTATTATTATTATTATTTTGTACATTTATTTAACCCTCAAATTTCTATAATGCACTATGAAATTTAGTTTTTTCTTAATTTTTAATCATATTAAAATAATTTTTTATAGAATTTAACATAAAAAATATATAGTGAAAAATAAATTTCCTTCTTATTTTTTTTTTCTTTTCCTAAACAAAATCCTTGATCCAAACCAGTCATTATGGATGCATAATTCATATTTTGAAATTTATTTGTTTTAGCATTACTTTAAGGGCCCATTTGGATCAAGGATTCTGGTTGAAAAAAGGAAAAGAAATTAAAATAAGAAGGAAACTCATTTTCCTCTATATTTTTCCTCTATACCAAATACTATTTGTAAACACCCAAAATAAACAGCATTTTATTTTCTTCATGAAAAAAAAATATAAAAATAAAATATAGAGAGAGAAATTCAGGAAAAAGGGAAATATAGGGAAACAAATTTTACATTTAAAAAAAAAGAAGAAAATATACAATAAAAAGAAAAAGAGCAAGAGGTTCCTCTATATTTTTCCTCTATACCAAATACTACTTGTAAACACCCAAAATAAACAGTATTTTATTTTCTTTATGAAAAAAAATACAAAAAATAAAATATAGAGAGAGAAATTCAAGGAAAAGGGAAATATAGGGAAACAAATTTTACATTTAAAAAAAAAATACAATAAAAAGAAAAAGAGCAAGAGGTGGCCAGCAATCTTTAAATCTACAATTTTAAACCTGCAAGGAAAGAAAAGAGAAGCTAAGCATGTGCCAAAAATAAAAAATAAAGATGAGACTATTTTAAATAAAATCTGATTTTGCTCATTATTCGGAGCATTTTCATTAAATCAGAAGGGGAAATTATAGGAGGAACCGGCCCCTCCGCGTGTAGCTATGCTTCGCCTTCCAATTTTTGACGCGTGGCATGTGGGGGCCCACGTTAGAAAAGGAAACTCCACACCCGCTGCACTTGCTGCTACGCTTCTCTTCCTCCCTTCTACGCTCTGTTCTTCGCCTGAGATGAACATGTGCCATCTAATGTGCTTGAGATCCCACCTTGAGTTGCCATTGTCGTCGCCTCCGTCACCACCGCTGTTATTTCTGGCCACAGCATATTTTAAAAAATGTGAATTGGATAAAATATAATACAAAATTTTCTTGAACTTCTTTTAAATTCATAAAATAAAAATTCAAACTATGAAATTATCGCGAGGACCCGCCAAACACTGGCATGGGTGCATCTACCGGAAAAAGGGTGTGAATTTTGAAAAAAATGTATTTTCATGAAAAACATGATGTATAGAGTCGTTACTAACCTTTTGAAGTGTGGTCAGAACACTTTATTACTACCCAATTAAGGGTAGAATCGGTCTGCGCTATCGGAGTCAAATTCGGGAGTTCAGTTACGCGAGGGAAAGGTATTAGCATCCTCTACATGCCCGTTCTTACAAACGGTACCTAATTAACCAAAAATTATGTCAAAATAAATCTAACAAGTCTTTAAAAATCACTCCCTATCAAAAAAAATTTTCATGGAGAGGAAGGTCTCCCATATAATTTTTCCATATATGCCTAAACACCTTTGCACCTTTCTTGAAATTAAAAATTATTAATTTTGAATTTTTATTTATTAAGAAAGTGAAAAGTAAATAAATGAAAGGGGTATAATGTAACGTTGTGAGCAAAAAATCATCAAAATTAAATAATATAGAATCGAATTTTGGGAGCTCCCCTCTCTTTCTCTGATTTGAAAAGAAAGAAAAAGAAACGATGTTTGTTAAGTATGCCTTAAACGCTTTGATCTAAATTCAAAGTATATGTTATTTGGTAAAAAGAAAAGGAGAATATGATGACTTTACGTCTTTATTTTTTGAAAATAAAGGAAAAAAAATAGTACTCATCATCTGTCCAGTGTCATTCATCTCATCATGGTTTTCACCTAAGAAAATGAGATGTATACATTTCACATGAGGGGATGTAAAATGCTAGTATTAATTTTGGCATTTGTATAGATTTGGATAAAATATAATACAAATTGTCTCAAGTTTCTTTTAAATTCACAAAATAAAAATTCAAGTTTTGAAATCTATGCCTCCAAACAATGCCTTATTAAAATTATGTAAAATATTTTAAAATTTTAATATTTATACAACATTATCGATAAGAATTCAATAAATACATTTATTTTTTATTTTTTTATTATAAAAAATCTCAATTTATGTCTTCTTTCAATAAAAATGTTAATAAACGTATCAATACAATTTGAAAATTGTGATTTATTACATGAAGTTTTTACATACACTACAAGGAAAAAAGGTTATTATTGACAGTTTTAAATAGTCACTAATAATCAAAAAATCGTCACTACTAGTATTAGTCGCGATTTTGTCGGTATTAGTGACGGTTCCGGTTTTGTCACCATACCTACGGATACTAATACTTATTAGTGACGAAATATTCAAACCGTCACTAATAGTGGAGTATTAGTGACGGAAAAAAAATCGTCACTATTAGACTACGACCGTCACTATAAATCATACATATTGTCAGATCAAATTCATCACTAAAGGGCACGTATTAGTGACAGATTTAATAACCTTCACTAATATAACACTATTAGTGACGGTCAATAATGTAACGTCCCGAATTGGAATATAACTCTAATACCACCTTGTGACGCACTGAACCCGTCTAATGGGGCCCAAGTCCCACATGTTCTATTCACTTGTATCTGATTCTATATCATCAATTATGCAGCAGAAATAATAATAATTCCTCAATAATTTACCAGAGTTTCTATATGTCTATAATCTCAAAAGATATACCCAACATCCAGTATTCACAAAAACATATATATACCTAAGAAAACTTAAACAAACCCAACAATATACATCAAAAATCTATATTATCTTTCCTTTTTTCAAAAATGCTATACCAACCTCGAGCTCATTAGAGCTGATCACGTGAAGGTCCTGAAAATGATAGAATTCATGTCGGGTGAAAAAGATAAAGCACTGATTTTTGTGATTAATAATAAATGTGGTTCCCAAGTCTAGCAGGGAACCATGACATTCCAGCTCCCAATTCTCAACCCACCCAACTGCCTTCAATTCCCCTCCCCCATTTTGTAACGACCTACTCCTTTTTCACATATATTTTTTTTTAATAAATAAATTATCATCACATCATACATTCCAGCTCAACAGGTCACAATCCACTTGGACCCGTGAGCACCAGGGATATATCAAAGCATAAAACAGAAGCCCTAGCAGCAAAAAATATACAAATATGTACATCTCAATATCATATACCACAATATACCAGAGTTACTACAATCACTGTATTTTCATATATACATCCCAAAAATAAAACCTAGGGACATTTCCCACAAAATCTAACTGTCCCTACAAAACTTATCCTTCAAAAAGGATAGATAGACCGTACTATATCAGCGAGGCTTTTCCCGCTCTCTTATCCGGGGCTCCTGAAAAGTTAATAAGATTTAGGGGTGAGACACCTCTCAATAAGGGAAATAAACTAATACTAGTGTGTGGCAACATAAGTATTATGTGTTCTACATATACCATACATAACATATTCAATACTGTTTATCAAATATGGGAAAACATACATATATATCAACATATAGCAGAATATATTGCATTTTCATAAACATATCTCATCTCATACACTAATAATAACATAAAACAATCCTGGTAGGTTAGCTGGCTGTTGTCATGTATTACCCCCACATGACTGGGTTGTGTGGCCCTAAGGCGGGACCTGACAATGGTTGGCCAACCACTGCCAAGTCAAACAGTAGTCTGTAGGTCCGATGGGTCTACCCAGACTGGTTCGTACACCAGGGGCGATAACAGCACACTTCTTGAAAATAACCACATCGACCATCTAATCTCACACCACTCCGTACAGCGGCGTTAACACAGATATCATGATCACGAGGACCATGGACACATAGCAACGGTACCATACAAGTGCTAGCCTAGACCAAGCCAACCAGGTTCTGATATCATATACATATACTAAAATCGTGATACATGGATATCTCATATCAATAATTATCAAATGAATCATATCATTTTCACATATACATATTTCATGAAAATCACCGGCCCGTACGTCGGAATTACACATTTTATCATAGCTCGGCCCATACGTCGGCAAATCACATAGCACAGCCCATACGCTGGAAAATCACATAGCTCGGCCCGTACGCCGGCAAATCACGTAGCACAGCCCGTACGCTGGCAAATCTCATCCACATAGCACGACCCGTAGGCCGGCAAACATATCCACATAGCACGGCCCATACGCCGGCAAACATATCCACATAGCACGGCCCATACACCTGCAAATCACATATATATATATATATATATATATAAATATCTCCGCTCGTACGCCGGTTTTCCATTATAGAAATTCATATCGTCCCCATTTGCAGAAAATAGTATTTCACAACATTTTTATACTCATGCCACACTAAACAAATTTTCTACATATTCAACATATCATCATTTAAACAGTATTTTCCGAATATAAATCATACATATAAATATATTTATTTTTCCTGAAACTAGATGTTACATATATATATATACATGCATTTTTTCAAAACAAAACTAGTTTAGTTTATCCCCTTACCTGATTCCTGAAAAGCCCATAAGAAAATCTTCCCCGTACCCACAAGGTTCTCAACTCAATACCCTGAAAATGAAAACTCGCAGAATTAAAGTTTAGTATTTTCGTACGTACAACATTTTATATAACTACCACTAAGTCAGATTCGACTTAAAAAGTCTTACCTCAACTTAGGGATGATTCCCAACGTTCCTAATCAACACCCTGGAACTGAAAATTTTCAGTATTAAAGTTCAGTATTTTTAAGCGTATATCACTTTCTTCAACTGTCAAAAATCCAAATATTGAATATAAAACCTTACCTTGGATTTAAGATGAAACCCAACTTCATTTCCCTGACGATCTGCTCCGGTAGACTTGTAGAGAACTTCGCCAGGAGCGTCGTGGTGGCTTCGGTTTGTCGATCCGGCGTAAAACTAGCCCGGAATCGAAGAGAGAGAGAGTCGTAGGAGAGAGAGAGAGAGGAGAGAGAGAGAGAGAGAGTGAAAAGAGAAGAGAGAGAGTGCACTCACGCCCACCAAAATCCAATTCAATTTGGATTTGACTTTCAAAGCTTCTTAAAGAAGCTTGTGTTAGTTTATATATATATATATATATATATAATAGTAAACCTTAATTAAAGTAAAGCTTCTTGAAGAAACTTTCATACTTTATATATATATATACCTTTAACCTACATATTAAATGCATATCATAATAACTTACTTATATATATATATATATATATATATATATTTGTTCATTATCATACTATTCATTTTACTTGTTAATTTAATTAATTAATTTTATTTTATTATTTTATTATTATTTTTTTTAAATTTTATTTTTTTCCCGTTTACTACATTCCTCCTCCCTTAAAAGAATTTCGTCCTCGAAATTTACTGTTTCCGTAATTCGCCATCCTTTAATTAGGAAAAAGGGTCTACTCATTTTATTACCTACCCTCACTTATGGCGGAGGAATACCGTAGTTACATTTTGAGTCTTAGAAAATTACATATACAAAAGAAAACCATTCTCCTAAAACTAAAGTATTACACTATTCAACCATTACATGTACTTGCAACAGAAAACTATTTAACTATTTACATTTATTCACTCAGACTTCTTGAAATAAATGCGGGTACCTCTGCTTCATCTGCTCCTCAGACTACCAAGAAGCCTCTTCTACTGCATGAGTCCTCCATAAGACTTTTACTTGAGGAATCATCCTGTTACGTAGCTTTTGCACTTTCCTATCCAGAATCTGTACTAGTACCTCCTTATATCCCAGTGAATCACTAAGCTTCAACTCATCATAATTGATGACATGAGAAGAGTCTGGGACGTATTTCCTCAACATAGCAACATGAAATACGTTGTGAATCCTGGACAATACAGGTGGCAAAGCTAGCTTGTAGGCTACCGGTCCCACTTTATCTAGAATCTCAAATGGACCGATAAACCTAGGACTAAGTTTACCCTTCCTCCCAAATCGCATAACCCCTTTCATCGGAGCTATCTTCAAAAATACGTGATCACCTACGTCAAACTCTAAATTCCTACGGCGATGATCGGCATAACTCTTCTGTCGACTCTGAGCTGCACTGATCCTGTCCCTGATAAGACGAACTTTATCACATGCCTGCTGAACCAGCTCTGGCCCCACTACTCGCCGCTCACCCACTTCATCCCAGAACAAAGGAGAACGGCATCTCTTACCGTACAGAGCCTCAAATGGTGTCATGCCAATGCTAGACTGATAACTGTTATTATACGCAAATTCTACTAATGGCATGAACTAAGTCCAACTACCCTCAAAGTCTAGTACACACGCTCTGAGCATGTCCTCTAATATCTGTATCGTCTTCTCAGTCTGCCCGTCTGACTGAGGATGGAATGCCGTACTAAACGATAACTGAAACCCCAGAGCCTCCTGCAAATTCCTCCAAAATCGTGATGTGAATCGTGGGTCTCGATCCAACACAATAGATACAGGCACCCCATGAGAACGTACTATCTCCTGAATGTAAATCTCCGCTAAAAGGCTGAGGGAGTAGCTGATCTTGATGGGAATAAAGTGGGTGATCTTCGTCAATCGATCAACAATCACCCAGATGGCATTACGACCATGTAACGTCATCGGCAGTCCTGACACGAAGTCCATCGATATGTGATCCCACTTCCACTCCGGGATGAATAACGGCTGCAACTGCCCTGTCGGTCTCTAGTGCTCAGTCTTTACCTGCTGGCACGTCAAACATTGCGCTACATACTCGGCAATCTCTCTCTTCATACCACTCCACCAGTATGACTCTCGCAGATCTCTGTACATCTTCGTACTACCGAGATGAACTGTATACAAAGATCTGTCAGCCTCCTCTAGAATAGTCTTCCTGATCTCAATATCGGCAGAAACACATAAATGGAGCGGAACCGCAAAGCTCCATCATCTGCGATACTGAACTCCTCCCCCTACCCACTCTGTACTCTGTCTATCACCTTCACTAGCTTTGGATCTTCCTTCTGGGCAGCTTTAATTCTCTCCTGCAGGGTAGGCTGTACCACTAGGCTGACAATACATACTGGGAGATCACTCTCCACCAACTCTATGCCGAGTCTCTCCAGATCCATTATGATCGGATGCTGGATCCCCATAGCTGCCAACACTGGCTCCCTGGATTTCCTACTCAACGCATCAGCTACCACGTTTGCTTTCCCTGGGTGATAACTGATGGTACAATCAAAATCCTTAATCAGCTCCAACCACCTTCTCTGCCTCATATTCAGTTCTTTCTGCGTAAAGAAATACTTCAAAATTTTATGGTCAGAGAAGATCTCACACCGCTCACCGTACAGGTAATGCCTCCAAATCTTCAGTGCGTGTACCACTGCAGCCAACTCAAGATCATAGGTAGGGTAGTTCTTCTCATATTCTTTCAACTGCCTGGATGCATACGCCACTACCCTGCCATGCTGCATCAATACACAACCAAGTCCTTTCAAGGACGCGTCACTGTAAATGGTATACCCCTCACCCCCAGATGGAATGATCAACACTGGTGCTGTGACTAGTCTCTGCTTCAGCTTTTGAAAACTTTGTTCACAGCTATCATCCCACTCAAATCTGACATTCTTCCTTATCAGTCGTGTCAAAGGCCCTGACAAAGTTGAGAATTCCATTTTCATCAGTTCATTTTCGCATATACATATCTAATAAACAGCCCTAAACTCGAAAAAAATATATAATTTAAACAGTTGGCATTTTACCCATACTGAAACATATATACATACATATAACACAATTTATATTTCCATTAAATTCATAAAAATTCTAATTTAATATATATTTTTCTCCTTACTGGTTTCTTAAACTACACCAACAGGGACTCCAAAAAATACCTGCGGCGCTCACCCGGACCCTAAAATTAAATTTCTAGTTCTAATAAATTATTCTTAAATAAAATATTAATTTAATACTTCCTAGGCCTTTAAATACCCAATAAATAATTATCTCCTTAAATTTAGCCAAATTCTCAAATCTCAAATCCCACTCTCGCTTTGGAGTAGGGTCTAGAAAACTTCAATTGACAAATTACCTACGTCAAAATGATGGTGACGACGACTAGGACCCTGTGGTGGTGTCCGTTCGTTGATTTAACAGCATATTAACGGCGAAATTGAGAAAATGGAGAAAAACTACCTTTTCCCAGGAGCAGTGCCTAAGCCGTTCCTATGAAAAATCTGCTCCAATAGAAATGTCGGCAGCGGAACCAGGAATCCAACGACACTTTCTGTTTCCCGATCCGTCGCAAACTCGTCGAGTAATTGAGAGAAGAAGAGAGACGGAGACGGAGGCGGCTAGCGCACACGTAGGAAAGTTTCAGGGGGGTAGGGGTGTGGCCGCCTGACATTTTCCCCTTTCTTTTTCTTTCTTCTTCTTCCTTCTTCTTCTTTCTTCTTTCTTTCTTCCTTCTTTCTTATCCTTCTGTTAGTACTTTATATATATATATATATATATATATATATATATATATATATATAAAAGTTTAATATATATATATATATACATATATATTTATAT
The DNA here is from genome assembly GCF_029873635.1 of Malania oleifera. Taxonomy (NCBI): domain Eukaryota; kingdom Viridiplantae; phylum Streptophyta; class Magnoliopsida; order Santalales; family Ximeniaceae; genus Malania; species Malania oleifera. The sequence goes on from NC_080425.1 coordinate 88,391,626, forward strand.
ATTATATTAACCATGTATATATTTCTCTTATTTCAATTAGTTTTTTTTTTTTAAATCCAATGTAAAAATATTTAATTTAATAACTGATTATTTAATTATTTAATTTATCTTAATTTAATTTAATTTCTTTAATTTTAATTTTTTTTCTCTTTTTCCACATCATTCCTTTATTTATTTATCTGTTATTTTATTTATTATTATTATTTTTTCTAAATTATTTTAATCCTTTTAAATTTCTGAGTCTTTACACTCTAAACCATAACTTTCTCGACATTATCAGACAAGGTTGGAATGCGCAAGTCCAGGGCTTTGACCAATTCAAATTGGTGAGGAGACTTCAGGGCCTCAAAAAACCTGTAAAGGCTCTTAATGCATCCTATTTCTCCCAACAAAAACTGCACGACAATCCCTCGGATGGTGACCTGCAACTACTACTGAATGAAAGGAGAGGGACTGTGAAATGATAGATGGGAAAAGAGAGGGAATGTGAAATGATAGGTGGTCTGAGTGTGTTGGATTTGAAAGCTTGGAATCTTTCCTTGCTCATAAAAACACTCTGGAATATCCACTCTAAAAAAGATTTTGTCTAGTCCAAATGCGTCAATCAAATCTACCTGAAAGGTTCAAGTCTGTGGGAGGTTAGGATATCAAATGATGAATTCTCACTATACAAAAAGCTCATTAGAATTAAGAATCAGATTATGTGAAGATGTGCGAACCACCTGAATGCATTGCTTCAGCTTTTTGAGGTATGGGACCTCGATCATTCTAGCTCTTTCATTTGCTATAACTTCTGGATAACTAAAGGAACTACAGTTCCTTGGTCCATGGTGGTTTGGAAGGGTGGAAGTACCCCCTATACATACTTTCACTCTTTCGCTAGGAATTATAAGGAAACTACCTACTTGTGATAGACTTATTGGGTTTGAAGGAAACATGTATTGTTCCTTTTGGTTGGTAAGAGAGTTGGTTTGGTCTCTACTGTTTATCTCATATGGAATGCCAGAAGTAGGAAAAGGTTTGAAGGAAAATTCATATCTCCAATGGAGTTGATTGTGACCATTCAGAAACATATATACGCAGTACTAGGCCAAAAGGTCCCTAGATTTGCTCAGGCTCTCTTAAGATCCTGAGTGTTAACTTTATTGCTTGTAATTTTGATGGAGTTCATTTCCTCCCTTATATCTGCCAAGTGTTCCCTGTAAATACTCATTTTGATCAATATATTTACTTTTCGATCAAAAAAATAGTATGATAAATTGATAGATCATCGACTCTCTTTGTGCTACAGATAGCGGTAATAAATAGAACATAACATTTAAATATTTCCTACTCAATAATAAAATATATAAAGATTTTCCTATTTAATTAAATATAGTTAATGTATATATATTTATAGTGTATGATTATTATATATTAGATTTTAACTAAATCACAAAATTATAAATTCAGCAAATCTCGCTATTCCAAGTAGCGATATTTAAAGGCGAGGCCCTATTCTTGTAGAGACGCGTGACAACGAAATATCGCTACTTGGTAAAATACGTTAGAATCATTCTGGGAAATACTTCCTAAGGTATTATTTAATATATTTTTTTTAAAAAAAAGTTAAAATTGAAAAAAAACTCAATCTTATCATCATCGTCGGCTCCCACCCAATCATACCAGTAATTGAATCTCTATACCATTACTTCAGCGCAGGCTGCGCTGCGCATCTCTTTAAATAGAGTGACAGCGCCTCGAATTTGTTTTTTCTTTTTTAATAAATAAAATCAGTATCAATGATTGGATTCGTTGCTAGTAGTTATATATAACTAGTAATGGAGGACGCCTGCACCCTACAAATAATGGAAAAGTGAAATTTAAAAATTATTCGCTTGACCGTTAGTGAAAAAAAATTCTTATGTCGTTTTTGTAACTCTTTTCATCTCACCTTTTTATTAGTATTGCAGCCATACCCTCAAACTTCTATAATGCACTATGAAATTTAGTTTTTTGTTAATTTTTAATTGTATTAGAACAATTTTTTTATTTTAAACAAAATTTGACATAAGGAAAAAATATAGTGAAAAATAAATTTCCTTTTTTTTTTTTTTTTTTTTTCTTTTCCATAACAAAATCCTTGATCCAAATAGCCATTATGGATGCATGATTCATATTTGAAATTTATTTGTTTTAACATTAATTTAAGGGCCTATTTGGATCAACGATTTTAATTGAAAAAAGGAAAAGAAATTAAAATAAGAAGGAAACTCATTTTCCTTTATATTTTCCCTCTATACCAAATACTACTTGTAAACACCCCAAATAAACAGCATTTTATTTTCTTCATGAAAAAAAAAATACAAAAAATAAAATATAGAGAGAGATTCAGGGAAAAGGAAAATATAGGCAAACAAATTTTACATTAAAAAAAAAGAAAGAATAAATACAATAAAAAGAGTAAGAGCAAGAGGTGGGCTAGCAATCTTTAAATCTGCAATTTTAAACCTGCGAGGAAAGAAAAAAGAAGTTAAGCATGTGCCAAAAATCAGAAATAAAGATGATTTACAGGAATAATTTAAATTAAATATTGATCGATTAAATTGATAAATTGTTTTAAAGGTTGATTGAGCAAACGACCTTTAAAAAATTTAAAGTTTAGAGTTAACACTCATTTTTAACTTTATATTATGTCCTTATTTACCGTTTAACACTTTATTTCTTAACTTTTAAATATATCATAAATATTCTATGACCAACTCATAACTAGTTATATATATATTTTTTATGTCCAATAGTTTTTCAACATATTTGTAAGCAATTTTAAAAAAAATATATCTATATATATTATAAAATTTACTATTATTATATTATATTATTATTAGAATAAAAAATTAAAACACAAAACTATTGAATGAAGTGCCCATTTGCTTTATGTATGTATATGGACGTTTCCCATTTTTATTTTTTTATTTTTTTTAGATTTACATGAGAATTCCAAGCTATTCGGACTCCCTGATGCAGCACCAAACCCACGGGATGCCGGAAGTAATTTATCAATAATTAATTTTAATGAAAAAAACCTAATGAACTTCAAAGTAGCGCTAAGAATTACTGCAAATCCAGACTGGCAGCTTATTCTTTGGTATTTTACATAAATTGAACATACTAAAAAAAGAATTAAAATCTGTGTTGAAGTTCACAAAACAACTGAACCAAAAAAAGAGTGTCATTTAATCTCTAGCTATATATCAATCCATCTCTCAAACATACGAGTATGCCAAAAGGAAAGAAGCAATAAGTCAAATTTACAAAGTAGAGAGGAGGAACATATAATTATTTACTTTGCAAAGATTCCATATCAAAGAGACAACTAATTATATGAAAACTTTTTAATTTTTTTTTTTTTTAAGGCAGGCCTTAGATAAACAATATGGCTACTCTTTTGTGACTAGTTGGTCACAAGTTTAACTCCAACAGCCACTCTGCATAAAAGATTTGATGTTGCTTGCATTTGATTTACAAATACTATCAATTTATGATTTAAAAGAAATTGATTTAAAGGCCATATTTTTATAAATGAAAATATGATATTAACTATCAATTTGAGCAAAAGTCTGTATAGTTTTTTATAACATTTTTTTTTTTCAAATCTATACAAATACTAAAAAGAGGCAAAAGATTTGATGTTGCTTACAATTGATTTACATCTTTCAGCATTAGATCTTCTCCTAATATTGCAAAAGCCACAAAGGTTTTGAAATTACACAAATTATTGTGATTCTTCAATTAAAAGAATGATTCTATAGGTAATTTAGAAAGGGTGGACACATAGAAAGTAAGTAGATTTTTGTTTATGTTTTAAATGAATAGGAACAAAATTATACACATAAAACAAAAATTCCTATACTATGGACTTAAAACATTTTTGTTTCCTAAATTTTCCATGTGCAAATAATGATTGAATATAGACGTAAGCAAAAATCTATAAAAATTTACTTGTAACAAACTACTTCATAACAAACTCACAACTACCTATATGCCTTTACTTTTTAACATAGGACAATATCATGTATAAATTAATAAATTTCAATATGATAAGTTACTAGCTAGCTATTATTTAACCATATTTGTTTAACATGTCACACCATAGTTCATAATGTGCTACATAATAAAGACAAAAAAAGAATTTAATTCAATTATGCAACATAAAAGGAAAAATGTAAAATAAATAAATAATTAATTATATAAAAGAATGCATGAGAATATAAACAGTCCAATATCTCTAATATAAGTTACCATATTGGGACAGCATGAGGATAATAATAATAATAATGATAAAGCAATTAAATTATTACCTCTGGTTTTTCCTATTTCTGTTTCCCCAATATGGCTCATCAAACGAAGATGGATAAGAGGGAAGTTCATTCAATAATCAATGAAGTAACTGCAGAGGAAAAGATAAATCTAAACTAGTGGAATAAAAGCTGAGAATTTCCAGAGGAAGGAAAAGGCGAAGGGTATTCGATGGAGTTCCTTGTTTCTTTTAAAGGTAACTGAGGAGTAGGAAGATAAATATGATAGCAATTTAATTTTTTTTTTTGAAAAAAGGAACGCATATATACATACCTATTGGCTTGGCAGTTAGCAAACAATCCAAATTTGGAAGAGTGTGCACGTCACCATATAACTATTGAGGGGACGTGAGCGATCTTGCGCCAATCCTCCCCTGTTTCTTTTTCGCATCTTTTCAATAAAAGTGGGCATAGACAAATATGCAACTCTTGAAGAGAGGTGAGGCAACGCATCCCTTCCGGCAGTGATTCTAGTTGGGGGAATTCCCGAAGCCGAAGGCTTGGAAGCGAGGTGAAAGATTGCATGTTAATCATCCAACTTGGCCACCTTCTCCCACCGTACCCTGTCATCCTCAATTCTCTCAGATTTGGGGGCGACTGAAGGCCATCCAACACTGATTCATAATCATCCTCCTCCCCATCCTCGTGGCTTTCTTGCCTCCACTCCAATTCCAGGTCTCGAAGGTGTTGCATTTCCTTCAAATTCGCTTCCGATGCTTCTGCACTTTTTATCCTTCTCCTCATTACAATCTTCAACTTCCCTTCCAGATTATTTAACCCTTTCAACTCGTTGAGTAGTCCACCGCTTGTGGTTGCATTCTCGCCCACCACAAACCAATTCAACGTTCGAAGGTTAGACAACTGCCCCACTCCTTGCGGCATACATCTCAAACTCTCGCACCCTTCCAAATTAAGATCCACCAATTTGACTAAATTCTTAATATCCGTCGGCAATTCTTCGAGTTCCAGACACCTAGTGAGATTCAGCGTCTGTAAATTCACCAGGCGGGTAATAGATTCAGGGAGTTGTTTCATACTGCGGTTCCAAGAAAGGTCAAGATACCTTAGTTGCTTCAACTGCCCCACTCCTTGCGGCATACATCTCAAACTCTTGCATTTTTCCAAATTAAGATCCACCAATTTGATTAAATTCTCAATATCCCTCGGCAATTCTTCGAGTTCCTCACACGAAGAGAGCTTCAGAGTCTGTAAATTCACCAGGCGGGTAATAGATTCAGGGAGTCATTTCATACGGTCGTTCCCAGAAAGGTCAAGATACCTTAGTTGCTTCAACTTCCCAATTGAATCTGGTAACATTTTGATCCCCTGCCGAAACAAATCCAACACGCGAAGGCACCTGAATCTCGAAATAAGCTTTCGGCAACATGTTTCGTCCACTTCTATGGAGGATGGCAAAAGAAACGTTCTCAACTTACCTGCATTGAACAGTGTAGATGGAATTTCCGTCGAATAACTTTCCGACTCATAAGGGAATGACAGGTGACGTGTCTTTTCTGTAATATTTGCTGCCTCTGAGCTCCCACGACAAATTCCTTCCCCAGCAACCAATTCTGCAAGGTCGTGCATCAGATCATGCATTTTACAACTCTCTATATCATCATCCCGTTTATTTCTTTGTACATCTTGAAAAAAGGACCTCCTTAATAGCTCCGTAAAATACTGATCCCCAATTTCTTCTGCTCATTGTTTTCCATCCTGTGAATGAAGAAAACCGTTTGCCATCCAAAGTTGGATCAAGGTTCGCTTCTTAATTTCAGAATCTTTGGGATATAGTGAGCAGTAAGCAAAGCAGTGCTTTAAGTATGACGGGAGCTCATCATAGCTAATTCTCAGGATAGGCAAAATATCACTTTCTTTTTGGGCTATTTTTGAAAATTCTTTATTTTTAATGGATTCCCAGTACTTGGTATCTTGGGAGTACAATAAGCTTGCCAAAGTCCGTATGGCAAGAGGAACACCTAAACACCTTTTAACAATCTCCTTTCCAATGTCCACTTGGTTTTGTGGCTCCTCGCCTGGTTTAAATGCCATTTTCTTAAACAAATCCCATGACCTTTGCTCATCAAGACCTTCTAAAACATATGGTTCAACGGGGCTTGTGATTTCTGCAACCCTACGGCTCCGAGTTGTTACTATAATCTTACTTCCACTTGCACATACATTTAACAAATCTTTTAGTTTGTCCCACAATGTATGATCCTCATTCCAAACATCGTCTAAAACAAGCAAGTATTTCTTACCACCAATTTCTTTCCCAAGGCGAACTTGCAGTGTATCCATCTGTAGGCCCCCCTCAGTTTTCTTCTCAGTTGCAGATTCTAAAATTTTTTCAACAATTCTCTTCATATTAAAATCATTTGACACACAAACCCACATTTTTGGCGTAAAATGTTCTCCAATTTTCTCATCATTGTACACATATTGAGCAAGAGTAGTCTTTCCTAGGCCCCCCATTCCAACAATTGGAATGACTGAAAAGTTATCTCCGATGGCAACATGATGCAGTCCAGTAAACGATCGGCTATTTTAGTTTTGTCATCTGTCCTCCCAATAACTTTTTCTTTAGGAAAAAAGGAATGAGTTTGCTCCCTCTCCCTATATTTAAGTAGTCTAGACTCTGTGGGTTGATCAGTTAAGTTGAATTGGTTCTTAAGCTTTTCATGTTCATCCACCCTCTCCCTAATAGCCTTAATCCTATGACCCATCTTCAGACCAAACACAATCTGATTGGAGCTCGAAAAGAAAAGGCACAGCTTTCTCGCAAGTTTGTTTTGGGTTATCACCTTTTGTTGCAAAGCTGTCGTAGAGACATTGTCGAGCAAATCTTCTGCATCGTAAACTACATCTTGAAGCTCTCGAAGCCAAGTTGTTATCTTGCGGTTATGGGTACTTTGCTCCTCCGCATCCAAAAGCACATCCTTGATTATGGAAACTGTGGTATTGAGCTTTTGAACTTCCTCTTTGACAGCCCATGCCAATCCAATCTCATTAAAAGCACTAGAACCCAATTTTTGGAGGAGAGTCTCAGCCAAACCGAACAAAATTGCTTCAGCCATCGGTGATGATTTTGTGTGAAGATTACTTTGAGATGGAGCAGCAGTCCAAGTGATAAAAGTGATATCCAAGCTGAGAGGAGAAGACCAATAAATTAATAAATTTCGATTTGAAAAAGATTGTGACCGTTATCATCTCTATTATCTTATGCAAATTAAGATCAAGTTGTGTCATTGGGCTTCATCTACAAAACACGTAAAACTAAAAACACCCCAACAATTCAGTGTTTATGAAAGCAAAGAGGCTTAAGTGACTTTGAAATGACCAAAACACTTAAATCTATGGTGTTATAAAATAAAAAAAATCACAATTTTGTCAAAAAAAATCACAAATACTATCTAAATTATAATTTTATTTATTAGAGATGTAACTCAATTTTTGTTAAATATAAAAGTATATATTTATATTATAGTTTTCAATTTGGAGAATAAAAAATCCACAAGAATAGTGGATGAAGATGTCACCATGGGTTATTAATAATTTTATCTATAATTTTATGTCATTATTAAAATTCAATATTTCTTATAACTTTAATTAAAATATTTCATATGTTATTGTTTAAAACACTTTTTTCCTTCATGTTTACTCGTGTCATAATAATATTCATGTTGAAGTTTTTATTTTGTAATTTTAGTCAAAGTAACAATATAAATAACTTTAAAAATTCTTATTTTAATATTTATAAACTAAATTATGGCAATATATTATCAATTTATTTTTAAAATTTATGTCAAATTTATTAAAAATTATAAAAATAATTTTGAAAAAATTATTCACAGATAATCACGTGCAACACATGTGACATACTATATATATATATATGAAAAAAAGTTTACTTGGTTAAAGAACGAAGTAAAATGGGTTATAAATATATATCATATAAAAAATACAAGTAGCGTGAATTATTTCATTAACAAAATACTATTATCTTTTAATAATAAGATAAAAAATTCTAAAACATATTTAATTTCAATAAAAATTGATAATTTACAGTTAAAATTTATTTAAAATATGTTAAGAGCTGAACATAAAAATAACATAATAAACATAATGGTTTTATAAATGATATATAGATAATTCTTCTAATTATTCTAAAATTATTATAAAGTGTCTAGTATCACTTGGATAAACTCTTATTAATTTATTTGAATTTTAGAAATCCATTAATTATCATTAAGTAAAGAAAAAGTGTTAATTATAAATATTTTAAGTAGAAGATGACAATTCAGAATTTAAAAAAAAATTTTAATATTTTTATTGAAAGAATTCATATTTAGTTTTTAGGCAAAATGAAAAATAAAAAATAAAAATGTATTTATTAAAATTATTATTTATATTTTTATATAAATATTAAAATTATATATTTTACATAATTTTAATTGATCATTTATGTCTACGTTTATGTATTTTATAGTTGTAAAAAAATTAAATTTTTATAAATAACTTTTAAGTATTCATACTTTAATTTTGCAAACTAAATTATAACAATATATCATTACATATATGTATATATAATTATCAAGAATTATTAAATACTAACACTATGTTATTCCCAAGCAATCATGTGCTATGCATTCCCACAAGCTATATAACCTTTGCATGTGTGAGTATATATAAACACATGCATATTCCTTTGAGATCAAATCAAATTTATGTGGCAAGTAAGGAGAGGACCAGTCACAAGACACCAAATTGAGACTGTCATATGCTTAGATTTTAGCAACAAATATTTGTAATAGATAGAGAAATGCTCTGTTCCTTTGGAGGCAAGACACCAAACTAAGATTGCGAGATGCTCAGATTTTAGCACCAAATATGTGTAATAGATAAAGAAATGCCCTATTCCTTTGGACAAATATTTGAGGTTTCCATAAAATGCGAAAGGGTAAGCTGGGGATGATGTCTTTCGTCTTTCTTACAAAAGGATGAAGAGGAAACGCACACCAAAAAAAAAGAGGGAGGAAAAGAAAACAATTTATGCCTCTTGAGTCTTGATTAGTTAATTGGGATGATGCCCTGTTTAAAAGTTGTGCAATATTACACTCCAATTTCTTATTTGAGATTAGATTATTTTTTAGTATTTAGATGAAAAAGTATAGTTGTGCACTTTATTATTTGGGTGAATTACTAGTGTTGATTATGACCACTCCAGTAACAACAATAATAACCAGTTTGAAATTTATTATTTTGATGAATTACTAGTGTTAATTATGACCACTCCTTGACTCCGGTAACAATAATAATAATAATAAATTTAAAATTTAATAGCAAGAGTCACATATTATGTTTGTATTTTCTCCTTAGTTTAAGGTCATGTTTGATATTATTTTTAAAATTTTTATTTTTGATTCTATGTAGTTAACGAACATATTATATTATGTTTTATTTACATTATTATTTTTTTGTTTCTATTATAGATTTTCAGTTATTTTGGAAAAAAATATGTACCATATTTATAATTTTTAATTTTTTTACAGCACTTTGCAAAAATATTTTCTTATCTAGAATTAACTTTTTTGAATTGAATCATTGATTTTATATATAATTCTAAATTAAAAATATTGTAATAAATATTTCTTCAATCAACATTTTAATTTATTTTAGTTTTGAAAATATTGACCAAACAAGTTTTTTTGTCCCCGATTTTTAGTTCCTATTTCAGTTTTTGGTTTTCTTTATTTTTTTTATTTTCATAATTGTGTATATTGATACCAAAAGGTTATTCAATTTTTTTAATTAGAGAAAAATAATAAATATAGCTCGTTGCAAACAAATTATATTATTTAAATTGGTTGATTTACAATTACACCTATTCTCAAATTCAAAAAATAAGAATCAATCTCTCTCATATAAATTTTATCATCGTCAAAATTAAGTTCAGAAAGATTAATTAGATTGGGTAGACATGAAAAGTGCCTACCGGACTCAAATTGCATTCATAGTAATTTCTTTATTTAGTTTCTTGATAGATAATTTATTTGTTATTATTTATTTTGTTAGGTGAAAATTTTATTTATTTAGTTCTTTTTTCCTTAATCATTTCTTTATAGGTGCATCAGGAATATTCGCTTCACAACCAAAATCATAATTACAAATTATATAGCAAGGAACAAGTTTCTTCAATATTAATTTGGTTTATAATATAATTGGAATTGGGTTCACGGAATTGTTGTGATAGCAGCTACACATGATTCACAAATTCTATCTTGAAAACTTTTAAAACAATTAGGTGACGCATCGGACATAATAGATTTGAATTTATATAGATTTATTTATACAAGATGTGATATAAAAGACTGTTAAATTTTATTAAATTCTATACAAATCTAAATTTGAGGTTTGAACTTTATGCTCCCAAATGCAAGGTTATAGCATCTTTTTGAAAAAAAGAAAATTGTTTGAAAACGTTATAAAAAAATATGCCTAAACAGAGACTTACCGAAATGTTGAAATACATTTGAGAGCAAAAATGTTGATATATATTTGAGTCATATATAGTGTGGAGAAGCTAGTACTTGGGTAATGTGTAAGAATAAAATGAGCATTGATTGGATGGTAATTGAAAAAATTGATAAGACACTGATCCTACATTCATTAATATCAAACATGTTAAGAAATAGACACATAGATATTGCATATTGCCTAAACACCTATGTACCTTTCTTGTTATTTTGTTAATTTTCGTCTTACATTCATTAAATCAAACATACAAAGACGGAGAGTTTCAATTTAAGAAACAGACAGATGAAGAGGGAGGTTTCTTATATAATTTTTCTGCCTAAACACCTCTTCACCTTTCTTGAAATTTAAAATTATTAATTTAAAATTTTAATTTATTAAGAAAGTAAAAAGTAAATAAATGAAAGGGGTATAATGTAATGTTGAGAGTAAAAATCATCAAAATTAAAATAATATAGAAATGAATTTTGGGAGCTCCACTGTCTTTCTCTGATTTGAAAAGAAAGAAAAAGAAACGATGCTTATTAAGTGTGCCTTAAACTCCTTTGACCTAAATTCAAAGTGTATGTTATTTGGTAAAAAGAAAAGGAGAATATGATGGCTTTATCATGGTTTGAATAAAGAAAGAAAAAAAGTAGAACTCATCATGTGTCGACTCATTCATCTCATCATGGTTTTCATCTAATCAACAATACATAATGTTAATTAATTTTCACACGCAGATATATATATATATATATATATATATATATATATATATACACACACATAAATTGTGTATTATATTAAATTTTATTAAAATTCACACAAATTCAAATTCAAATTCAAAGTTCGAGAATATTACAGAATTTTTTTTATAGGTAGTCATAGCAAAAATTGTAACAGATAATTTTGCAAAACTCTCTTACTTTTACTACACAAGGATAAATAATTCATGGGAGAAAGAGCAAAAATTGTGCACTTAATCCAAATCTAGGCACAAAAAATGAAAGAACAAGAACACAAAACACAAAATAATCAAAAAGAAGATATATATTCAATATGCGAATCAGAATTTTTATAAATATATTTGGATGGATGCAGAGTTGGTATTAGACTGACCTGGTAACTGTAGTTGCTTTGCAGCGGAGGCTTTGATACACTTCTTAAAAGAGGCGTGAGAAAAATGGAGCAGATTTATAATGAAATGGAGAGCAGCAACCAAGGCTTGCATCTTCCTTTCAAATGTCATTCAAAGATAAAGGTGAGGTGGGGGAAGCTGCCTTTCATCTTCAGGTCACGTGGGGAAGCTGCCTTTCATCTTCAGGTCAATAAAGACGACGAAGAGGAAAGGGAAAGAATTGAAGACTTTGTCAAGAAAGAAAAGAGGGGGTAATGCCATAATTAACATCTTTATTTGAAAGCTTATAAGATTCCCTCAACAGTAAATAATAACCCCCACTTCACTTTAAACACAGCTGTCAAAATGTTATCTTCCTAATGCTAACATTACAAAGATTTATGCGGTTAAATTTTAGTACTTTCATGTTAATAAATTCATATTTTGTTTTAAAAAATAAAGAATAAAGATGAGTTATCGCTATCCAATTTCCATTATAGACAATCAATTGAAAAAAATAAATTTTATGTGAGCTTATTTTAGTGAATAATATTGAATCAACATTTTATTTAAATTTTAAATCATTATTATTTTACATCATTATACTTATAATTTCCTGATCTCATTATTATTATTTTTTTGTACATTTATTTAACCCTCAAACTTATGCACTATGAAATTTAGTTTTTTCTTAATTTTTAATTATATTAGAATTTTTTTTTTTACAGAATTTGACATAAAAAGAAAATATAGTAAAAAATAAATTTCCTTCTTTTTTTTCTTTTCAAAAACAAAATCCTTGATTCAAACCAGTCATTATGGATGCGTGATTCATATTTGAAATTTATTTGTTTTAGCATTACTTTAAGGGTCTATTTGGATCAAGGACTTTGGTTGAAAAAGGGAAAAGAAATTAAAATAAAAAGGAAGCTCATTTTCCTCTATATTTTTCCTCTATACCAAATACTACTTGTAGACACCCAAAATAAACAGTATTTTATTTTCTTCATGAAAAAAAAATACAAAAAATAAAATATAGAGAGAGAAATTCAAGGAAAAGGGAAATATAGGGAAACAAATTTTACATTAAAAAAAAAAAGAAGAAAAAATACAATAAAAAGAAAAAGAACAAGAGGTGGGTCAGCAATCTTTAAATCTGCAATTTTAAACCTACGAGGAAAGAAAAGAGAAGCTAAGCATGTGCCAAACATAAAAACTAAAGATGATTTACAGGAATAATTTAAATTAAATTTTGATCAATCAAATTGATAAATTGTTTTAAAGGTTGATTGAGCAATCGACCTTTATAAAATTTAAAGTTAATAGTTAATACTCATTTTTAACTTTATATTATGTCCTTATTTGCAATTTAACACTTTATTTCTTAACTTTTAAATATATCATAAATATTCTATAACCAACTCATCACTAGTTATATATGGACGTTTCCATTTTTATTTATTTTTATTTTTTTTAGATTTACATGAGAACTCCTGCCATCGACAAGCCCTTCGGACCCCCCCTATGCGGCACCAAACCCACGGGATGCCAGAAGTAAGTTATCAATAATTAATTTTAATGAACAAATCTAGTGAATCTCAAAGCAACGCTAAGAATTACAGCAAATCCAGACTGACAGCTTATTCTTTGGTCTACATAAATTGAACATACTAAAAAAAGACTTAAAATCTGTGTTGAAATTCACAAAACAACTGAACCAAAAAAAGAAAAGTCATTCAATCTCTAACTATATATCAATCCATCTCTCCAACACACGAGTATGTCAAAAGGAAAGAAGCAATAAGTCAAATTTACACAGCAGAGAGGAGGAACAGATAATTATTTACTTTGCAAAGATTCTATATCAAAGGGACAACTAATTATATGAAAACTTTTTTTTTTTTTTAATTTTTTTTAGGGCAGGCCTTAGATAAACAATATGGCTACTCTTTTGTGACCGGTTGGTCACAGGTTTAACTCCAACAGCCACTCTGCATAAAAGATTTGATGTTGCTTGCAATTGATTTACAAATACTATCAATTTATGATTTAAAAGAAATTTATTTGAAGGCCATATTTTTATAAATGAAAGTATGATATTAACTATCAATTTGAGCAAAAGTCTGTATAGTTTTTTATAACATTTTTTTTTTCAAATCTATACAAATACTAAAAAGATGCAAAAGATTTGATGTTGCTTGCAATTGATTTACATCTTTCAGCATTAGATCTTCTCCTAATATTGCAAAAGCCACAAAGGTTTTGAAATCCACTAGTAGACACAAATTCTTGTGATTCTTCAATTAAAAGAATGATTCTATATGTAATTTAGAAAGGGCGGACACATAAAAAGTAAGTAGATTTTTGTTTATGTTTTAAATGAATAGGAACAAAATTATACACGTAAAACAAAAATTCCTATACCATGGGCTTAACATTTTTATTTCCTAAATTTTCCATGTGCAAATAATGATTGAATATAGACGTAAACAAAAATCTATAAAAACTTACCTATCCTATAACTACTTGTAACAAACTACTTCATAACAAACTCACAACTAACCATATTTGTTTAACATGTCACACCATAGTTCATAATGTGTTACATAATAAGGACAGAAAAAAGAATTTGATTCAATTATGCAATATAAAAGGAAAAATGTAAAATAAATAAATAATTGATTATATAAAAGAATACATGAGAATATAGACAGTCCAATATCTGTAATATACGTTACCATACTAGGACAGCATGAGGATAATAATAATAATAATAATAATAATAATAATAAAGCAAATAAATTATTACCTCTGGTTTTTCCTATTTCCGTTTCCCCATTCGAAGTAACATGCTCATCAAATTTGAATAAGCCAAATGGCCCAAACTCCTTTTTTCTCTTTTTTTTTTTTATACCAGATAAATGGAGAAACGATGATGGATAAAAGGGAAGTTCATTCAATAATCAATGAAGTAACTGTAGAGGAAAAGATAAATCTAAATTAATGGAATAAAAGCTAAGAATTTCCAGGGGAAGGAAAAGGCGAAGGGTATTGTTGGGGCCACATTCCTTTGCTATCTCCCACGAGGCGCCTGATATCCTCCCTGATAAGGCCTGGGAGCTGGAACCTGGTCTGGCAGCTCTAGTCTTGCACATGCCACATGGCCGGGTCTCCCACATCGATGGCATACATCTCTCTCTACTCGACACTCCCCCAAATGACGTTTCCTGCACGTTTGACATACCAGTACGATCGGCTCATCCTGATTCCCCCGAGGTCCCGCCATCTGCCTCTGATCTCCCTTACCATGACCTCCTCTCCATGGACCCCTACTGGAGCCAACCTGAAATCCCTGAGGCGCATGCCTCTTCCTCTGAGTCTAAGACGCTATACCCCTCTGTATACCACTCTCAATGATCTCAGCTCTATTTACAATCTCTGTAAATGTCTAAGCTTTGAAGCCAATCACCTACTCAAATAAGTTCTGCCTCAGTCCCTCTTCAAACTTCCTTGCCTTTTCCTCTTCATCAGGTACTAGATGTGGGGCAAAACGTGACAACTCGATAAACCGAGCCGCATACTCGGATACGGTCATCTGCCCCTGTACCAAGTACATAAACTCTGTTGCCTTCGCGCTCCGAACGATAGCAAGGAAATACCGCTCTAAGAACAGCTCCTTGAATCGATCCCACGTCATTGGCATTGGAACCAGCCTCTGCTCCTCTATTAGTCACGTTGATCTCCACCAGCGCTTCGCCTCCCCCGTCAATTTAAATGCTGCAAACACTATCTTCTGCTCATCCGTACAAGGAAGCACTACCAACGTCTCTTCGATATCCTGGACCCAATTCTCAGCTACAATCGGGTCATCTCCTCCACTAAAGGATAGGGGCTTCATCCGCATAAACTGCTCGATAGAATAACCACGCTCCCCAGAGCTCCTGGCCATCTCAGCCATCACCTGCTGAGTGACGCTACGCAGTACAACATCTGTATCTCCTCTACCTATGCTGGAAGGTCCTGGCCCATCTTCCAAGCATTCGTGCCACTGCTTCCTGTGTCCATCCTAAAACAAAGAACACACTTTAAAACCTTATCTTCTACACAGACCTATCCCATACCAATTCAAAATCAACTACCTTCCCCGACTTTAACTCAAAATCCATTTCTATTACCCAGACCCACGACCCGGCAAAAGTTTACTATGGTTTTCCTGAAATCGTCATCCTGGGAAAACCATAGAAACCATCACGGTAATCCTGTACCCAGACATAGAACAAAACTCAAATCTTTTTCCTATACTCTAGTATTACTTCCACTGCACTCTAAAATACCAAATTGTAACGACCTTCTATTTAATTGGGGGGTTTTTTTTATACTATAATATTTTTAATGCTCTGATACCACGCTAGATTAAACCCAATTATTAACCTAAGCAACGAGAAATATTTTCCAAAATACCATAAATAATTATATACAATACCATAGTGCTAAAAATATTTTTCAAAATACCCTCAACTAGTTAGGGCTATACAAAAATACTCCCAAAATACTCACTCTATTGTCAGGGTAATATTGAAGCCCCTCTATCTGCAAGCCTGGTCTGCTCACCCACCTGGATCACCTAAAAAATGTTAAAGTAATGGGATGAACCAACGCTCAGTATGACGAAATATGCTATTGTTAGTATGTGACAAATGAGTTACAATACTATGAAAATCTATTACTATATAATCATGTATCACTGAATTTGTAAATACAATACCAGTAGTATAAACTATCACCTTTTTCCTGTTGCTTAACATATATGTACTTTAGGTTTCTGCTCAAAATACTTCTAATATATATATGTATGTATATTTTGTGTCTCTGTAAATCTGTATATACATAATAATAACTGAAAACTTCCATATGGATAACTGTATGTTATGATTTAACCCCTCATGACAGGGTTGTGCGACCCGTAGGCGGGATCTACCCTGACTGGCCGATCAGGATAAACCACTATACTCCATCAATCTGATCAGCCCTCCTCAATCCATATATGATGGGGAGCCTGTCCACTCGTGGGCTCTATATGGTCGACTATTATACCACGTATTATCTGAATAGGTGGTTGCACTATACATACTGTATGTAGCTACGGTACCGTGCTCTGTAATCTGTAACGATCCAACAAGGTCTGATACTATATAATACATCTCTATATACAACTATTTTTTTACCATAATTCTATAATAACTATATAAACCATGACGCTGTGATAAACTGTATCTGTATCAACTGTATTTTCTGAAATAAACTGTAAAAACTGTATGTCATGGTATTGTAAACTGAATCTGTATCAACTATATAATCATGGTATTCTGTAATTACTATAAAAATATATTCACTGTCTGTATAATCTGTAAAACATAGCTCTGAAAAATACTGTAAAACATGTCTTTGTACTACATCTATATTCTCAAGCCACATAGTAGTTTTATAACATATTATACATAATGGATAAACTGTATTAATTTCTGCTGTGAATAATAATCTGGTATAAATAAATATATATACTATACTGAAAATCATACTAAATTTACCTAACATAGCATATTTCTCTTACCTATTCCTACTAAAATCCCCCTACTATGACGGGTCCTATACCCGCAGGGTTCTTCACTCAACACCTTGAAAACAATATTTATCAGAACAGAATATCAATATTTCTTTGTGTGACGCCCCAATTTTCGTACAATTTTTTTTCAATAATAAATAAATAATCATGTCATAAACAACATTCATTAATTGGCCACGTCAACAATCCTACTATCATTCATACGACACGGCCCGCATTAGGTACCAGGTAAAAAATTATTTTATAATACAACCTAACAATGGAAGACAATATACAGATATCAGTCAGAATACAATACCCAAAGTATCTATATATACATATACACAATACTATCTCATATCCAAAAATAATACAAGCCTAGAGAATCACACCTCCCTAGTCCAAACTCACCATGTATACCAAGGTCCCTGCTCCCTATGATCACGGAACTCTACCACCTAGCCTATCTTTGTCCCCTGAAAAATTTAGATAATTTGGGTGAGACACATTTCAATAAGAATGAATAAATTATTTACAGTGTGTGGCCATATGAGTACAATTATAATACACTTTAATTTTCAATTCACCATTTCATGTGAGAAAATACACTAATATACACATTCTCATAATCGTATAGATATACAATCCAAGCTTTTATAAGCTTTAAAATCATTTATCAAATTCAATGATATCCAACACATAATTATCCGTGAAGTTCCTAAGAATAAGGAAGATTATCCGCCCATACAAATAGCTTATCTTTGCCCTAACACGTTATGCAACTACGTATGGCCATATTTGATACCTATCAGGGCACTCACCTTATTCAGTAAGCCCTCAGGCAGAGAGTTTCACTTCGCTTCAATTATTTATATTATTAATTCACGTGGTTCCATTTCTCAATTTTATCATTCTTTATTTTTCAATTTCCATTCTTTCTTTCATTTCTCATTTTAGCCAATTTTATCATTCTTTCAATTTTCATTTCCATTTTACTTTCCAGCTCATGAGTATCCTCGGTATCAAATACCAACTTCGCGTTTGTAATTCATGACCACCATGAGGATCTTTCTTTACACGCCATGCTTCCCCCCATGGTCAAGGTTGTGCTGCCCAAAGATTGGATCTAACTGCGGTTGGCCGTCCCGGTTAGATCAAATATCATATCACATATCGCGTCTGTAGTACGACTAGCTGGCCTATAACCCTAATCCGGACTCAGGAGGCCCAACAACCCCACACAATGGCACAGTCGACTGTCATGCCACATGCTCCAAAAGTCTGTGTGGTTGCACTAACACCACTAGCAATGGTACCATGCCTAATATCATAACCATCCAACAGGGTTTACCACCACATACCTGCAATCATTATGCGGTATTGGCATTTTGTCATTCATATTTTACATATTTCCACATTTCTCATTTTCATATTGCAGAATTAACATTGCAATATTTTCATTTCACATATTCACATTTCAATATCAGTATTCTCAAGACATTTCATCATTTAAATGATATTTTCTCAGTTCATAATTCATCTCATCTCATACTATCATATACATATCTTATTTCACAATTACTCAGTATTTCTCAAACCACATTTTCATATTTCACCTTTCTTCATTTTCTTAGAGAATACATTTTTTTACACATTTCACTTTCATCATTTTTCTAAATTTCAATTCTCATATTAAAACACATTTCAGTATCACATATTTCCCAAGGTAAATCATCTAACTCAGTTTAAACATTACTTAATATAAATCACATGCCATACAAATTTCATCTGATATTTATATCATAATAAATTTCAGGTAAATTAACATATGTCATTTTCACATATTTCTCAACCCATAATTTTCATAAAAATACTGTTATAATTTATTCCCCTTACCTGACTTATTGAGAGTCTCGCTAGTACCCAAAATCTCACGCCATTGGCGCCCGAAATTTAACTCCTGTAATTTATATTTTCTCCAGATTAATTAATCTATTTCATCAAAATAATACTCATCTAACCTTCCCTAGACTCCATATACCTCAAATTAATATTTAAACTAGTATTTAATACCCCCACCTAATTTTCTGAATTTTGCTTGCGGGTCCCAAAATTACAACCGCAGCGCGCTCACCCGGGTCCTAAATTCCAGAAATCCTACTTCAGCTCCAGATGCTCAATATTTTAGCATTTCTAAATTAATGAGAGAGAGAGAGAGAGAGAGAGAGAGAGAGAGAGTTCAGAACTACAGAGAATAAAGAAAAGAAAAGAAAGAAGAAGAAGAAGAAGATAGGAGGGGGGGTTGTTTCAATTCCCAGGATCCTACCTGAAGCTTCTAGCTTTAGGTAGGTTAATAATAATAATAATAATAATAATTAATATTAATAATATTATATTTTATTAATAAAATAAAAATTAATTTTAATTAATTTTTTTTTATAAATTCGTTTAATTAAGTAATTAATTAATTTAATTAATTAATTAATTAAATTTATTTATTAATTTATTTATTGAAATCACTATACTAATCCTCTATAACCCTTTTTGGGGTTATTACATTAAGCCTACATCATTTCCTACAACTGCTAAAAGGCCAAAAATTGATTAAAAGATCTTACCCTGAATTTGGGATGAAATCCAACTTCGTCCCATCGACGATCCGCTCTAGCAGACTTGGAGCGAACTTCCCCAAGAGCGTCGCGGTGGCCTCAGATCTTCAATTCGGCAAACGACGATGCCAAAATCGAAAAGAGATGGAGGTGGAGCCATGGAAAAGAGAGAGAGAGTGTGTGTGTGAATTTGCTGAAATTTCTATATAAAAACTAAGTTTAAGCATTATTTAAACTATGGGATTCGTCGACGAGCCACGTCACCTCGTCTACGAGTCTAGTAGAAAGTTCGTCGACTAACCTATACCCTCGTCGACGAATTTCAGACTTCCAAAAATCCCCTCTCGGTATCTTCTCGTTGACGAGATGGGATCTCGTCAATAAGATCTTAAAGAACCCTCGTCGACAAAACCCCTGTGTTTGTCGACAAGGCCTGGAAAATTTCTTGGAATTATCACCTTCAAAATGCAATGTCGTCGACGAATGCTCTGTTGTCTTCTTCTGTTTCTTCTTCCATTTCTATCCCTCTTAAATATTTAAATATCATTATTCTTTGGGTCACTACAGTGCATCTCGTCGAAGAGAAAATACTGAGAGGCCATTTTGTACAGCTCTGAATTTCGTGGACGAAGGGGAGCACTCGTCGACGAAGTTCCTTCTTGACCTCGTCGACGAGGTGACATGGCTTATCGACAAAAGCCAGTGTATAAATGGGTAAAAACCTCATTTTTGGTTGAATTCTTGCGCAAACACTCCTCTCTCTCTCTCTCTCTCTCTCTCTCTCTCTCTCTCTCTCTCTCTCTCTCCTCTACGTCCCTCCTACCTTCTCTCTACGATCTCGAGCCGGATTTACGTCGGTTCGACGATCTGAAGTCACCACGACGCTCCTAGAGAAGTTCTCTGCATATCTGCCCGAGCGGATCGTTGGTGGGTTTGAGTTGAAGTTCATCCCTGGTTTAAGGTAAGGCATTTTATTCGGAATTTGGGCTTTCCATAGTTATAGGAAATGTTATACACGAAAAAAAAATACTAAAGTTTAGTTCTGAGAGTTGTTGTTTTTAGGGTGTTGAATGGGGAACCCTGCGAGTGCAGGACGAGCGTATTTAGGGGGTTTCTTCTCACTATCAGATAAGAGAATAAATTAAAGCAATTATTTTCCATACAAATTATATTATTATTATTATTTATCAACAAGTTTATGTTTAGGAAGCATGTATAATATATGAAGAGATTGGTAATAATGCATGTTTGGGAAAATACTGCTATTATGTTGAAATGTATAGATATTAGTATAATATGCCAGGAAATATGATTTTTAGAATGGAATGTACGGTTTATTCAGTATTGTGTGGCATGAATATTATTTTACTTGAAAAGTATTATGTTATGAAAATTTTATGAATAAATCATATTTTTACATATTATAAGATAATGCAGTACATTGTGGTTTCAAAATACATGATAAATGAGTTATTTATTCAGAACGATATTTATGAAATGTTCGGCGCAAGGCCGTATGTTTTTACATTATTACAGAACATGCTATCAATCTATTTACGTTAAACTGTATATTATCATGTATTACGTATTATCAAAATTTCGATGTTAGTTCAATTCAATTTCATGAGCACGGTACCGTTGCTATACAGATCAAATATTATGTTCAGACTTGTACTAACCACCCCACAAGGAAGTGGGAGATGGATAGTCGATGTGACTTTTAGTGTAGAGTTGTAGACGTCTACTTGGCAGTCCAAATCAAGGTGTGACGGACACATTGTACTTGCACACATTTTTTACTCTACAGTGGTTGGCCAGCCATTATCGGGTCCCCCCTTTGGGTTGCACAACCTGTCATGGGAAATAATACATGACATCAGCTAGTTATGCATTTTGGGCATGATTTCAATATTATAAGTTATATCAGACATTTCATGATCAGTATGAATTATTAGAAATTATGAAAATATATGATTATTCCATTATGATATGATGAATGTTTTTCAGCATATGAAATGTACTATATATGTATAATTGCGTCAAATATTCATGTGGCCACACAACTGTATTTAGTTAATTTTTTCTTACTAAGAAATGTCTCACCCCCGAACATTAAATAATTTTCAAGAAACCCAGAGAGACTGGTGGATCGAGGCCACCATTGAGTCTGTTCAGTTACCTAACTAGGAGGGTAAGTTCGGACTAGGATCTGAAGTTTTTGGATGTCGGATCCTAGAGATATTTTTGTATTATTTTTGGGAGATGTATATAAATACAGTGTTCTAATTATAGTTAACTTTGGTATTATATATTTTGTGGTTATGAGAATGATGATTTGACGTGTCCCTACTATCCACGGGTTTAGGTTGACTATTTTATTAATTATGTTTAATTATATGATAAGTTAAGCAGGTCGTTACATTCAAAAAAAGCTATTAGTGAAGCAAAATATAGATCATTTAATAATAGTTTGTATGATAGATTAGGTGCAAAAGAAAGGGAAAACGATATATTTGAACCTGCTAAAGTTAGAGAAAAGAAGAGTAAGGACTTTAGAAATGTAAGATGTATAAAAAGTGAGGATGATATTGTCTTGATTAAGGACGAAGACATTAAAGAAAGATGACAAAATTACTTTAGTAAGTTGTTTAATGAAAACTAAATAGAAGGCTTAAACTTAAAATTGTCAAATGAGGCAGCTAAAAATATGAGATTTATTCGCAAAATTAGAGTTAACGAAGTTAAGTTTGCACTAAAAAAGATGAAAAATGGGAAAACTATGGGGTCGGATAACATCCCAATTGAAGTTTGGAAATGCTTAGGTGATAACAGAATTATATGGTTAACCAATTTATTTAATACAATTGTAAAAACTAAGAAAATGTCAAATGAATGGAGAAAAAGTACTTAAATATCTATATATAAAAATAAAAGAGATATTCAAAATTATACTAACTATTGTGGAATTAAACTTATGAGTTATACGATGAAACTATGGGAAATGGTAGTTGAAAAAGATTAAAGTTAGAAACAAAGGTTTCAGAAAATCAATTTGATTTAATGTCTTGGAGATCTACCACAGAAGTTTTTTATCTTTTAAAAAGATCAATGGAAAAGTTTAGGGAAAGGAAAAGAAACTTGCATATGATATTTACTGACCTTAAGAAAGCATATGATAAGATACCTAAGAAAGTTGTATGGTGGGTTTTAGAAAAAAAAGAAAAAAAAAATGTGTATGTAGTAGGTATACTGATGTCATTAAGGATATGTACGATGGAGTAATGACTAGTGTAAGGATTATAAATGGAGAAACTAGAGAATTTTCAATCACCATAGGTGTACATTAAGGATCGACTTTGAGTCCTTATCTTTTGCTTTAATGATGGACCAAATGACTAAGAGTATTCAAAAAGAGGTTCCATGGTATATGTTGTTTACAGATGATATTGTATTAATTGATGAAATTAGGGACAGAGTAAAGACTGAGTTAGAATTATGGAGAGAAGTTTTAGAATCTAGTGGCTTTATGATAAGTAGAAATAATACAGAATATATGAAATGTAATTTTAGTAATGATGTAGCAACCGTCAATAAAATATAACATAACAAATAAAGATGGTCAACTCGAACCCGTGGGTAGCGGGGACACCTGTTAAGCACAGCGAAAAACCTAGCAGCAGTTAACATACAATCTCAAATATCCAATCATAAAACATAATACCAGAGTTATTTACATTCCCAAAATACTGTATTTATTTACAATCTTTCAAAAAGTCAAAAATGACACTAGGACCTTACAACAAAAAGTCTCCTAATCCTAGTTCAACGTTTACCCTTCTAGTAGGGAAGCTCCACTCACTCAACGACAGCCTTGACCCGCCGGTTTCTCTGTGTTTCCTGAAAAATGTGTTAATGTTGGGGGTGAGACTGTAAAGACCCGAAAATTTAAAAGGATTAAAATAATTTAGAAAAAAATAAATAAATAAAATAACAAATAAATAAATAAAAGGAATGACGTGGGGAAAAAAATTAAAAAAAAATAAATTAAATTAAGTAACTAAATTATTAGTTGTTAAATTAAATATTATTACATTGGATTTAAAAAAAAGTAATAATTAAAATTATATATATATATATATATATATATATATATATATATATATATATAAAGTAATCTGAAGATAAGAAGATAAGAAGAGAAGAAAGAAAGAAGAAGAAGAAAGAAGGACAAAAGCAGAAGTAGCACACCCCCCACCCCTGAAATTTCATTCCTGCCAGCCGCAGCCACCTCCGTCTCCATCTCTGTCTCTCTTAATTTCTCGATAAATTTGCAACGGATCGAGAAACGAACGGTGTCGTTGGATTCTTAGTTCCGCTGCCGACATTTCTACTGTAGCAGATTGGTCGTGGGAACGACTTAGGCACTACTCATGGGGAAAAGTAATTTTTTTCCATTTTCTCAATTTTACTTTAAATCTACTGTTAAATCGTCGAACGAGTACCACCATGTGGTCCTAATCGTCGTCGTCGTCATTTTGACGTAGGTAATTTTTCATTTGGGATTTTCTAAGCTCTACTCCAAAGCGAGAGTGGAATTTGAAAATTTTGGCAAATTAGTTAAATATGCGGGTATAACTGTAAATTGAAAATTATGACCCTAGAAAATATTTAAATCGTACGTTATTAAAAATAATTTAAATAGAATTAGGGTTTTTGAATCAGGGCTCAGGTAAGCGCCGCGGGTGTAATTTTGGGTCTCGCAGGCATAATTTAGAAAATTAAGTGGGAGTTTTAAATATTAGTTTAAATGTTAATTTGAGGTGTGTGGAGCCTAGAGAAGGCTAGATGGGTAGTATTTTGGGGAAATGAATTAATTAATTTGAAAAATTTAGTAATTTGACTATATTTAAGGGTATATTTATTTATTTAGAATTTATAGGTTTAGAAAATATTAAAATAATATTTTATTCGGGATTAATTACATGGAACTAGAATTTTTGATTTAGGATCTGGGTGAGCACCGTAGGTATTTTTTCGGAATCCCTGTCGGTGTAGTTCAAGAAACAAGGTAAGGGAGAAATTTATATATTAAATCAGGTTTTTTTTATGAATTGAAAATGAACATGTGTTATTTATGTATATATGTTTTTTATGTGGGTTTAAAATGCTAGCCATGAAATTTATGTTTTCTGAGTCTAGAATTGTCGATATAGTTATGTATGTGTGAAAGTAAACAAACGAAACTGAAAGGAATTTTTTAAGGAATTATATAAGAAATAAAGTGTATTTTGAGCATGTAAATGTTAAATGTGGGTTGACTTATTTTATGAGAAATATGTATGAATTTTACTGCTAAATTGTGTGGCATGAGAATCTGTGCAAATTATATGTTAAATGTATGAGATGCAGGCTAAGTAAGTAAAACAATGAGAATAAAATATGATATGGACAATGTTGCCTGTGTATGTTAAATGCAACCATGTAAATGTAAGACAGCTGAAAGACAGCCATGTTAGCAGATCTAGCACACTTCTGTGTAGACTAACTGATGACAGCTAAAAGGAGCTGTGTTAGTAAATCTAGCACGTTTCTACGTAGACTAACTGATGATGGCTAAAGACCAGCTGTAGTACGAAGTAATGAAATGAAATATTATGCAATGAAATGACAATAAAATAAAATGACAAAGGCAAATGATGTAAATGGGAAAGAGTCACTTAAAGTGAAACGAAATGCAAAGTTAAATTATGAATAAGAATGAATGTGCATGAATGTATAATGACAGAACATAATGATGTATTATGATAATATAAGTATGTATGTACGTAAAACATGTTACGATTGGGCGAGACATACTCTTCGCCTGAGCGCTTGATGAGTAAGGCAAGTGCACTAGTAGCTTCAGATGTGGCAGTAGCTGCATAACACACTAGGGCAGAGGGAACCTACTTGTATGGGCGAGTAGGATTCCCTATCCTTAGGGCCTTTGTCGGTAAACTTTTGTTGAACTGTGTGAGTACGAGATTAATCTACCACTTGAGGGCTTATTGAGTAAGGTGAGTGCTCTGATATATTTTAATTGTGACTTTAGGGTTACCTAAGTATCAGAGCAGAGGGGTGCTACTTGTATGGGCGGGTAATCACCCCTATCTTTGGGTAATCTCCTGGGTTAAATATTTGCATGTGATTGTTTAAGTTCAGAAAATGATTTCAATGTTATATGATGATTTGCAAATGAAATAAAAATGATATCTATCTATCTCATGTTGGTCACACGCTGTTTTAATATGTATATTTCTTCCCTTACTAAGATGTGTCTCACCCGAATATGATTATTTCTTTTTCAGGACATCCTCGAGGTCGAGCTTAGGGAGCTCGAGGGTATTTAGCATTTTGAGGGACTTAAAGAGAAATGGTATATTTTCAAAGCACTTTGGGGGAATGTAAATATTTATGTTTTAGGTTTTTATGTTTTAAGCTTGTTGAGAATAGAATGGTTGTGAAAATACTAAGATGCTTTTGGAGATGTATGTATATATGGGAATGCAGGTGTTGGATGGATACTTTGGATTATATATAGAAATTAGTAAACTCTGGTATTATGTTATATGGAGATTATAATTATGTTTTCTGTTGCGTATATTATGTTAATTATGGATTATCAAGGATTTTATTTGGTATAACGTGCCGGACCTGGGTTTAAGGATTCGGGGCGTTATAGAGACATTTCTCAGTAAAGGAAAATAAACTAAATACAGTTGTGTGACAACATGAACATTTAATGCAATTATACATATACAGTACGTTTCATAATTCGGGAAATCATTCATCATATCATACTGAATAATCATACATTTTATATTTGCTAATAACTCATAACGTACATAAAACATCCATCATAACTGTAATATTGAAAATAAACCCAGGATGAATAGCTACCTGGTGTCATGTATTACCCCCCATGACGGGTTGTGCAGCCCAAAGGCGGGACCCGACAATGGCTGGCCGACCACTGCCGAATCAAATATGTCTGTAAGTATGATGGGCCCGCCACACCATGGTCCGGACTGCTAGGTGGACGTCCACACTCTACTGAAAGCCACGTCGACTATCCATCTCTCATCCCCTCGTGGGATGGTTAGCACTAATCTGACGTAGATATCTGATCTACAATATAGTTACGATATCGAGCTCCTGAACTGAACTAAACTAACATCCGGGTTCTGATAACATATAGTACATAATTTCGTAAATACGGTCTCGTGCCAAACATTTTATAAATATGGTCTCGTGCCAAAATCATACATACGGTCTCGTGCCGAAATCATAGTAAATAATGGCCTCGTGCCAAAAATAGTAAATACGGCCTCGCGCCGATAACATAAATACGGCCTTGTGTCGATATCATAAAATACATGGCCTCGCGCCAATATCGTCTCAGGTATTTACATTCAGAAAATAACTCATTTACCATATATTCGTCAAACTCAATATAACATAACTCGTCTTTTCAAAATACCTGAAAATATGCTTTACTTGTAAAATCATTCATATCATGATTCACTTTACATAAAATAATGTTCATGCCACACATATGCCATTTAAAGTCATACTTCATATTCTAAAATCATCATTTCTAACAACTTATACATACATATACATTTTAATCAGAATAGCAGTATTTTCCAAACATACATTTCATATGAGATAATCAAATATAGCATATGTTTTCCTGAAAATAAAGGTGCTCATAATTAATAAGAACTTGCATGGAAAATAAATGCTTAGTTTATTCCCTTACCTGACTACTGAGAAAACTCATAAAATTTCCTAGCTTGACCCCTATAGGATTTCCTACTCAATACCCTGAAACTCAAAACTCATAATATTAAAAATCAGTATTTTCATGCGTACATCAATTCCTATAACTATCACAAAGTCTAATATGGCTTAAAAGCCTTACCTCAACTTAGGGATGATTTCCAACTTCGTTTTCCCAACGATCTGCTCTAGAAAACTCATAGAGAACTTCGCTAGGAGCGTCGTGGTAGCCTCAAATCTTCGGTCCGGCAACTGGCGGGGCCAAAATCGAAGAGTGAGAGTGAGAGGGCCGAAGAGGAGAGAGAGAGAGAGAGTGTGGAGAGGAAGCTTGGAAATGAGATAAAAATTGGATTTATATATATATATATATATATATATATATATATATAGGGTCAGATTCTTCGAAAAGACACGTCACCTCGTCGACGAGTCCTTCATTAAATTCGTCGACAAGACCCTGTATTCATCAACGAAATTCAGGTTGCCTCAGAATCTCTCTCGGTATTTTCTCATCAACGACACCCTGTATTCATTGACGAATTTTCTTCTAAACTCGTCGACGAACCCCTATATTCGTTGAGGAACCTAGGCAATCTCTTGAAATCATTTTTATCCCCTAAATGCAATGTTGTCGACGAACGCGTAGCGTTCGTCAACGAAGTCTACTGCCTCCTTCTGTTTCTATTTCTATTTCTCTCCCTCTTAATTAGACAAATTTCATTTTATTCGGGTCGTTACAAATGATAGGAGGAATACCCTTAAAATAGAAAGGGAAGTTTTATAGGACAGCTGTTAGATCAGTTATGTTATATGAATCGAAATGTTAGGTAGCGAAGAAACATAATATCCAAAAAGTAAAAATTGCCGAGATGAAAATGCTTAGATGGATAAGTGGTATAACATTGAAAGATAAATTAAGGAATGAACATATTCATGGTAAGTTAGGTGTAGCTCCTATAGAAGACAAGATAAGGGAGGAACAACTCAGATGGTATGGATACTTGCAACGTAGGCTACATAGTGCACTTATGAGAAAAAGTGACGTAGTTACTGTGGGGGCAATAGAAAGGGTAGGGGTAAACCAAAAATAACTTGAGAGAAGATAGTGAGTATGGATTCAATATCCTTAAATCTATAAAAAAAAATTCATGATCGCATAAATTGACGAAAAATGATTTATATAATCGACCCCACCCAGTGGGACTAAGGTTTGGTTGTGTTGTTGTTGTTGTTGTATTTCATATGAATTAGCACATGATAATTATTCATAACACTAATCACTGGAATTTCCGCCCCACGTTTTCACAATTGACGAAGTTCAGTTAAAGGAGCAACATAAAGTTGCCAAAGGACAGAGCTTATTAGATGAAGAACCAAATTCCAAATCCAAATTCTAATAACATTATTAGAACTTCAACCAACGTCTTTGTCACGACTTGCTCATTTTCCACATTTTTTTTTATAATAATATCATCATAAAATTAATACCACACATCTCACATTTCAACTCAGCAGGTCACAATCCACCTGAACTCGTGGGTACCAAGGATACATCAAAACATACAGCAGAAGCCCTAAACAGTAGGAAACATACAATCACATGCATCTCATCATTTCATATATCACAATATACCAGAGTTATTATAATCGCTATACTTCCATACATACATCCCACATTTCCCCAAAAATCTAACGATCCCTACAAAACTTAATCTTCAAAAGGGCAGATACACAACACTAGTTTAGCGGGGTTTTTCCCACTCGCCTATCAGGGGCTCCTGAAAAGTTTATAAAATTTAGGGGTGAGACACCTCTCAGTAAGGGAAATAAACTAATACTAGTGTGTGGCAACATGAGTATTCTGTGTTCTACATATATCATACATAACATGTTCAGTACTGTTTATCAAATCTGGGAAAACTTATATATAAATCAAAACATGACAGAACGTATTGCATTTTCATAACATATCTCATCTCATAATAATAATAATATAAAACAATCCTGGTAGGTTAGTTAGTTGTTGTCATGTATTACCCCCACATGACTAGGTTGTGTGGCCCGAAGACGGGACTTGACAATGGTTGGCCGACCACTACCAAGTCAAACAGTAGTCTATAGGTCCGATGGGTCTACCCAGACTGGTCCGTACACCATGGGCCATAACAGCACACTTCTTGAAAATAACCACATCGACCATCCAATCTCACACCACTCCGTACAGTGGCGTTAACATAGATATCATGATCACGAGGACCATGGACACATAGCAACGGTACCGTGCAAGTATTAGCCTAGATCAAGCCAACCAAGTTCTGATATCATATATATATACTAAAAATCGTGACACATGGATATCTCATATCAATAATTATCAAAACAATCATATTATTTTTCACATATACATATTTCATGAAAATCATCGGCCCGTACACCGTAATTACACATTTTATCATAACTCGACCCGTACGCCGGCAAATCACATAACACAGCTCGTACGCTAGCAAATCTCATCCATATAGCATAACCCGTATGTCGGCAAATCACATATACATATAAAAATATCTCGGCCCGTACGCCGGTTTTTCTATCATAAAAACCCGTTCCATAATCACATTCCCAGAAAATAGTTTTTCATACATTTTATACTCATGCCACGCAAACGGATTTTCACATATTCAATCATACGATCATTTTCACAGTATTTTGCAAATATAAAACATATATATAAATATATATACATTTTCCGCAAATCATATGCTAAATATATATATATATACACACACATACATTTTCTCAAAACAAAACTAGTTTAGTTTATCCCCTTACCTGATTCCTGAAAAACCCCTACGAAAATTTTCCCCATACCCACAGGATTCTCAACTCAACACCCTGAAAATGAAAATTCATAAAATTAAAGTTTAGTATTTTCGTACGTACAACATTTTATATAACTACCACTAAGTCAAATTCGGCTTAAAAAGTCTTACCTTAACTAAGGGATGATTCCCAACGTTCCCAATCAACACCATTGGAAATGAAAACTCTCAGTATTAAACTTTAATATTTCAACACGTATAACACTTTCTTCAACTATCAAAAATCCAAATATTGAGTATAAAGTCTTACCCTGAATTTGGGATGAAATTCAACTTCGTTTCCTTGACGGTCTGCTCCGGTAGATTTGTAGAGAACTTCGCCAGAAGCGTCGTGGTGACTTCAGTTTGTCGATCCGGCGTAAAACTGGCCTGGAATCGAAGAGAGAGAGAGAGAGAGAGAGAGAGAGAGAGAGAGAGAGAGAGAGAGAATTGTTCAAAATTAAAGGAAACTTCTTGGGAAAGCTTGTGCAATCATGTATATATATATATATATATATATATATATATATATATAGTAATTACTAATTAAAGCAAAGCTTCTTGGAGAAGCTTGTACCACTTTATATATATATACGTTTAACTTATATATATTACATATATATCATAATAACTTATTTATATATATATATATATATATATATGTTTCAATATATATATATATATTTCCTATCATACTATTAATTTTACTTACTAATTTAATTATTTTATTTTATTATTATTATTTTTTGAAATTTTATTTTTCCCAGTTACTACATTCCTCCCCCCTTTAAAGAATTTTGTCCTTAAAATTCCTCAACATAGTTACATGGAATACGTCATGGATCTTGGACAACACAGGTGGCAAAGCTAGCCTGTAGGCTACCGATCCCACTTTATCTAGAATTTCAAATGCACCGATAAACCTAAGACTAAGTTTACCCTTCTTCTCAAAGCGCATAACCCCTTTCATCGAAGTTATCTTCAAAAATATGTGATCACCCACATCAAACTCTAAATTCCGGCGGCGATGGTCAGCGTAACTTTTCTGTCGGCTCTGAGCTACACTAATCCTGTCTCTGATAAGCCGAACCTTTTTATGCGCTTGTTGCACAAGTTTTGGCCCCATTACTCGCCGCTCACCCACTTCATCCCAAAACAAAGGAGAACGACATCTCCTACCGTACAGAGCCTGAAATGGTCTCAAGCCAATGCTAGACTGATAACTGTTATTATACGCGAACTCTACTAGCGACATGAACTGAGTCCAACTAACCCCAAAGTCTAGTACACACGCTCTGAGCATGTCCTCTAATATCTGTATCGTCCTCTAAGTTTGCCCGTCTGACTGAGGATGGAATGTCGTACTAAACGATAACTAAGACCCTAGAGCCTCCTGCAAACAACTCCAAAATCGTCATGTAAATCACGGGTCTCTATCCGAAACAATCGATACTGGCACCTCATGAGAACGTACTATCTCTTGAATGTAAATCTCCACTAAATGGCTGAGGGAGTAACTGATCTTGATAGGTATAAAGTGGGCGATCTTAATCAAATGGTCAACAATCACCTAGATGGCATTCTGGCCATGTAATGCCATCGGAAGTCCTGACACAAAGTCCATCGATATATGATCCCACTTCCACTCTGGGATGAATAATGGCTGCAACTGCCCTGCCGGTCTCTGGTGCTCAGCCTTTACTTGTTGGCACGTCAAACACTGAGCTACATACTCGGCAATTTCTCTCTTCATGCCACTCCACCAGAATGTTTCACGCAAGTCTCTATACATCTTCATACTACCAGGATAAACGGTATACAGAGATCTGTGAGCTTCTTCTAAAATAGTCTTCCTGATCTCAATATCGGCAAGAACGCATAATCTGGAACGGAACCGCAAAACTCTGTCATCTGCAATACTGAAATCCTTCCCCTGACCCATCTACACTCTGCATATCACCTCTGCTAATACTGGATCTTCCTTTTGAGCGGCTTTAATTCTTTCCTGTAGAGTAGGCTGTACCACTAGACTGACAATACATACTGGGAGATCACTCTCTACTAACTCTATGCCGAGTCTCTCCAGATCCATCATGATCGGATGCTGGATCCCCATAGCTGCCAACACTAGCTCCCTAGATTTCCTGCTCAACGCATCAGCTACCACGTTCGCTTTCCCTGGGTGATAACTGATGGTACAATCAAAATCCTTAATCGGCTTCAACCGCCTTCTCTGCCTCATATTCAGTTCCTTCTGCGTGAAGAAATACTTTAAACTCTTGTGGTCGGAGAAAATCTCACACTGTTCGCCGTACAGGTAATACCTCCAAATTTTCAACGCGTGTACCACTGCAGCCAATTCAAGATTATGTGTAGGGTAGTTCTTCTCATATTCTTTCAACTACCTGGATGCATACGCAACTACCCTGCCATGCTGCATCAATACACAGTCAAGTCCTTTCAAGGATGCATCACTGTAGATAGTATAGTCCTCACCCCTAGATGGGATGACTAATACTGGTGTTGTGTCTAACCTCTGCTTCAGCTCCTGAAAACTCTGCTCACAGCTATCGTCCACTCAAATCTAACATTCTTACTCGTCAGTCGTGTCAAAGGTCCTGACAACGTTGAGAATCCTTCAACGAAACGACAGTAATAGCCTGCTAGCCCCAAGAAACTCCTAATCTCCTAGACATTTCTTGGTCTAACCCAATTCACTACTGCCTCAATCTTGCTAGGATCCACCGAAATACCGTCTCCAGATATAACACGTCCTAAGAACATGACCTTCACCAGTCAAAATTCACATTTGCTGAACTTGGCGTACAACTTCTTTTCCCGAAGTGTCTGCAAAACCTGCCTCAAGTGCGTCTCATGCTCCTCATAACTCCTCGAATAGACCAGTACATCATCAATAAAAACAACAACAAATTGGTCTAGGTATCGGTGGAAGACTCTATTCATCAAGTCCATAAATACCGCAGGAGCATTCGTCAATCCAAACACCATAACGAGAAACTCGTAATGCCCATACTAGGTCCTGAAGGCAGTCTTCGAGACGTCTTCTGCTTTCACTTTCACATGATGGTAGACAGATATAAGGTCCATCTTCGAATACACCCGTGTACCCTGGAGCTAGTCAAACAAATCGTCAGTATGGGGTAGAGGATACTTGTTCTTGATGGTCACTTTATTAATCTCTCTGTAGTCTATACACATCCTCATAGTCCCGTCTTTCTTCTTCACAAATAAAACAAGAGCTCCCCACGGAGATACACTAGATCGTATGAAGCCCTTATTAAGTAGATCTTACAACTGATTCTTTAATTCTACCAATTCTACTGGCGCCATTTGATAAGGTACTTTAGAAATTGTCGATGTACCTGGAAGTAGATCTATGGAAAAATCTACCTCTCGATCGAGTGGCAAGCCTGGTAACTCATTTGGGAAAACATCTATAAACTCCTTTACTATAGGCGTGCTAGCAAGTTTCAATTCATTTTCTGACATCTCTTTTATCACAGCCACAAACCCCTGACACCCACTCATCAATAGTCTCCTGGCCTGAATAGCTGAAACTAGCTGAGGCGGGGAATGTACTTGCGACCCTATGAACTTAAATTCTGCTTCCCCCGGAGGTCTGAATATCACTTCTCGTGCACGAAAATCTATGCTGGCAAAACTAACTACTAGCCAATCCATGCCAAATATAACATCAAACCCGTGCATGTCCAGCACTATCAAATCAACAGACAAAGTCTTTCCTTGAATATCAACTAGACAACCTCGGAGCACCCTATTACACCTTACTACTGACCTAATCAGTGTAGATACCAACAATTCAACATCTAACAGTTGTGTTTTAGTCCCATATAATTTAATACACCCCGAGGATACAAACGAGTGTGTAGCTCCTGAATCAAATAATGCAATAACTTTAAAAGAAAACATAACAACCATACTTGTCACCCGCCGTCTCAGCCTCACCCGGCGTCAGAGTAAACACTCTAACTAGAGCTGTATTCCTCTGCTGGCCCCCACGTGGCATTTGATAAACTCCCTGGTATGGTCTAGGAGCTGGAATCGTCTCGTACCATGTGCCTCGATCTACCGCAGTGATAGCAAATCAGAGCTGCATCTGGTGGGGTAGGACAATCTCGCACTATATGTCCTGATCTACGGCAGCGATAGCACACTACACCACCAGCTCGACACTCTCCCCGGTGCCTCCTACCACGAGTGTGACAAACTAGAGGACCCTGCCCTGTCTGCAACTCATGTCCTCCCGTCTCCTGTCTCTGTCCTCTGCCATGGTTTCCTCTCCTCCACTGGCCCGGCCTATGATCCTGCTGATAGCCGATAGATGCAGACCTCTTCCTTTGTCCTTGCTCTTCTGCATCAAGACGCTCACCAACCTCTACCAAGGCTGCCCTGTCGACTAACTCAGCAAAGTTCTGGATCCATAGCACCACCACCTACTTGAATATACTCTGCCTCAAGCCTCTCACAAACTGCCTCGCCTTCCTCACCTCATCAGGAACAATAAATGAGGCAAAACAAGAAAGCTCGATAAAACGTGTTGCATACTGTTGGATGGATAGATGTCCCTGCTTCAAACTCAGGAACTCTTCTACTTTAGCCTCCCCGATAGTAGCTGAGAAATACCTATCAAAGAACAGATCTTTAAACCGGTCCCATGTCATAGCTATCAAAGTCACCCTCTGCTGCTCTAATAGTCTCACCGCAGTCCACCACCTCTCGGCCTCTCTTGTCAGTCTATGGGTGGCAAAGAGGACCCTTTGTTCCTCAGTACACTGTAGCACAGCCAAGATCTTCTCAATCTCCTGCATCCAGTTCTCAACGGCTATAGGATCAACTCCGCCTGAGAACGTTCGAGGATTCATCTTCATAAACTTCTCTATAGTGCACCTATGGCCTACAGATGGACCACTCTACTTTCTCAAGCTCCTAGCGATCTCAGCCATAACCTGCTGAGCCACACTACGTAATACTACATCAAAGTCGGTCCCAGCTGCACCTGATGGTCCTGCTCCATCACTGCCACTGGCATGGGCACTATTTCCTTCCGGATCTATCCTAAAATAATAGACGCAACTCAGAAATCCTATCCTTATATTTTACCCACCTATACTTACCACTTATCTCAACATTTCTAACTCATTTCTAATCCACATTCCTACATTCTAGGAACACAATCCGATAATAGCTTACTATGGTTTTCCTGAAATCGTCACCCTAGGAAAAACACAGAAACTACCACAGAAGTTTTGCATCCAGACTGTAAAACAAAACCTCAAATCATTTCCTAAAATCTGGTATTGTTTCTACTGCATTATAAAGTCTACAAAACCTAGCAACCTAGGCTCTGATACCAAGCTGTCACGATCTGCTCATTTTTCCACATAAATATATATTTTATAATAATATCATCATAAAATCAATACCACACGTCTCACATTCCAGTTCAGTAGGTCACAATCCACCTGGACCCGTGAGTACCAGGGATATATCAACATATACAGAAAAAGCCCTAGCAGCAAAAAAACATACAATCTCATGCATCTTATCATTTCATATATCACAATACCAGAGATACTACATTCACTATATTTCTATATATATATACTTCCCAAAAATGTAATCTAGGGACAATCCCCATAAAAACTTAATTGTCCCTACCAAAAACTTACCCTTCAAAAAGGGCAACAACTGCTTTAAATCAGAGGGACTTTTCCTGCTCTCTTATTAGAGGCTCCCGAAAAGTTAATAAGATTTAGGGGTGAGACACCTCTCAGTATTAAACTTTAATATTTCTATGCGCATAACATTTCTTATAACTACCGTTACGTCAAATTCGGCTTAGAAAGCCTTACCTCAACTTAGGAATGATTCCCAATATTCCCCAATTCACACCCCTAGAAATGAAAATTTCCAGTATTAAAGTTTAGTATTTTTAAGTGTATAACACTTTTCTCAACTGTCACAAATCCAAATATTGAGTAAAAAGCCTTACCCTGGGTTTGAGATGAAATCCAACTTTGTTTCCCTAACGATACGCTCTGGAAGACTTGTAGAGAACTTCGCCAGGAGCATCGTGGTGACTTCGAATTGTCGATCCGACGTAAATCTGGCCTGAAATCGACGAAAGAAAGAGGGAGAACCGAAGGGGAGAGAGAGAGAGAGAGAGAGAGAGAGAGAGAGGATGAAGATAGCTTAATTAGGAAGTTAAAATTTGGATTTCCCATATTTATTAAACAGGGAATTTCGTCGACGAGCCCGTCCTTCGTCGATGAGTCCTTCACAAATTTCGTCGATGAAATTCAGTCGGCTTAAAAACCCCTCTCGGTATTTTCTCGTTAATGAGCCCCCTGTGTTCGTTGACGAATTCTATTAAGCCTTCGTCGATGAATCCCCTGTATTCGTCGACGAAGTCCTGCTGATCCCTTTTTTTTCCATTTTTCTTCCCAAAGTTCAATGTCGTCAATGAACGCGAAGCGTTTGTCGACGAAGTCGATGGCCTCCTTCTGTTTCCGGTCTCCATTTTCCTCTCTTTATTATTTAAATACCATTATAAATTCGGGTCATTACAATTTCCTCACCCCAAATCTGTTCATAAAGCAGTTTTGAAGTGTTCTCCATCAATATACTTTTAAGGCTACCCTTCCTTTTTTCTGCTTCTGGACAATTATTAGCCTTATGGCCCTTCTTGCCACAAAACCAACAACAGTCACAATTTTCCAAGGATTTTCCTTGTGGATATTTGGGATATCATCCATATTTCTTTTTGAACGATTCCTTGACATATTCTCTTACCCTACTCGGTCTAAGATATCTTTTTTCTGGGTATTTCTACCCTTTTCTAGAGCTCTTTCCCTTCCCAAATTTCTTCCAAGTCTTTCCTTTGACTTTGGATACTTTAGTCTTTTTCTTATGGCAAACTCCATCTACACAACTAGTTTTTACTCGTTCTGAGTATTTAGTTGGTTTCTGGTTACATCCATATCTTCCTTGTAGTGACTCGAAGAATAATAGCATTTTAATAATAATAAAAGGGAGAGAAATAGAAACAAAAACAAAAGGAAGCCGTAGACTTTGTCGACGACATTGCATTTTGGAGAATATAATAAATTCGAGGGATTGCCAGGACTCATCGACGAATACAGGGCTTCATCGACGAGTGCATAAGGAAATTCGTCGACGAATACAGGGTTTCATCGATGAGAAAATACCGAGTGAGGTTTTTGGCTACTCTGAATTTCATCGACGAATATAGGATCTCGTCGATGAATTTAATGAAGGACTCATCGACGAGGTGACATGTCTCGTTGATGAATCTGACCCTATAAATAGCTAAAAATTTGATTTTTATTCACTCTTCGCGCTTCTCTCTCTCTCTCTCTCTCTCTCTCTCTCTCTCTCTCTCTCTCTCTCCTACGTCTCTCTCTCCCTTCTCCCTTCAATTTTGGCCCCGCCGGTCACCGGATCGAAGATTTGAGGCTACCATGACGCTCCTGGCAAAGTTTTCTGCAAGTCTTTCGGAGCGGATCATTGGAAAAACGAAGTTGGATTTCATCCCAAATTCAGGGTAAGACCTTTTAGCCTATTTTTGACCTTATGGTAGTTATAAGAAATGATGTAGGCGATGAAATATTGATATTTTGTTCTGACAAATGTTATTTTCAGGGAGTTATGTAGGAGGCCCTACAGGTGTTAGGCTAGTATTCCATAGGAGGTTTCTAGTAATTAGGTAATGGAAATATGCTATGCTAGGTATTTTTTAAAAATTATACAGTGTATTAAATGATGAAAATCATGTATTAAAGTACCGTGTGGTTTGTGAATATGAATATAGTACGAAGATATGTTTTACAATATTTCAGTACTATGATTTTACGATATTTTAGTACCATGATTTTATAAATCTTAGTACCATGATTATATGAATATCAGTATTATGATTATGCAATTTTAGTGTTATGATTATACATTTCTCAGAATTACAGTACAATTTATGCAGCATCATGGTTATTACAGTTATTTCAAAATCATGGTAAATCAGATAGAGATACATACATACAGAGATATACTATATGATATCAGACCCTGTTGGACTATGCAGTTACAGAGTACGGTACCGTTGCTACAGATATTATATTACTTTATGAGTGCAACCACTTATTTAGATAATACATGGTAAGGTCGATCACCTAGGCCTTTGAAGAGGATAGGCTCCCCATCCAGATATGGGTTGAGGTGGGCAGATCGACCGATGGAGTATAGTGATTTATTCCTGGTTGGCCAACCAGGGTAAATCTCGCTTACGGGCCGCACAACCCTGTCATAAGGGATTAAGTCATGACACACAAATATCCATAGGGAACATTTTCAGTTACTATTACGTATGTACAGATTTACAGAAACAGGGAATATACCTATGTATAATAGAAGTATTTTGATTAATAACCTACGATACTATTATGTTAAGCAACATGGAAAGGGGGGTGTATTTTATCACTTGTACTTTATTTATATACTTAGTTATACATGTTTATTTGAAAACAGATTTTCATGATATAGTAGCTCATTTGTCACACACTGGTAATAACATATTTCGTCTTACTGAGCATTTGCTCATCCCAGTGTTGAATTATTTTTCAAGTGATCCAGGTAGGCGAGTAGATCAGGCTCGCAGATAGAGGGGCTTCAGTGGTGCCCTGTCAGAGAGTGAGTATACTTTGGGAGTGTTTTTGTATATCCCAGCATGGTTGAGAGTATTTTGGGTAAACAGTGATATGTGTATATTTTGGAAATCATGTAGTACTTTGGTATTGTGTGGTATTGGTTTTTGTATTATGTATATATTTTCATATGGTTATATCTATGTGATTTATGCTTCTCGCTGCTTAGGTTCATGGTTGGATTTATCCCAGTATGGTATCGAAGCATGTAGATTATCGTAGTATATAAAAAAAAAAATTAGTTTATTAAGCAAGTTGTTACATTTCTGCTACCCCACTTATCTTGGGACAATAGTCTAAATTCATATAAGGCATGTTCCTTACATCCTGAAACATGTGCCTCTGTATACAATAGAATCTTATCTTTCTAAAAATCCTCCCAATCCGGTTCTTCTTCATGAAAATCTGAGATTGTTCCTTTTTTCCAGTCCTCTGGAAAAAGATTCCAGAACAAGACTTTTCCTGACTTTAATTCAATTGGCTCAATATAGCTAGTCCACCAAATCCGTCCTGGATTAGTAAAATTTAGCACATATTTTACCATTGCTGGCAGGAATTCAAAAGCTTGCCCTGTTTTACTGAACCCAAAAAACTAGACTTCTCCTATCCTCAAGGCCTTCTATACTGCAATAAGAAGCTCAAGGTTAATATTTCTGGGAATGTGTAGCTTTGGAATACACAATCCGCTTTTCATCCAGAGCCTCTTCAATTCTAGCTATTCTAAAATACTGACTATCGCTCTGGTAGTAAAACTGTATTTCTTTAGCTAAATATTCATCTCTACCTTGAGTTTAATCTGCTAGTGAATAAGTTCGGATGTACTCTCCTTGTTAATAATTTTGAAGTATTCTGAAATAATGGATTCAAATTCTTCCAAAA
Organism: Malania oleifera; assembly: GCF_029873635.1. NCBI lineage: Eukaryota > Viridiplantae > Streptophyta > Magnoliopsida > Santalales > Ximeniaceae > Malania > Malania oleifera. The sequence goes on from NC_080425.1 coordinate 88,432,124, forward strand.
TTTCTACTACTTCTCGAATATTGACTAAAAAGTTGCATTTGCTTGTATGGCTGGATTATTAATAATCCCTTCTAGCAAATCCCTTTTTTCCCATGGATATGGTTCCATTCTTAGGGGCTGCCATACTGGCTTAGCATCCCAAGATGAAACTTCTGGAAAACTTACTAGTACTGTTTCCCGAAAACTTGATGGTCCTGCTCCTGCAGTTTCACCTCTTGCTAAACCCTTATTGGTTCTTGCAAGGATTTTTTCGGCACTGGCTAATTTCTTAGCCTTGAGGTCTTCTACCTCATTAAGCCTTTTGTTGATTCTTTTTTGAATCTCTGAGACTTCATTCTCTGTCCATTTTTCACGATGAAGAAGCTTATGCAACTCGTCCTGAGCATTCTGGATGTCTTCAGTTATGTCTGACAAAACCTTTGTTTCATCAATGTCTCTGAGAGCACTCTGAACCTCTTGTTCCTGTGCATCTTCATAGTCTTTAGAAGTATATCTTCCCGATATACTACTTCTGACTTGAGACGTTTGAGGGTCTTCTCCCCTGCTGAGAGATTTGTATTCTGTCCTCATAACTTTTCATTATTTCTCTAATTTTATTCGTGATGGAATGACCATCCTTCATTTATGATCTTAAGTTAAGTCAGTTAAGACTAGTTATGATAAGAGCAGCACCAGAACTAGTTCCTCTAGAAGAAGAAGAAGAATATCTAGTGCAGAATGCAGAAACTTACAAAGATTTATGCAATTGAATTTTAATACTTTCGTGTTAATAAATTCAAATTTTTTTTAAAAAAAAATAAAGAATATAGATGAGTTATCTCTTTTCTTTTGCACAATCTAATTCCATTATAGACATTCAATTTGAAAAAAATAAATTTTATGTGAGCTTATTTTAGTGAATAATATTGAATCAGCATTTTATTCAAATTTTAAATCATTATTATTTTACATTATTATACTTATATAATTTCATGATGTCATTATTATTATTATTATTATTTTGTACATTTATTTAACCATCAAACTTCTATAATGTACTATGAAATTTAGTTTTTTCTTAATTTTTAATCATATTAGAATAATTTTTTACACAATTTGACATAAAAAGAAAATATAGTGAAAAATAAATTTCCTTCTTATTTTTCTTTTTTTTTTCTTTTCATAAACAAAATCCTTGATCCAACCCAACCATTATGGATGCATGATTCATATTTGAAATTTATTTGTTTTAGCATTACTTTAAGGGCCTATTTGGATCAAAGATTTTGGTTGAAAAAAGGAAAAGAAATTAAAATAAAAAGGAAACTCATTTTCCTCTATATTTTCCCTCTATACCAAATACTACTTGTAGACACCCAAAATAAACAGCATTTTATTTTCTTCATGAAAAAAAAATACAAAAAATAAAATATAGAGAGAAATTCAGGGAAAAGGGAAATATAGGGAAACAAATTTTACATTAAAAAAACGAAGAAAAAATACAATAAAAAGAAAAAGAGCAAGAGGTGGGACAGCAATCTTTAAATCTGCAATTTTAAACATGTGAGGAAAGAAAAGAGAAGCTAAGCATGTGCCAAAAATAAAAAATAAAGATGATTTACAGGAATAATTTAAATTAAATTTTGATCGATCAAATTGACAAATTGTTTTAAAGGTTGATTGAGCAATCGATCAAATTATCGCCGTATATTTTCATCATCATGGAAGAAATTCTTTCTAAATTAATTCAAAAAAAGTTGTCTGAGAAGCGGATTTTACCATTTGCACACCCGTGTGGTGCACCTATTATATCGCATTTAATGTACGCGGATGATGTTGTTATTTTTGCTAATGCTGGAAAAAAAAATCTGTTAGTCAGTTAATGGAGGTGATTAAGGAGTATGAAAATTGGACTGGCCAAATAAATCAGCTATTTTTTTCTCAAACAAGTTGGGTGTTCAGAGGAAAAGAGAAATTTTTCAAGAGACTGGTTTTTTTTAGAGTAAATTTCCTTTTACGTATTTGGGTGTGCCAATAGTGGATGGTAAATTGAAAGGCTGTCATTTTGACCCTTTAATCTAAAAAATCAGTAAGAGAGTTGAGGTTTGGAAAAATAGACTGTTGTCTCAAGGAGGTCGTCTTATTTTGTTGAGACATGTGCTTTCAAGTATGTCATTGCATCTGTTAGCTGTTCTAAATGTACCGAAACTGGTGATTAAAAAGATTCAAGGTATGTTTACTTCTTTTTTCTAGGGATTTAAGAATGGAAAAGAAAAAATGAAATGGAGGGCTTGGAAGAAATTGTGTGTTCCTGTGGAGGAGGGGGGCATTGGAGTAAGGGACATTTCGGAAGTGCAACGATCTTTATTCATGAAGTTTGGTTGGCATTTATTAACGCAGAATTCTTTATGGGCTAGATTTTTTAAAGCTAAATATATGAAAGGAGGACATATTGCTCTTTGCAGATCGCATGGATCAGATTCTTCCTTTTGGAGGAAAGTTTTGCAGGGTATGTCTGATCTGTTAAGTAAATCTAAGTGGAAGGTTAGAGAAGGAGATGTAAAATTGTGGTATGATAAGTTTTTAGATTCAAGACCTTTGTTTGCAAATTGTTGAAATGGTGCACAATCTCATATCAAATTAAAAGATTTGGTTATCAACAATGCGTGGGATGTGAAAAATTTGCAGATGATTCTGGGGTTTAGTAAAGCGGATGAAGTGATGGAAAAGGTGGGAAATCTTAGAAATTCTTCGGACATTCTGTTATGGCTCCCGGAAAAGGATGGCTGCTTTAATAAAAAATTCGCATAGGATGTTATCAGAGTTAGAACTCCAAAATTTGATTGAGCTAAGTGGGTTTGGAACAAATGGTTACCGAAGAAAATTTCTATTTGTATGTGGAAGGCTGCTTTTGAGTGCCTAAGTGTTGATGAAAATGTGAGAAGGGTGGGGGTTTCTTTAGTTTCGGCGTGCAATTGTTGTGAGATGAGACAATCAGAAGATTTGGAGCATGTGTTAGGGAGACCTTGCTTCTGAGGTTTGGAGGAAGGTTTCGGTGGAGGTAGGTGTTCCTTTCCTTAGGCAACAAAGTTAGAAAGAAAGAGTCCAAATGTGGTTTAATAGGGCTTCTAGGTTCTCTCAACTGGATTCATTGATGGGTTTGATTCCTTGTTTAGTAGTTTGGAGGCTGTGGAGAAGGAGATGTGTAGCTAGAATGGGAGGAAAATTAGAGAGTAGTACTGATGTGTGGCTCTCCATTAAGTATTGGGTGGGGGTTTTGAGTAGGAACATGACAGAAATGGTTCAATTAAAGGATGCTGATTTTCGGGTATTGCAGAATCTGGAAGTGCAAATTGTGAATAAAAGAATTAAAACTATGCAAAGTGTAAGATGGCTAAAACCGAGGAAAGGGAGGTTGAAACTAAATTTGGATGGGAGCAGCCTGGGGAACCCAGGGCCGGCGGGTGGTGGTGGCATCCTTAGAGACCATATAGGTTCTTTTGTATTTGGCTTTTCAAAATATTTTGGTTCTTGTTTAAATAATGAAGCAGAATTGAGAGCTGTGTTAGAGGAAATAAAGATTTGCAAACAGTTGGGTCATACCTGTATCGATATTGAATGTGATTCAAATATTGTAGTTAATTGGATTAGAGTAAAGAAGTGCTCATTGTGGTATTTGTGGGATTTTTGGGAGCAGCTTATTGGTTTATTGGAGGGAGTGGATTTTTCGATAAATCATTCGTATAGAGAAGGGAACAAAGTAGTAGATGTCTTGGTTCGACAAGGTGCTATGGGGAGGAATAGTTTGTTTACAAATAGTAGTCAACTCCCTAGAGTTAGCAATGATTTGTATAAATTGGAGAAGATGGGTATGGCTTATATGAGGTATGTTTAAAAGATTTCTTTTTGGTTTTTGCTTATGTTTTTTGCTGTTTATCTTTTATTTTGTTTTGTTGTGTGAGGTTTGTTTTGTAAGTCCTGATTTGTTTCGTTTTATTTGGATTTGTAACTCGATTTTGGCTGGATGTTAGTGTTGTTCTTTGGGAGATTTTTAACGTTTGTCTTTTGTTATCTCCCATTGATTGTCTTGTAATCACGATATTCCTCCGCCAAAAGAGAGGGGTTATCAATAAATAAATGGAGGTACCGCCTTTCTTTAAAAAAAAAAAAAAAAACCTTCATAAAATTTAAAGTTAAGAGTTAATACTCATTTTTAACTTTATAGTATGTCCTTATTTGCAGTTTAACACTTTATTTCTTAACTTTTAAATATATTGTAAATTTTCTATGACCAACTCATCACTAGTTATATATGGATGTTTCCCATTTTATTTTTTTATTTTTTTTCAGATTTACTTGATAACTTTTGCCATCGACAAGCCCTTCGGACCCCCCGATGCAGCACCAAACCCACGAGATGATGCAAGAAGTAAGCTATCAATAATTAATTTTAATGAACAAATCTAGTGAATCTCAAAGCAGCGCTAAGAATTACAGAAAATCCAGACTGGCAGCTTATTCTTTAGTCTACATAAATTGAACATACTAAAAAAAGACTTAAAAGTTGTGTTGAAGTTCACAAAACAACTGAACCAAAAAAAGAGAAGTCATTCAATCTCTAGCTTTATATAAATCCATCTCTCCAACACACGAGTATGCCAAAAGGAAAGAAGCAATAAGTCAAATTTACAAAGCAGATAGGAGGAATAGATAATTATTTACTTTGCAAAGATTCTATATCAAAGAGACAACTAATTATATGAAAACTTTTAAAAAAAAAAAAAAAATTTTAGGATAGGCCTTAGATAAACAATATGGCTACTCTTTTGTAACCAGTTGGTCACAGGTTTAACTCCAACAGCCACTCTACATAAAAGATTTGATGTTGCTTGCAATTGATTTACAAATACTATCAATTTATGATTTAAAAGAAATTGATTTAAAGGCCATGTTTTTATAAATGAAAGTATGATATTAACTATCAATTTGAGCAAAAGTCTATATAGTTTTTTATAACATTTTTTTTTTCAAATCTATACAAATACTAAAAAGATGCAAAAGATTTTATGTTGCTTGCAATTGATTTACATCTTTCAGCATTAGATCTTCTCCTAATATTGCAAAAGCCACAAAGGTTTTGAAATCCACTAGTAGACACAAATTATTGTGATTTTTCAATTAAAAGAATGATTCTATACGTAATTTGAAAAGGGTGGACACATAAAAAGTAAGTAGATTTTTGTTTATGTTATAAATGAATAGGAAAAAAATTATACACGTAAAACAAAAATTCCTATACCCTGGGCTTAACATTTTTATTTCCTAAATTTTCCATGTGCAAATAATGATTGAATATACACGTAAGCAAAAATCTATAAAAACTTACCTATCCTATAACTACTTGTAACAAACTACTTCATAACAAACTCACAACTAACCATATTTGTTTAACATGTCACACCATAGTTCATAATGTGTTACATAATAAGGACAGAAAAAAGAATTTAATTCAATTATGCAACATAAAAGGAAAAATGTAAAATAGATAAATAATTAATTATATAAAAGACTACATTAGAATATAAACAGTCCAATATCTCTAATATACGTTACCATATTGGGACAACACGAGGATAATAATAATAATAATAATAATAATAATAATAATAATAATAAAAAGAAAAAGAATATAAACAATAAATTTAATATAACAATCATCGGTTTATTTTTAATTAAGTATACGTTAAATTTCATTTTTTAAATTTATTTTTTATTTTTCCTATATAAAGCGTGATCCACGTTTTCATTCTTCAAAACAATTCTATCTTCTACTTTTTCTTAAAATTTATATTTTATTAGGAAATTAAATGACACTACATCTCCTATAAGAGAATATAAACAGTCCTTAATATTTAGTTTTTCTTAATTTTTAATCATATTATAATAGTTTTTATTTTAAACAAAATTTGACATAGAGAGAAAATATAGTGAAAAAAAATTTCCTTCTTATTTTTTTTTCTTTTCCTAAACAAAATCCTTCATCCAAACAAGCCATTATGGATGCATGATTCATATTTAACATTTACTTGTTTTAGCATTACTTTAAGGACCTATTTAGATAAAGGATTTTGATTGAAAAAAGGAAAAAAAAATTAAAATAAGAAGGAAACTCATTTTCCGCTGTACTAAATACTACTTGTGAACACCCAAAATAGTTCGGACCCTTATATAACAAAAATGAACAACATTTTATTTTCTTCATGAAAAAAATACAAAAAAAAAAAAAGAAATATAGGGAAAAGGGAAATATAGGGAAATAAATTTTACATTAAAAAATACAACAAAAAGAAGAAGAGCAAGAGGTGGGCTAGCAATCTTTAAATTTATAATTTTAAACCTGAAAGAGAAGTTAAACATGTGCCAAAAATAAAAAATAAAGATTATTGGCAAGGATAATTTAAATTAAATTTTAATTAATCAAACTAATATTTTGTTTTAAAGATTGATTGAGCAATGAACCACTAAAAATTTTAAAGTTAGAGTTAATACTCATTTTTAACTTTATATTATATCCTTGTTCGCGATTTAACATTTTATTTTTAAGTTTTAAATATATCATAAATATTCAATAACTAACCCTGACACATCACTAGTTTTTTTTTTTTTTATGTCCAATAGTTTTTCAACATCTTAAAATATTTGTAAGTAATTTTTTTTAAAAAAAATATACATTATAGAATTTACTATTATTATATTATATTACAACTAGAATAAAAAATTAAAACGCAAAACTATTGAATGAAGTGCCCATTTGCATCAATAATAACCCCCCACTTACTTTAAAAACAATTTCCAAAATGTTATATTTATTATAAAATATGGTGGTTGTCCCCTCTCACCTGCTCCCTGATTCATTCGCTATTGTACTGGAGCCAAGAGACGCTGAGCTGAAGACACGTGTGACAAGATAAATGACTCGTTGCAAGCTAGACATTTATCCACCATTCATCTCCATTTATCTCATGCTTGTAAACCTCCCAAATTTTTAATTTAATGTATTTAATTGTGATTTAAATATCAGCCCTATAAATAGAGAGATGAGGAATATAATAGAGGTAGGAAGAGAAGCTCAGAGAGTGAGAGAGAAGAAAGAGAGGAAGAAGAGAGTGAGAGTTGTATTTTTTTCTGGCGAATAGTGAGTTTGTGGTGTGTGCTCTGTGGACATAGGTCGATCTTGACTGAACCACGTTAAATTTCTGGTGTCATATATTTCTAGTTGCTCATAGATCTTAACAAGTGGTATTAGAGCCTGGTTGGAGCAGAAAAGTCAGATCAAAAGTGATCTAGAAATCAGAGCTCTATACAGTGGCTCAAAACTAAGTTTTGAGGCCACCATCACATTCAGCTCGCCGAGACGAAGCCAACAGTGTAATCTGAAGCTCGAAAGGAGCTAGAACGAAGCCACACACGCGCTCACGCGACTCGCCGAAGCAAGACGCTTCAACACGTGTCGGTCACCCGTCAGTGACTAGCTGCTTACGCGCAGCACGCGTTGCACGCGTCTTCCTCGCCGGGACCACCTTAACCTGACCCGAACAAAACTTGACCCGACTTGGAGACTCTCTCAGACTGGATCAACCCGACCCGTTCAAAACCAAACCTGACCCGGAGACTCTCTCCAACCCGTCATCTCAGGACCGGCCACGGTAGCAACGCTGAGTTAGTCGCCACGTCAATAGGTGGACCCCACTACCACGTCAGCACCTGCCACGTAAGCGGAGTTGACCTAGTATGACCTAAACTTTGACCGAGATTTTCGGAGTTGTTTTGGGTCCGTTTTTCGAGCGACTTGATCCATTTTTAAAGTTTTCGATCGTTCCGAATCCAACCGCGCTATCCATTTGAACTAATTCCATCTCTAAATCAGCAAATTGAGATGTCGAACGAAAAGAGCTCAAAAATCAAAATGTTCAATGACAAAAATTTCAGTTTCTAGAAAATGCTAGTAGAAGATTATTTGTTTGGGAAGGAATTGCACTTACCATTGAAGGGTAAGCCAACATCCATGAACGAGGACAAGTGGGAGTTGCTTGATTGAAAAGTTCTCGGAGCCATCAGAATGACGTTGTTGAAGTTTATGGCATTCAATATCAAGCATATATCATCCACTAAGTCTCTGATGGATGCGCTCTCTAATATATACGAGCAGCCTTCAGTCACAAACAAGATACATCTCATGAAAAGACTATTTACGATGAGCATGTCTGCAAGTGAAATTTTTCGCAGGCATTTGAATAATTTCAATGAGTTGTCGGATCAACTCGCCTCAGTCGAGATAACGTTTGATAATAAGATTCGTGCCCTACTGATTCTTAGTCAGTTGCTCGAAAGTTGGAATGGTGTTGTTACTGCCATCAGTAACTCCGCAGGAAAATCGAAGCTTGTATACGATGAGGTCGTCAGCATGATTTTGAAGGAGGAAATTAGAATGCGGTCGAACCATGGCTCCACTTCGAGTTCAGCCTTGAACATGGAGAGTCAAAGTAGAGGAAACAGGCATGGGTGATCAAACAACCGCGACAGATCTAGGCCCAAACGGTCTAAATCCAGAAATCCCAGAGGTACTCAGGACATTGGTTCCCAAAGCACAAAAGTTATTGAGTGTTGGAACTGTGGAAAAACTGGTCATTACAAGAATCAGTGCCGAAGTCAGAAGAAAGAATACGAGACGAGGGCAAAAACATTAGCAAATATTACTTCCAAAAATGATGATTTGTTTATCTGCTCTTTGGAGAGCAAAAATAAGTATCGGGTGTTAGACTCCAGAGCTTCATTCCATGCCATTTGCAGCAGAGATTGCCTGGAGGAGTATACATCAAGTAATTTCGATAAAGTATATCTGGACAATGATCAACCTTGTGACATTGCGGGTAAGGGGACAGTGAAGATCAAAATGAATGGGTCAGTATGGAAATTGAGAGATGTCAGGTATATTCCAAACCTGAGGAAGAATTTGATCTCAGTCGGTCAATTTGCAGATGAAGGTTCTAACACATTTTTCATTGGTGATGAATGGAAGATTTCGAATGGTGCATTGAAAATTACTCGAGGTAAGAAAAGTGGTACTCTTTATGTAACTCCTGATGTATGTATGTCTATTACAATTGCTATAGGAAATGATGATGGCAACTTATGGCATCAACGACTCAAACACCTCAGTGAGAAGGGACTCAGGGTGATGCACTCAAAGGGTAAGTTGAGTGATTACAGTCGGTGAAGATTGACATATGTGAGGATTGCATATTTGGGAAATAGAAGAGAGTTAGTTTCCAGACAAACATCAGTACCCCAAAGAAGGAGAGACTTGAGTAAGTCCATTCAGATGTATGAGGACCAACAACCATTTCGTCTACCGGAGGAAAGCATTACTTCGTCATGTTTATTGATGATCATTCATGGAAGGTATGGGTTTACTTCTTGAAGCATAAATATGATCTTTTTTATGATTTTACAATTTGGAAAGCGATGGTAGAAAACGAAACTGGTTTGAAAATCAAAAAGCTGAGAACAAATAATGGTGGTGAATATGTTGACACCGAGTTCAAGAAATTATGCTATGAACATGGTATCAGAACGGAAATAACTGTGCCAGGTACGCCTCAACACAATAGCGTAGTCGAGCGGATGAACAGAATGTTGATAGAAAAATCCAAAAGCATGCGTATGCAGTCAAGCTTGCCAAAGATGTTTTGGGCAAAAGTAGTCAACACAACAGCTTATTTGATTAACAGAAGTCTATTAGTACCATTGGACTATAGTCTACCAGAAGAAGTTTGAAGTAACAAAGAGGTAAGACTTTCACATTTGAAAGTTTTTGGTTGTGTTACATATGTACATGTCAATAATCATGTTAGGAATAAGCTGGATCCGAAATCTCAGAAATGCACTTTCATCGGTTAAGGTGGAGATGAATATGGATACCACATTTGGGATGATGAAAACAAAAAAGTGATCAGAAGCAGAGATGTGATTTTTGATGAAAAAGTGATGTACAAAGATAGACACGCAATAGAATCTACAGAGTCTGAAACGACCTTTGTAGATGTGGATGATGTTTTAGAAGGTGTGAAAACACATCAGTAGAACACCAAGAATCCTCAGTAGAATACCAAGATTCCTCAAGCAGAGGAACATGTGGAGCAGATTGTTGCACCACCACCTCCTACTCTAACACCAGAGCTTAAGAGATCTTCTCGGTAGCACGTACCAAACAGGAGGTATATGAACCATTTACTTCTTACAGATGGAGGAGAACTTGAATGCTATGTTGAAGCATGTCAGGCAGGAGATACAAGCAAGTGGGAGCTTGCAATGAAAGACGAGAAGAAGTCTCTTAACTCCAACAAAACATGGGAACTAGTTAAGTTACCTAATGGTAAGAAGGCTCTTCATAACAAGTGGATGTATAGAATCAAAGAGGAGCATGACGGCTCCAAGAGGTACAAGGCTCGGTTGGTAGTTAAAGGTTTCGAGCAGAAGGGAGGAATTGACTACACCGACATCTTTGCACTAGTTGTGAAGCTAACAACCATCATATATGTTTAGAATATTGTTATCTCAGAGGGTTTACATCTTGAACAGTTGGACGTGAAGACGACATTTTTTCATGGTGATCTTGATGAGGAAATCTATATGCAACAGTTAAAAGGTTTCTCAGAAAAAGGTAAAGAAAATCTTGTATGCAAATTGAAAAAGAGTTTGTACGGTCTCAAACAAGCTCCTAGACAGTGGTACAAGAAATTCGACAGCTGTAAGCAGAGGAACAATTTTCAGAAATGCAATGTCAACCACTGCTGCTACTTCAAAAGGTATCGTGCTAGCTATATTATTCTACTGTTATATGTTGATGATATGCTAGTCGCAGGATCAGATATAGAAGAGATCAGAAAATTGAAGCAGCAACTGTCAGAGGAATTTGATATGAAAGACTTGGGTTCTGTAAAGCAGATTCTTGGGATACAGAAGAGATAAGCAACAAGGCACGTTGCAGTTATCTCAGTCAGAGTACATCAGCCGTGTTTTACAGAAGTTCAATATGAACAGCGCCAAGGCTGTAAATACACCATTTGTAGGTCATTTCCATCTCTCAAAGGATAAGTCTCCCCAAATCAAAATTATATATATATAATCAAAATTGGATAAAAATATATTTATACATTTTTTTCTAGATGAGTTAAATATATGAAACTAAAGAAAAAAAGTTCACTTGGTTTAAGAACAAAGTAAAATGGGTTACAAATATATATCATATAAAATACAAGTAGCGTGAATTATTTCATAAACAAAAATATTATTATCTTTTAATAATAAGATAAATAATTCTCGAAAATATTTCATTTCAATAAAAATTGATAATTTATAGTTAAAATGTATTTAAAATATGTTAAGAGTTGAACATAAAAATGATAAAATAAACAAAATGGTTTTATAAATGATATATAATTAAATGATATATCTTAAAATAGAATAGATAATTCCTCTAAATATTCTAAAATTATTATAAGGCGTCTAGTATCACTTGGATAAACTATTATTTTTCTTATTAACTTATTTGAACACCATTATTATTATCATCCATACTTAGAGCACAGGGGTGCAAGCTTTTAATTAATAATTATCATATGCCAGCCAACTTAGCATGCTTCACTGACACTATTAAGAGTTTAAATTTAAATTTAAATGACAAATCTAGCTCTAAGAGAAATTAATTAGTAAACTAGTTCAAGTGCACAAATTAAAAATATAAAAATCTAACATAAAAATTATTAGACTAATTTAACAATAAAGCTGCAGCCTTAAGTATCAAAAATTTCAAGTGGATGTGATTTTTGAAATATTAATCCAAGGTCACGATAATGACTACACTTTTTTTTTAAGTTAAAAAATTTGGGAAGCCATAGGCTCCCTTTGGCTATTTCCCCCCTGCATTTAATTTTCTATATAAAATATTATTAAAAATTTCATCTAAGATATAAAAAGTAAATGAAAAAATTCAAATGATAATTTAATCAAGGTAACTGAGGAAGCAGGAAGAAAAATATGGTCGCAATTTAATTTTGAAAAAAAAAAAAAAAAAGGAAATAGGAGGAACGCATATATTATATACATACCTATTGGCACTCGGAATAAATCCAAATTGTGGGGACGTGAGCGATCTTGGGCCAATCCTCCCCTGTTTCTTTTTCGCATCTTTTGTTTAAGTGTGGGCATTGATAAATATCCAACTGTTGAAGAGAGGTGAGGCAACGCATCCCATCCGGCAGTGATTCTAGTTGGGGGCATTCCCGTAGCCAAAGGCTTTGAAGCGAGGTGAAAGATTGCATGTTAATCATCCAACTTGGCCACCTTCTCCCACCGTACCCTCTTATCTCCAATTCTCTCAGATTTGGGGGCGACTGAAGGCCTTCCAACGCTGATTCATAATCCTCCTCCTCCCCATCCTCATTGCTTTCTTGCGTCCACTCCAATTCCAGGTATCGAAGGTGTTGCTTCTCCTTCAAATTCGCTTCCGATGCTTCTGCATTTTTTATCCTTCTCCTGATTACAATCTTCAACTTCCCTTCCAGATTATTTAACCCTTTCAACTCGCCGAGTCCACCGCTTGTGGCTACTTTCTCCCCCACCACAAACCGACTCAATGTTCGAAGGCAAGACAACTGCCCCACTCCGCGCGGCATACGTCTCAAACTAGCACACCAATCCAAATAAAGATGCACCAAGTTGACTAAATTCTCAATATCCCTCGGCAATTCTTCGAGTTCCAGACAACGAGAGAGCTTCAGCGTCTGTAAATTCACCAGGCGGGTAATAGATTCAGGGAGTCATTTCATACTCCGGTTCCGAGAAAGGTCAAGATGCCTTAAGTGCTTCAACTTCCCAATTGAACCTGGTAACATTTCGATCCACTGCCGTTTCAAATCCAACACGCGTAGGCATCTGAATCTCGAAATAAGCTTTCGGCAACATGTTTCGTTCAGTTCTATGGAGGATGGCAAAAGAAACGTTCTCAACTTACCTGCATTGAAAAATGAAGATGGAATTTCCATCGAATAACCTTCCAACTCATAATGAAATGACAGGTGACGTGTCTTTCCCGTAACATTTGCTGCCTCTGAGCTCCCCCGACAAATTCCTTCCCCAGCAACCAATTCTGCAAGGTCGTGCATCAGATCATGCATTTTATAACTCTCTATATCATCATACCATAAAACTCTTTGTACATCTTGAAAAAAGGACCTCCTTAATAGCTCCGTAAAATACTGATCCCCAATTTCTTCTGCACATTGTTTTCCATCCTGTGAATGAAGAAAACCGTTTGCCATCCAAAGTTGGATCAAGGTTTGCTTCTCAATTTCAAAATCTTTGGGATATACTGAGCAGTAAGCAAAGCAGTGCTTTAAATATGACGGGAGCTCATCATAGCTAAATCTCAGGATAGGTATAATATCATTTTCTTTTTGGGCTATTTTTGAAAACTCTTTATTTTTAATGGATTCCCAGTACTTGGTATCTTGGGAGTACAATAAGCTTGCCAAAGTCCGTATGGCAAGAGGAACACCTAAACACCTTTTAACAATCTCCTTTCCAATGTCCACTTGGTTTTGTGGCTCCTCGCCTGGTTTAAATGCCATTTTCTTAAACAATTCCCATGACCCCTGCTCATCAAGACCTTCTAAAACATATGGTTCAACGGGGCTTGTGATTTCTGCAACCCTATGGCTCCGAGTTGTTACTATAATCTTACTTCCACTTGCACATACATTTAACAAATCTTTTAGTTTGTCCCACAATGTATGGTCCTCGTTCCAAACATCGTCTAAAACAAGCAAGTATTTCTTACCACCAATTTCTTTCCGAAGGCAATCTTGCAATGTATCCATCTGAAGGCCCCCCTCAGTTTTCTTCTTAGTTGCAGATTCTAAAATATTTTCAACAATTCTCTTCATAATAAAATCATTTGACACACAAACCCACATTTTTAGCGCAAAATGTTCTCCAATTTTCTCATCATTGTACACATATTGAGCAAGAGTAGTCTTTCCTAGGCCCCCCATTCCAACAATTGGAATGACTGAAAAGTTATTTCCAACAGCAACAGGATTACTGTCCAGTAAGAGTAAACTATCCACTATTTTATTTTTGTCATCTTCCCTCCCAATAACTTTTTCTTGAGGAAAAAAGGAATGAGTTTGCTCCCTCTCCCTATATTTAAGTAGTCTAGACTCCGTGGGTTGATCAGTTAAGTTGAAATCGTTCTTAAGCTTTGCATGTTCATCCAATCTCTCCCTAATAGCCTTAATCCTATGACCCATCTTCAAACCAAACACAATCGGATTGTAGCTCGAAAAGAAAAGGTGCAGCTTTCTCGCAAGTTTGTTTTGGGTTATCACCTTTTGTTGCAAAGCTGTAGTAAAGACATCTTCGAGCAAATCTTCTGCATCGTAAACTACATCTTGAAGCTCCCGAAGCCAATTTGAGATCTCGTGATTATGGAATTGCTGCTCCTCTGCATCCAAAAGCACGTTCTTGAGTATGGAAACTGTGATATTGAGTTTTTGAACTTCGTGTTTGACAGCCCATGCCAATCCAATCTCATTAAAAGCACTAGAACCCAATTTTTGGAGGAGAGTCTCAGCCAAACCGAACAAAATTGCTTCAGCCATCGGTGATGATTTTGTGTGAAGATTACTTTGAGATGGAGCACCAGTTCAAGTGATAAAAGTGATATCCAAGCTGAGAGGACCAATAAATTAATAAATTTCGTTTTGAAAAAGATTGTGACCATTATCATCTCTATTATCTTATGCAAATTAACATCAAGTTGTGTTATTGGGCTTCATCTACAAAACACGTAAAAGTAAAAAGACCCCAACAATTCAGTGTTTATGAAAGCAAAGAGGCTTAAGTGACTTTGAAATGACCAAAACACTTAAATCTATGGTGTTATAAAAAATAAAAATAAAAAATCACAATTTTGTCAAAAAAAATCACAAATAATATCTAAATTATAATTGTATTTATTAGAGATTTAACTCAATTTTTGTTAAATATAAAAAATATATATTTATATTATAGTTTTCAATTTGGAGAATCAAAAATCTACAAGAATAGTGGATGAAGATGTCACCATGGGTTATTAATAATTTTATTTATAATTTTATGTCAGTATTAAAATTCAATATTTCTTATAATTTTAATTAAAATTTTTCATATGCTATTGTTTAAAACACTTTTTATGCCTTCATGTTTACTTCTGTCATAATAATATTTATGTTGAAGTTTTTATTTTGTAATTTTAATCAAAGTAACAATATAAATAATTTTAAATATTCTTATTTTAATATTTGTAAACTAAATTATGACAATATATTATCAATTTATTTTTAAAATTTAAGTAAAAATTATTAAAAATTATAAAAATAAGTTTGAAATAATTATTCACGGACAATCACACGCAAAACATGTGACATATTTTATATATATATATATATATATATATATATATTCAATCAAAATCGGATAAAAATATATTTATACATTTTTTTCTAGATGAGTCAAATATATGCCTAAACACCTCTGCACCTTTCTTCAAATTAAAAATTAATAATTTTGAATTTTTATTTATTAAGAAAGTAAAAAGTAAATAAATGAAAGGGGTATAATGTAATGTTGAGAGCAAAAAATCATCAAAATTAAATAATATAGAATCGAATTTTGGGAGCTCCCCTCTCTTTCTCTGATTTGAAAAGAAAGAAAAAGAAAGGATGCTTATTAAGTGTGCCTTAAACGCCTTTGATCTAAATTCAAAGTATATGTTATTTGGTAAAAAGAAAAGGAGAATATGATGGCTTTACATCTTTATTTTATGAAAATAAAGAAAGAAAAAAAGTAGTACTCATCATGTGTCGAGTGTCATTCATCTCTCATCATGGTTTTCACCTAATCAACAATGCATAATTTTAATTGATTTTCACATGTGCAAAACATGTGGCATATTTTATATATATATATATACACACAAAAATTGTTTATATTATTTTTGGACAAAAATATCCTTGTCTTTGAAAAGTAAAACCAAATATTGCTAGTATCGATAAATTTCCATATTATATATTACAAATTAATTTGAGTATAAAAATATCTTTATCTTTAAAAGTAAAACCAAATATTTTAGAAAAAAAATAAATATATAAAATAACGATAGTGTAAATCAATTTGCAAACACAAATAGTTTTATCTTTCAAAATTGCTTCATCCATTAATGGATATTTGTTCTACAATTTGCGAAGGCTCCAATTTAAATGTGATTTGAGGTTATGTAGCTCTCTGAATTGTAGTCAAGATGGAGAGATTGAGACTATTTGAAATAATGTTATATAAAATATATTTGAAATTCTAAAAAAGTTAGATATTTTTTAAAAATTATATAAAGTACCTTGTATTATTAATTTCCTAGAAAATTTTGATTATATTGGTTTGTTAAATGCCCAATTTTGTTAGTAGAATAGAAAATACAAAAATTTATATTCATATATATATATATATATATACACAAAGTAAAACTTTTTATGAATCCATAACAAGAAATATGTAAGGAATAAATATTTTTAAATTTCACCACTAGAATATGTCTAATCCTTTTCTATTCTATATTGGATAGAATAGTAAAAAAAAAAAAAACATAAGAAATAACTATAACCTTTTTTTCCCCGAATATCTCTTTGTATTTCATGAGTAATATTACTCTTACTACGGAAGGATAAATAATTCGTGGGAGAAAGAGCAACAATTGTGCACTTAATCCAAATCTAGCTACGCGCAAAAAATGAAAGAACACCAACACAAAACACAAAATAATCAACAAATAGACAAAATCCATGAAACAAAAAACACTGACAAAAGAGATATTTAATATGCCAATCAGAATTTTTATAAATATGCAGAGTCGGTATTAGACTGACCTGGTAATTGTAATTCTTTTGCAGAGGAGGTTTTGATACGCGATCTTAAAAGAGGTGTGAGAAAAATGGAGCAGATTTATGAGGAAATAGAGAGCTAAGGCTTGCATCTTCCTTTGAAATGTTATTCAAAGATAAGGGTGAGGTGGGGGAAGCTACCTCGCACCTTCAGGTCAGGCGGGGGAAGCCGCCTTTCATCTTCAGGTCGGGTGGGGGAAGATGGCTTGCATCTCCCTTTGGAAGAGGAGGAAAGGGAAAGAATTGAAGACTTTGCCTCCGTTTCATTTGTCAAGAAAGAAAAAGGGGGGTAATGCCATAATTAACAACTTTATTTGAAAGCTTAAAAGACTCCCTCAACAGTAAATAATAACCCCCACTTCACTTTAAACATAATTGTCAAAATGTTATCTTCCTAATGCTAACATTAACAAAGATTTATGCAGTTAAATTTTAATACTTTCGTGTTAATAAATTCAAATTTTGTTTAAAAAAATAAAGAATAAAAATAAGCTATCTCTTTTCTTTTGTAATCGATAAATCAAGATTTAAACTTTGGTACACCTGGAAAATAAAAACATAAGAATGGAGTAAGCATTATTATAGACAAAAACTTAAAAGATAGCGTTGTGGATGTAATTAGAGTAAGGGATAGAATTATAAAAATCAAAATGGTATTAGGACAAAAGATAATAAATATCATTAGTGCTTATGCTCCTCAAGTTGGCTTAGCAGAAAATTTTAAGAGACAATTTTAAGAAGATATGGATAGTATTATACAAGGCATACCAGGGACTGAGAAAATATTTATAGGAGGAAATTTGAATGGACACGTTGGAAGAGATAATAAAAATTATAAAAGGATACATAGAGGATATGGATATGGAAACAAAAATGAGTTTGGGGAGATAATCTTAGACTTTGCTATGTCATATGATTTTAGTATAATGAATACTTTCTTTAAGAAGAGAGAAGAACACTTAATAACCTTTAAAAGTGGACAAAATAGAAGTCAAATAGATTTTTTTTTTTAACTAGGAGGGTAGATCGTGTATCATGTAAGGATTGTAAAGTTATTTCAGATGAAAGTCTAACCACACAACATAGAGTCTTAGTGTTAGATATATGCATTAAAAAATAGAAGAAAAATGATAAAATAAACCAGTGTAGGAGAATTAGATGGTGGAACCTAAAAGGAGAAAATATAATAAAATTTAAAGATAAAATGATCAAAGATGGGGATTGGACCTTAAAGGATGGGATAGATTCAAATACTCTTTGGAATAGATTAGCTAACTCTATTAAAAAGATAGCAAAAAAGATTTTAGGCGAATCAAGGGGAAGATTCTTAAATAGCAAAGAAAGTTGGTGGTGGGATAAAGATGTACAAAAAATCATAAAGACAAAAAGAATTTAGTATAAAACGTGGCAAAAATGTAGAAACAGAGATAACTTTGAAAAATATAAGGAGGCAAGAAAAGATGCAAAAAGGGTCGTTAGTGAAGCTAAATATAGATCATTTAATAGTTTGTATGATAGATTAGATACAAAAGAAGGGGAAAAAAATATATTTAAACTTGTTAAAGTTAGAGAAAGGAAGAACAAGGATCTAGGAAATGTAAAATGTATGAGGATGATATTGTCTTGGTTAAGGACGAAGATATTAAAGAAAGATGGCGAAGTTACTTTAGTAAGTTGTTTAACGAAAACCAAATAGAAGGCTTAAATTTAGAATTGTCAAATGAGAAAAAGACTAAAAATATAAGATTTATTCGCAAAATTAGAGTTAACGAAGTTAAGTTTGCACTAAAAAAGATAAAAAATGGGAAAATTATGGGACCAGATAACATCCCAATTGAAGTTTGAAAATGCTTGGGTGATAACGGAATTATATGGTTAACTAATTTATTTAATACAATTGTAAAAACTAAGAAAATGCCAGATGAATGGAGGAAAGAGTAGTTGAACAAAGATTAAGGTTAGAAACGAAGATCTCAGAAAATCAATTTGGTTTTATGCTTGGGAGATCTACCACAGAAACTATTTATCTTTTAAGAAGATTAATGAAAAAGTTTAAGAAAAAGAAAAGGGACTTGCATATAATATTTATTGACCTTGAGAAAGCATATGATAGGATACCTACGGAAGTTCTATGGTGGGTTTTAGAAAAAAAGGGTGTATGTTAGTATACCGATGTCATTAAGGATATGTACGATGGAGTAATGACTAGTGTAAAGACTATAGATGGAGAAACTAGAGAATTTCCAATTACCATAGGTGCACATCAAGGATCTGCTTTGAGTCCTTATCTTTTTGCTTTAGTAATGGACCAATTGACTAAGAGTATTCAAAAGGAGGTTCCATGGTGTATGTTGTTGCAGATGATATTGTATTAATTGACGAAACTAGGGATGGAGTAGAAGCTGAGTTAGAATTATGGAGAGAAGCTTTAGAATTTAGAGGCTTTAAGATAAGTAGAAATAAAACAAAATATATGAAATGTAATTTTAGTAATGATAGAAGGAATATTGGAGACAAAGTTAAACTTAATGATGAAGAAATAAATAGCACTTGTAGATTTCGATACCTTGGATCTATTATGCAAGCTGAAGGAGAAATTGAAAATGATGTAATGCATAGAGTTAAAGCAGGTTTAGTAAAATGGAGAAGTGTTTCAAGTGTTCTATGTGATCGTAGAATACCCTTAAAATTGAAAGGAAAGCTTTATAAGACAGCTATAAGACCAGCTATGCTATATGGATCAGAATGTTGGGCGACGAAGAAACATAATATCCAAAAAATAAAAGTTGCCGAGATGAGGATGTTTAGATTGATGAGTGGTATAACATTGAAAGATAAATTAAGAAATGAACATATTCGTGGTAAGTTAGGTGTAACTCCTATAGAAGATAAGATAAGGGAGGGACGACTCAGATGGTATGGACACTTGCAACGTAGGCCTTATAGTGCACCTATGAGGAAGAGTGACTTAGTTACTGTGGGGGGCAGTAGAAGGGGTAGGGGTAGACCTAAAATAACTTGGAAGGAGATAGTGAGTACGGATTTAATATCTTTGAATCTATCAAAAGAAATGGTCCATGAACGCATAAATTAACGGAAAAGGATTCATATAGCCAACCCCACTTAGTGGGACTAAGGCTTGGTTTTGTTATTGTTGTTGTTGTATCTCTTTTCTTTTGTACAATACAAATTCCATTATAGACAATCAATTGAAAAAAATAAATTTTATGTGAGCTTATTTTAGTGAACAATATTGAATCAACATTTTATTCAAATTTTAAATCATTATTATTTTACATCATTATACTTATAATTTCCTGATCTCATTATTATTATTATTTTGTACATTTATTTAACCCTCAAACTTCTATAATGCACTATGAAATTTAGTTTTTTCTTAATTTTTAATCATATTAGAACAATTTTTTAATTTTAAACAGAATTTGACATAAAGAGAAAATATAGTGAAAAATAAATCTCCTTATTTTTATTTTTTTATCTTTCTTTTCCTAAACAAAATCCTTGATCCAAATCAGTCATTATGGATGCATGATTCATATTTGAAATTTATTTGTTTTAACATTACTTTAAGGACCTATTTGGATGAAGGATTTTGGTTGAAAAAAGGAAAAGAAATTAAAATAAAAAGGAAATTCAATTTCCTTTATATTTTCCCTCTATACCAAATACTACTTGTAGACACCCAAAATAAACAGCATTTTATTTTCTTCATGAAAAAAAATACAAAAAAATATAATATAGAGAGAAATTCGGGGAAAAGGAAAATATAGGGAAACAAATTTTACATTAAAAAAAAGAAGAAAAAATACAATAAAAAGAAAAAGAGCAAGAGGTGGGCCAGCAATCTTTAAATCTACAATTTTAAACCTGCGAGGGAAAAAAAGAGAAGCTAAGCATGTGCCAAAAATCAAAAATAAAGATGATTTACAGGAATAATTTAAATTAAATTTGGTCGATCAAATAGATAAATTGTTTTAAAGGTTGATTGAGCAATCGACCTTTATAAAATTGAAGGTTAAGGGTTAATACTCATTTTTAACTATATATTGTCCTTATTTGCAATTTAACACTTTATTTCTTAACTTTTAAATATATCATAAATATTCTATAACCAACTCATCACTACTATATATGGACGTTTCCCATTTTTATTTTTTTATTTTTTTATTTTTTAGATTTACATGAGAACTCCTGCCATCGACAAGTCCTTCGGACCCCCCAATGCAGCACCAAGCCCACAGGATGCTAGAAGTAAGTTATCAATAATTAATTTTAATGAACAAATCTAGTGAATCTCAAAGCAGCGCTAAGAATTACAGCAAATCCAGACTGACAGCTTATTCTTTGGTCTACATAAATTGAACATACTAAAAAAAGACTTAAAATCTGAATTGAAGTTCACAAAACAATTGAGCCAAAAAAAGAGAAGTCATTCAATCTCTAGCTTTATATCAATCCATCTCTCCAACACACTAGTATTCCAAAAGGAAAGAAGAAGTCAAATTTACAAAGCAGATAGGAGGAGCAGATAATTATTTACTTTGCAAAGATTCTATATCAAAGAGACAAATAATTATATGAAAACTTTTTTTTTTTTATTTTTTTTAGGGCAGGCCTTAGATAAACAATATAGCTACTCTTTTGTGACCAGTTGGTCCCAGGTTTAACTCCAACAGCCACTCTGCATAAAAGATTTGATGTTGCTTGCAATTGATTTACAAATACTATCAATTTATGATTTAAAAGAAATTGATTTAAAGGCCATATTTTTTATAAATGAAAGTATGATATTAACTATCACTTTGAGCAAAAGTTTGCATAGTTTTTTATAACATTTTTCTTTTCAAATCTATACAAATACTAAAAAGAGTATTCAAAAGCTAAGCGTATTCTATAAGTGTGTGCATGAGCGTGTGCATTATCACATTGCCATTAAATTTTAACAGCTGATATCAGGCACTTAAAATTTTCATTTAATCATCATGTAAGCTACACTCTTAGCATTCAATTCTATTGTACAAATTGCATGTAAGATACGGGAAAAAGCCACTGCCAGCGGGACAGTAATACCGACTGCTAAAAAAGCATTGTAAATTCATTTGAACAAATGTTAAGCAGTGGGTTGTGGCTCTGCCAAAAGTGCGGGGGAGGGGGGAAGAGAGGAAATTGTAGTAAATTTTATAATCCTAAGATCATTTATGCTCAATGAGAAATTGATCCTGCAAGTCGTAAACAATTCAAGCCCAAATTATAATAAAATTATGGAACGCAATTATTAAACTTATTGTCTTGAAGCAAACATGCTTATTTTTAGAAGAACAATTTCAGAAACCTAAAAAGATGCAAAAGATTTGATGTTGCTTGCAATTGATTTACATCTTTCAGCATTAGATATTCTCCTAATATTGCAAAAGCCACAAAGGTTTTGAAATCCACTAGTAGACACAAATTATTGTGATTCTTCAATTAAAAGAATGATTCTATACATAATTTAGAAAGGGCGGGCACATAGAAAGTAAATAGATTTTTGTTTATGTTATAAATGAATAGGAATAAAATTATACATGTAAAACAAAAATTCCTATACCATGGACTTCAACATTTTTATTTCCTAAATCTTCCATGTGCAAATAATGATAGAATATAGACGTAAGCAAAAATCTATAAAAACTTACCTATCCTATAACTACTTGTAACAAACTAACAACCTATATGCCTTTACTTTTTAACATAGGATAATATCTTGTATAAATTAATAAGATAAATTACTAGCTAGCTATTATTTAACCATTTGTTTAACATGTCACACCATAATTCATAATGTGCTACATAATAAAGACAGAAAAAAGAATTTAATTCAATTATGCAACATAAAAGGAAAAATGTAAAATAAATAAATAATTAATTATATAAAAGAATACATGAGAATATAAACAGTCCAATATCTCTAATATAAGTTACCATATTGGGACAGCATGAGGATAATAATAATAAAGCAATTAAATTATTACCTCTGGTTTTTCCTATTTCTGTTTCCCCCTCCGAGGTAACATGCTCATCAAAAGATGATGGATAAGAGGGAAGTTCATTCAATAATCAATGAAGTAACTGCAGAGGAAAAGATAAATCTAAATTAGTGGAATAAAAGCTGAGAATTTCCAGAGGAAGGAAAAGGCGAAGGGTATGTGATGGAGTTCCTTGTTTCTTTTAAAGGTTACTGAGGAGTAGGAAGAAAAATATGATAGCAATTTAATTAAAAATAAAAAGGAAATAGAGGAACGCATATATACATACCTATTGGCTTGGCCATTAGGAAACAATCCAAATTTGGAAGAGGGTGCATGTCACCATATAAGAATTGAGGGGACGTGAGCGATCTTGGGCCAATCCTCCCCTGTTTCTTTTTCGCATCTTTTCTTTAAAAGTGGGCATCGGACAATCCACAACTCTTGAAGAGAGGTGAGGCAACGCATCCCATCCGGCGGTGATTCTAGTTGGGGGCATTCCCATAGACGAAGCTGTTGAAGCGAAGTGAGGTTGCCCATCCACTCTGGTAAATTCCTCAAACCCCTGCATTCTTCAATCCGTAAAGCCCGCAGAGATGTGCAATGCTGAAGCCACCTAGGCAGACGCACCATCTTTGGAATTCCTTCAATTCTCACTTCCCGGAGACTTTTGTTGAGGTTCTCCCATTGCTTGCCATCATCATCTAACAATTCCATCTCTATGCAATTTGAAATATCAAGCTCCTTCAGGGAAATTAGATGTCTAATACCTCGAACAGGCAAAGCCTTGAGACCATCACGTCCCTTAATAGAGCGTCTTGAGAGACGTTAAGCCTCTGAACCATTCCTCGTCTCCCGAGCTCAATAGCCTAGGGCACTCATGAATGTTCAATTCAGTGAGACGGGGAAATGATATTAATGGTATTAATTGGGGCTGTTGTGTTTGCCTCCCGCCAATACCTCCATGTACTACTGCTCCCTTCCACCATCCCTTCAAATTCCTCATTCTGCAGATATTAAGCTTTTCTAGGGCAGGGAAGTATGGTACCTCTGTCACCAAATTGCATTTTTCTTCTGAAGAATTATAAAAATCCTCATTGTTAGACGAGGTGTTCCTCCATGAGTTGTAGTAATCTAGTTTCCTACTCTCCTCCATGTACTCCACTGAACTTATTTTCGTAAGCAAGAGAGTTTTCAGATGAGGGAGCTGACCAAATGGCAGATGCTGGCACCCAAAACAAAAATTCAAACAAATATGAACTAGATTTGACAGCAGGGAGTGCACGTTAATCATCCAACTTGGCCACCATCTCCCACCGTACCCTGTTATTCCCAAATATCTCAGATTCGGGGGCGGCTGGAAGCTTTCCATCATTGATTCATAATCATCCTCCTCCCCATCATTGCTTTCCTCCCACACTACATCCATACGTCGAAGGTGTTGCTTCTCCTTCAAATTCGCTTCCGATGCTTCTGTACTTTTTATCCTTCTCAAAAGTATAATCTCCAGCTCCCCTTCCAGATTATTTAACCCTTTCAACTCGCTGAGTCCACCGCTTGTGGTTGCACCGACTCAATGTTCGAAGGTAAGACAACTGCCCCACTCTGCACGGCATACGTCTCAAACTAGAACACCAATCCAAATCAAGATGCACCAAGTTGACTAAATTCTCAATATCCCTCGGCAATTCTTCGAGTTCATCAGACCAAGTGAGCTTCAGCGTCTGTAAATTCACCAGGCGGGTAATACATTCAGAGAGTCGTTTCATACGGGAATTACTAGAAAGGTCAAGATACCTTAGTTGCTGCAACTTCCCAATTGAACCTGGTAACATTTCGATCCCCCGCATATGCAAATCCAACACGCGTAGGCACCTGAATCTCGAAATAATCTTTCGGAAACATGTTTCGTTCACTTTTATGGAGGATGGCAAAAGACACGTTCTCAACCACTTACCTGCATTGAAAAATGGAGATGGAATTTCCATCGAATAACCTTCCAACTCATAATGAAATGACAGGTGACGTGTCTTTCCTGTAATATTTGCTGCCTCTGAGCTCCCACGACAAATTCCTTCCCCAGCAACCAATTCTGCAAGGTCGTGCATCAGATCATCCATTTTATAACTCTCTATATCATCATACCATAAAACTCTTTGTACATCTTGAAAAAAGGACCTCCTTAATAGCTCCGTAAAATACTGATCCCCAATTTCTTCTGCACATTGTTTTCCATCCTGTGAATGAAGAAAACCGTTTGCCATCCAAAGTTGGATCAAGGTTCGCTTCTCAATTTCAAAATCTTTGGGATATACTGAGCAGTAAGCAAAGCAGTGCTTTAAATATGACGGGAGCTCATCATAGCTAAATCTCAGGATAGGTATAATATCATTTTCTTTTTGGGCTATTTTTGAAAACTCTTTATTTTTAATGGATTCCCAGTACTTGGTATCAATGAAGAAAACCGTTTGCCATCCAAAGTTGGATCAAGGTTCGCTTCTCAATTTCAAAATCTTTGGGATATACTGAGCAGTAAGCAAAGCAGTGCTTTAAATATGACGGGAGCTCATCATAGCTAAATCTCAGGATAGGTATAATATCATTTTCTTTTTGGGCTATTTTTGAAAACTCTTTATTTATAATGGATTCCCAGTACTTGGTATCTTGGGAGTACAATAAGCTTGCCAAAGTCCGTATGGCAAGAGGAACACCTGAACACCTTTTAACAATCTCCTTTCCAATGTCCACTTGGTTTTGTGGCTCCTCTCCTGGTTTGAATGCCATTTTCTTAAACAATTCCCAGGACCTCTGCTCATCAAGACCTTCTAAAACATATGGTTCAACCGGGCTTGTGATTTCTGCAACCCTATGGCTCCGAGTTGTTACTATAATCTTACTTCCACTTGCACATACATTTAACAAATCTTTTAGTTTGTCCCACAATGTATGATCCTCATTCCACACATCGTCTAAAACAAGCAAGTATTTCTTACCACCAATTTCTTTCCGAAGGCAATCTTGCAGTGTATCCATCTGAAGGCCCCCCTCAGTTTTCTTCTTAGTTGCAGATTCTAAAATATTTTCAACAATTCTCTTCATATTAAAATCATTTGACACACAAATCCACATTTTTAGCGCAAAATGTTCTCCAATTTTCTCATC
The DNA here is from genome assembly GCF_029873635.1 of Malania oleifera. NCBI lineage: Eukaryota > Viridiplantae > Streptophyta > Magnoliopsida > Santalales > Ximeniaceae > Malania > Malania oleifera. Next base: position 88,458,327 of record NC_080425.1, read on the forward strand.
ATTGTACACATATTGAGCAAGAGTAGTCTTTCCTAGGCCCCCCATTCCAACAATTGGAATGACTGAAAAGTTATCTCCAACAGCAACAGGATAGCTGTCCAGTAAACGATCCGCTATTTTATTTTTGTCATCTTTCCTCCCAATAACTTTTTCTTGAGGAAAGTTTGCTCCCTCTCCCTAAATTTAAGTAGTCTAGACTCTGGGTTGAGCAGTTAAGTTGAATTGTTTCTTAAGCTTTGCATGTTCATCCAATCTCTCCCTAATAGCCTTAATCCTATGACCCATCTTCAGACCAAACACAATCGAATTGTAGCTCGAAAAGAAAAGGTGCAGTTTTCTCGTGAGTTTCTTTTGGGTTATCACCTTTAGTTGCAAAGCTGTGGTAGAGAAATCGTCGAGCAAATCTTCTGCATCGTAAACTACATCTTGAAGCTCTCAAAGCCAAGTTGTGATCTTGCAGTTATGGCTACTTTGCTCCTCCGCATCCAAAAGCACATCCTTGATTATGGAAACTGTGGTATTGAGTTTTTGAACTTCGTCTTTGATAGCCCATGCCAATCCAATCTCATTAAAAGCACTAGAACCCAATTTTTGGAGGAGAGTCTCGGCCAAACAGAACAAAATTGCTTCAGCCATCGGTGATGATTTTGTGTGAAGATTACTTTGAGATGGAGCAGCAGTCCAAGTGATAAAAGTGATATCCAAGCTGAGAGGAGAAGACCAATAAATTAATAAATTTCGATTTGAAAAAGATTGTGACCATTATCATCTCTATTATCTTATGCAAATTAACATCAAGTAGTGTTATTGGGCTTCATCTACAAAACAAGTAAAAGTAAAAAGACCCCAACAATTCAGTGTTTATGAAAGCAAAGAAGCTTAAGTGACTTTGAAAAGACCAAAACACTTAAATCAATGGTGTTATAAAAAAAAATCACAATTTTGTAAAAAAAAATCACAAATAATATCTAAATTATAATTTTATTTACTAGAGGTAACTCAATTTTTGTTAAATATAAAAGTATATATTTATATTATAGTTTTCAATTTGGAGAATCAAAAATCCACAAGAATAGTGGATGAAGATGTCACCATGGATTTTTAATAATTTTAACTATAATTTTATGTCTGTATTAAAATTCAATATTTCTTATAATTTTAATTAAAATATTTCATATGTTATTGTTTAAAACACTTTTTATGCCTTCATGTTTACTTGTGTCATAATAATATTCATGTTGAAGTTTTTATTTTGTAATTTTAATCAAAGTAACAATATAAATAATTTTAAATATTTTTTATTTTAATATTTGTAAACTAAATTATGACAATATATCATCAATTTATTTTTAAAATTTATGTAAAAATTATTAAAAATTATAAAAATAATTTTGAAAGAATTATTCACAGACAATCACACGCAAAACATGTGACATATTATATATATTCAATCAAAATTGTATAAAAATATATTTATACATTTTTTTCTAGATGAGTTAAATATATGAAACTAAAGAAAAAAAGTTCACCTGGTTAAAGAACGAAGTAAAATGGGTTATAAATATATATGATATAAAAAAATACAAGTGGCGTGAATTATTTCATAAACAAAAATATTATTATCTTTTAATCATAAGATAAAGAATTCTCAAAAATATTTCATTTCAATAAAAATTGATAATTTACAGTTAAAATTGTATTAAAATATGTTAAGAGTTGAACAAAAAAATGACATAAAATAATGGTTTTATAAAGAATATATAATTAAATTATGCATCTTAAAATAAAATAGATAATTCTTCTAATTATTCTAAAATTATTATAAAGTGTCTAGTATCACTTGGATAAACTATTATATATCTTATTAACTTATTTGAATTTTAGAAATCTATTAATTATCATTAAGTAAACAAAAAGTGTTAATTATAAATATTTGAAGTAGAAGATGATAATTCAGAATTACAACAAAAATTTTAATATTTTTATTGAAAGAAATCATATTTAATTTTTAAGCAAAATGAAATATAAAATGTATTTATTAAAATTATTATTTATATTTTTATGCAAATATTAAAATTCTATATTCTACATAATTTTAATTGATCATTTATGTCTACATTTATGTATTTTATAGTCGTAAAAAAATTTAATTTTTATAAATAACTTTTAAGTATTCATACTTTAATTTTGCTATATAATTATCAAGAATTATTAAAATATTAACACAATGTTATTCCCTAGCAATCATGTGCTATGCATTCGCACAAGCTATATAATCTTTGAATGTGTGTGTGTGTATATATAAACACATGCATATTACTTTGAGATCAAATCAAATATACGCCTAAACACCACTGCACTTTTCTTGAAATTAAAAATTAATAATTTTGAATTTTTATTTATTAAGAAAGTAAAAAGTAAATAAATGAAAGGGGTATAATGTAATGTTGAGAGCAAAAAATCATCAAAATTAAATAATACAAAATCGAATTTTGGGAGCTCCCCTCTCTTTCTCTAATTTGAAAAGAAAGAAAAAGAAACGATGCTTATTTAGTGTGCCTTAAATGCCTTTGATCTCATCAAAATATATATTCAAAGTATATGTTGTTTGGTAAAAAGAAAAGGAGAATATGATGGCTTTACATCTTTATTTTTTGAAAATAAAGAAAGGAAAAAAGTAGTACTCATCATGTGTCGAGTGTCATTCATCTCATCATGATTTTCACCTAACCAACAATGCATAATGTTAATTGATTTTCACATGTGCAAAACATGTGACATATTATATTTATATATATATATATATATACACACACAAAAATTGTTTATATTATTTTTGGACAAAAATATCCTTGTCTTTGAAAAGCAAAACCAAATATTGCTAGTATCGATAAATTTCCATATTATATATTACAAATTAATTTGAGTATAAAAATATCTTTATCTTTAAAAGTAAAACCAAATATTTTAGAAAATAAATAAATATATAAAATATCAATAGCGCAAATCAATTTGCAAACACAAATAGCTTAATCTTTCGAAATTGCTTCATCCATTAATGGATATATGTTCTACAATTTGTGAAGGCTCCAATCTAAATGTGATTTGAGGTTATGTAGCTCTCTGAATTGTAGTCAAGATGGAGAGATTGAGACTATTTGAAATAATGTTATATAAAATATATTTGAAATTCTAAAAAAGTAAGATATTTTTTAAAAATTAGTAATATAGTCTCATAATTTATTTTCTAGATATCAAAGTAAGTAATTATAAAAAAATATATTTCTTTTAAAAATTATATAAAGTACCTTGTATTATTAATTTCCTAGAAAATTTTGATTATATTGGTTTGTTAAATGCCCAATTTTGTTAGTAGAATAGAAAATACAGAAATTTATATATATTATTACCATAAAAGTAAAACTATTTATGAATCCATAACAAGAAATATTTTTAAATTTCACCACTAGAATATGTCTAATCCTTTTCTATTCTATATTGGATAGAATAGTAAAAAAAAAAAAACATAAGAAATAACTATAACCTTTTTTTCCTCAAATATCTCTTTGTATTTCATATGAGTAATCTTACTCTTACAACGGAAGGATAAATAATTCCTTGGAGAAAGAGCAAAAATTATGCACTTAATCCAAATCTTCAACGAAAATTACGCGCAAAAAATGAAAGAACAAGAACACAAAACACAAAATAATCAACAAATAGACAAAATCCATGAAACAAAAAACACTGACAAAAGAGATATTTAATATGCCAACCAGAATTTTTATAAATATGCAGAGTTGGTATTAGACTGACCTGGTAATTGTAATTCTTTTGCAGAGGAGGTTTTGATACACTTCTTAAAAAAAGCTGTGAGAAAAATGGAGCAGATTTATGAGGAAATAGAGTAGCAGGATCGCCCAACTAAGGCTTGCATCTTCCTTTCAAATGTTATTCAAAGATAAGGGTGAGGTGGGGGAAACTACCTTGCATCTTCAGGTCAGGTGGGGGAAGCTGCCTTTCATCTTCAGGTCAGGTGGGGGAAGATGCCTTGCATCTCCCTTTGGAAGAGGAGGAAAGGGAAAGAATTGAAGACTTTGTCTCCGTTTCATTTGTCAAGAAAGAAAAAGGGGGGTAATGCCATAATTAACATCTTTATTTGAAAGCTTAAAAGATTCCCTCAACAGTAAATAATAACCCCCACTTCACTTTAAACACAACTGTCAAAATGTAATCTTCCTAATGCTAACATTGCAAAGATTTATGCGGTTAAATTTTAATACTTTTGTGTTAATAAATTCAAATTTTTTTAAAAAAAATAAAGAATAAAGATGAGCTATCTCTTTTCTTTTGTACAATACAAATTCCATTATAGACAATCAATTGAAAAAAATAAATTTTATGTGAGCTTATTTTAGTGAACAATATTGAATCAACATTTTATTCAAATTTTAAATCATTATTATTTTACATCATTATACTTATAATTTCCTGATCTCATTATTATTATTTTTTTGTACATTTATTTAACCCTCAAACTTCTATAATGCACTATGAAATTTAGTTTTTTCTTAATTTTTAATCATATTAGAACAATTTTTTAATTTTAAACAGAATTTGACATAAAGAGAAAATATAGTGAAAAATAAATCTCCTTATTTTTATTTTTTTATCTTTCTTTTCCTAAACAAAATCCTTGATCCAAATCAGTCAGTATGGATGCATGATTCATATTTGAAATTTATTTGTTTTAACATTACTTTAAGGACCTATTTGGATGAAGGATTTTGGTTGAAAAAAGGAAAAGAAATTAAAATAAAAAGGAAATTCAATTTCCTTTATATTTTCCCTCTATACCAAATACTACTTGTAGACACCCAAAATAAACAGCATTTTATTTTCTTCATGAAAAAAAATACAAAAAAATATAATATAGAGAGAGAAATTCGGGGAAAAGGAAAATATAGGGAAACAAATTTTACACAAAAAAAAAAATACAATTAAAAGAAAAAGAGCAAGAGGTAGACCAGCAATCTTTAAATCTACAATTTTAAGCCTGCAAGGGAAGAAAAGAGAAGCCAAGCATGTACCAAAAATCAGAAATAAAGATGAATGACTGGAATAATTTAAATAAAATTTTGATCGATCAAATTGACAAATTGTTTTAAAGGTTGATTGAGCAATCGACCTTTAAAAATTTTAAAGTAGTTAATACTCATTTATAACTTTATATTATATCCTTATTTGCAGTTTAACACTTTATTTCTTAACTTTTAAATATATCATAAATATTCTATGACCAACTCATCACTAGTTATATTTTTTTTTTTTTTATGTCCAATAGTTTTTCAACATCTTAAAATATTTGTAAGCAATTTTTAAAAAAAATATATTTATATATATTATAAAATTTACTATTATTATATTATATTATTATTAGAATAAAAAATTAAAACACAAAACTATTGAATGAAGTGCCCATTTGCTTTATGTATGTATATGGACGTTTCCCATTTTTATTTTTTTATTTTTTTTAGATTTACATGAGAACTCCTGCCATCGACAAGCCCTTCAGACCCCCCGATGGGGCACCAAACCCACGGGATGCCACAAGTAAGTTATCAATAATTAATTTTAATGAACAAATCTAGTGAATCTCAAAGCAGTGCTAAGAATTACAGCAAATCCAGACTGGCAGCTTATTCTTTGGTCTACGTAAATTGAACATACTAAAAAAAGACTTAAAATCTGTGTTGAGGTTCACAAAACTAACTGAACCAAAAAAAGAGAAGTTTTTCAATCTCTAGCTATATATCAATCCATCTCTCCAACACACTAGTATTCCGAAAGGAAAGAAGCAATAAGTCAAATTTACAAAGCAGATAGGAGGAACAGATAATTATTTACTTTGCAAAGATTCTATATCAAAGAGACAACTAATTATATTAAAACTTTTTTTTTTTTTTTAACTTTTTTTAGGGCAGGCCTTAGATAAACAATATGGTTACTCTTTTGTGACCAGTTGGTCACAGGTTTAACTCCAACAGCCACCCTGCATAAAAGTAGGAATAAGGCTGCGTATATCGTAAGGGCCCTCCCCTACCCTCGCAAAGGGGGGAGCCTTGTGGCCTGGAGGCGCCCTTTTATGCTATTTCACTGAAGCACAATAGTTAATTATGGAAATGGAAAATTATTCTTGATGAAAATTTTAACCACAAACGTGCATGATAACACTGAATCCTACAGAGTCTAGATACCAGAAACATTCAACCTTCAATGGACCCATTATCAACAATACTCATCATAACAGCAGTAACAACACATACACACACATACTCAAGCATGCACACACACACACACAGGTGGCCAGCCCAACCTAAGTTACCAAACAGTAAGGCTGCTCCTTTGTGACCGGTTGGTCATGGGTTCAAGTCCAAGGAAACAGCCTCTCTACAAAAGAGTAGGGGTAAGGCTGTGTACATTGTGACGACCCTCCCCTTACACTGGCAAAGCGAGGGGCTTTATGGCTCAGGGACACCCTCTATTTTTTTCTGTCAAACATGCAAGCAACACTTGTTTCTGAAAGGTACTGCTAAGCAAAATTATTTTACAAAAAGGAATTGATTATCTTGGTGCGTCTTGCATCACAGGGGAGAGTTTGTCTTTGATTGATCTCTATTTGAAAACTCAAATAACCACCGAAGGCTTAAAAAATATCAATCACTGCTGGGCTGATCACAATGATCTCTTGTTTCCTATAAGCCATACCAAACATACAAACAATTCATTTCATGACATGTTTCCCGCCACATTATCTTGGGTTTAAGCATTATATTTTTCAAAGGCAAGTTATCTCTAATTAAAACTAGCTACCATGTACATGTCAATGTTTAAATATTGTCTTAGTAACCAGAAATTCCAGAACAGATGACATCACAATACATAAGAAAAGAGTAAGACTAAAGAGTATGAATCCAAAGAATCTCACTCTAGCATACCAAAAATTAACTGTATACTTCTGCTTATAATTATATTTTCTAGTTTTCCTGAACTCAAACCTCCAAAGGAAAAGGCAATCTTGCCCTCATCTTTGAGAAGATTAATTCAGTAAACTCAAATTTGTTCCCATAATATCAGTTTTAGGCTTAAATTTGTAGCAGAAAAGTAAGATACATTATGAATTAATTCCTGCCACAATTTCCTTCAGATCCTTATGTATAACAAGAACTGATGAAGAATTTCCCTTAGTTCAGAAATATTATTAGTATTAGTTAAGGAATCCACAAGGAAAAAAAAAGGATGCATATACCTTCTTGTAGCAAAGGTTGAAGACAGTGAACAGTGGGATCTGAGAGATATATGCCAATACTCCTTCGTTTCTGTTTTTGCATCTTTCCAGTAAGTGAGAGCATGGGAAATCCTGATTCAACTTTGTTCATCCCATGGTCAGAAAACACAACCCATCTGGCAGTAATTTTAATTTGGGGTATCCATCAAGTTGAAGCCTTTGAAGCAATGTGAGATATTATTAGTATTAGTTAAGGAATTGACAAGACAGAAAAAAGAAAAAAAAAAAAGAGAGAAGAGAAGAGGATGCATAACCTTATTGTAACAAAGGTTGAAGACTCTGAACTTTGGGATCTGAGAGATCGTAGGCCAATACTCCTTCATCTCCGTTTTTGCATCTTTCCAGTGAGAACATGGGAAATCCCAATTCAACTTTGTTCATCCCATGGTCAGGGAACACATCCCATCTGGCAGTAATTTTAATTTGGGGCATCCATCAAGTTGAAGCCTTTGAAGCAATGTGAGATTGCCCCTCTGCCCTAGTAAACTCATGTAACTGGAGAATTCTCTAGTTGCTAAAAGCTGCAGCAATGTGGAATTCCATAGTCAGGAAGAGACAACTTGATGTGGGACAAGAAGCAAGACCTTGGGAAGATCCATGTTGGAGACTACTTAAAGAAGAATTGGATTGATAATTTTTGGGTTTAATTAGTAGTTTACTATGTACTTAGTTTAATTAGTACAGTATTATGTGTATCTAGGGGCTTGTTTGTAGTATTTGTGTAAAGTAGGGGTATATTTGAAATGTAATGTAGTTTTAGGGGTTTATGTGTAATTTCATGTAAAGAGGCTTCCTTATAAATAGTGTGTGAAAGTCATGTTGTAGTTAGCTGTTGATGAATTTGAATTGAATTGAACGTGAGTTTCCCCTTGGTATCTCCTCTCTCCTCCCATCGCCTTCATCTCTTCAAATTTCTCCATGGCTGTAGAACCTTGATGCTGCCCCTGCATCATGGATTTAGGTTCAATTCAATTCAAATTCATCAACAACTAACTACAAACATGGTTTTCACACACTATTTATAAGAAAGCCTGTTTACATGAAATTACACATAAACCCCTAAAACTACATTACTTTACAAATATACCCTTACTTTGCACAAAAATTACAAACAAGCCCCCAAATACATATAACACTATACTAATTAAACTAAACACATAATAAACTACCAATTAAACCATCAATTATCAATCCAATTCTTCTAAAGTAGTCTCCAACATGGATCTTCCCAAGGTCTTGCTTCTTGTCCTACATCACAACGCCTTTTGGAATTCCTTTAATATTCAGTGACTGAGGCTGTAGACCATTGGTTTAATAACCTGTCACTAACTCCCCAACTGGAGCTGTTCAACTGATAGATGCTGAAGCATGAACACTAGATTTGATTATCAATTCAACAAGCGATGTAGAACAGGAACCCAAATCAGAAAGAGAGAGAGAAATAGAAAGAAGAGAAAGGGAGGAAAATAAGAGGAACTGCTGGACAGAAAAGAGAGACGGTGCAAAGAGAGAAAAACAGAATAGAGACGAGAATTTGAACACAATATAGAGAGAACAGAAGGATAAGAGGAAGAGGGAGGAGGAAGGAAGAAGAAGGACGAAAAAGAGGACAGTCTGGAAATTTGAATTCAAAATGGTAACTGTCTCAAAAGATTTATAAGCCAATATACCAACAACTAATTAAAACACAAATTTGCGTAAAAACCTCAATATAAGTGGAAATTACACAAGTTTAGTTTAATACAAACATAATTTCCTAAATCTACAACTAAAAAATAAATGTGCCGAATGGGGGGCTGAAATGATAAAGGCAGTCCACTATCATTCTATCCAGGCTGAAAGGAACTCAATTCTGGAAAATGTTAAGTGTAAGCTCAGAAACACTCTTGTGAACAGCATCCCCAGTAAGCCATGTAACATTTGAAGAAAGACCTCTCCTTCGAACCAAATGTGTTCGAAAATCAACCTGAGGAGATGTCACAACTCATCATCCAGGATAGACTCATTTTGTCTTGTGGTGGAGAAATGACGAAGCAGGAGGCTCAAAGGTGCCTCAGTAAGGTGTCAAATCCTCCACATTAGATAATGGTCATATGAGTAGGCAAATCAAGTAACTATAAACTAGGTCCAAGTTTCTTAAGGATGGAGAACAGGCCAATGGCACGCGCATGGAGCTTTCTAAATGAGTTTCCAGGTTAGCATTCAGGTCAGATGTGAACCATGACACTATCACCCGCATTAAGTTCTCTAGCTCTATGATGCCCATTTATAATACATACTTCTCATGGCAAGTTTTTGCCTAACCTCGGCATGAAACTCATGGTTATGATGAACAAAGGACTTGGTAGGCTTTGAGATATGGGCATCTAGTTGCGAAGGGGCAATATCAGTGAATCCGTAAGTGCACATTATTTGTAACAGAATACAAAAAGGACTCTTACACATGGACCTATTCACATAATTACTACAAGTGAACTCATTAGTAGGTAACACAAAGTTCCCTGTTTTTCTCTCACTACTCACCTGCATAGCTCACCAAGACTACAATTCAAAGCCTCTAGTTTGGGGTGGCATGAGGAAGAAAACATCAAGTGAATCCGACACATTTTCTAAATTCTAAGTGTCCTCCAGAAGTAACTAGAGAAATTGATATCCTTATCAGACAGTATGGAAGTTGAACCACACAATTTGACTACCTCTTTAAAGAACAATTTAGCCCCGTAAGAGGCGTCAAAAGTCATATTACATGAGATAAAATGTGTCATCTTGGAAGCCTATCAACAACAAAAAATTTGGAATCATGTCCTTAGGCTGTACTAGGCATTTAAAAAAGGGCAGCCCGGAGCACAAAGCTCCTGCGTATGCGAAGTCTAGTGAAGGGGAGGACCACAACAGGTCTATAGTATGCAGTCTTACCTTGCATTTTTGCAAGAGGTTGTTTCCATACCTCGAACTCGTGATCTCCAAGTCACACAGCGACAACCTTACTGTTGCGCCCAAGGTCTTAAATTTCGATTTCAACTCAAATTTTGAAACTCCAAAAATACGGAAATTTCAACAGAAATTTTGATTTGATGTCAATTTCGATTTTGATTTGAAAAAATAATAGAAACTAGTAGTAAAACATGAAATTATTTGTGAAACTTTAGAAATGGTTAGCAAACATAACAATATAAGTTTTAAGACTAATATATTACAAATTAAATACATCTATGTTTTGTATGAAGTGGAAAAGTCATAAAATAGTATGTGTATCAAACATGCTTATAAGATAATGTACATTAAACATATTCAGTTAATGCAAATGAAATTCATAAATCATTTAAAAATTATTTATTATACAAATATTGATAATTTAGACATGAATGGTTAAATAAAATATTACTATAAGTTTATTTTTTCATATAATTTCAAAAACACTTGTTATAACCTTTTGTTTCAATAAAATAAATTAAAAGAGAAATTTCACTTCACTCTTGAATCTCTCGTTTGAATTTCGACAAAATTTCATTGCATAGTTAAAATTTCGACAAATTTCGCTAAAATTTCGAGGTTTCGATAAATTTTGGATTATTTGTTGAGATTTCAACTGGAAATTATGCAAGACGGATATCGACTGCCATTTCGATTTCGAGGGTGACGGAAATCGGAAATTTAGACAGAAATTTCGACAATTTTGTGGAAATTTAAGACCATGGTTGTGCCTAAGCTCCCCTTCTTGTTTTAGGCAATCCAAGAACAAAATCCCTACTTAGTTCTTTCCAAGGTATATGCCACAATAGAAAAGGGTTAAAAAGACCATTGCTTTGTCTTCTAGATTTGGCTAACAAGTATGGAAGTTATGGCATTAAGGCCCTTCCCTAGCAACATCCCTTTCTATAGCCACTAGTTTCACCTACCTCAACTAATGCAATGGTTTTATCCCTTCCCAGTGACCATCTAACCAACCTTCAACTCCCAAACTAAAATATTTCTAAAAGAAGTATCAAAAATGCATAATCTAGTACCCTCAACAGGTAACCCTCATGGATGATAAAATTTACAAATCCTCTAAGATGGCCCTTACTCACCTCCTGAAACCCAATGACCTTGACTCTCATGATATAAAGAAGACTACTACTCTGATGAGGCCATTGACTACCTTATTATTCTCAACACTAGAACAATGCTCTACAACAAAGGTATACTCATTATACATAAACAAAACAAAAACAAAAACAAAAACAAAAAAAAAAAAAGCAAAAGACAGTGACCTCCCCTAAGGTTTGGCAAAAATATAGGAATCTCTCCTGAGGTTTCAAAACTCCTATTGACCTCTCCTAAGTTTTCAAAAATGCAATAGATTGCCTATGAGATTTGTCAAAAAAGACACAAACCACTTTTCAAAAGATTTTTCTCTTGGTAAAATACAAGGGTGGGTTTCTGTCTTTTTGGCAAACATCAGGATGGATCCCTAGAATTCTTGAAACCTCGGGGGAGGTCCTTGGAATTTTTAAAACCTCAGCGGAGATTAGTGTCTTTTGCCCTAAAAAAATCTACCCAATTGGCATGCTTAGCAATTAACTTCATTTGTGAACTCAGATATCACAAAGAAACACAGTAAAAAAAAAAAGTACAAACTCATGGGATAACAAATAATGTCTCCAACGTTGGAGGGATCTCACTACAAAATAGAGATATTTAGATATCGCAAAGTAGGGTAGTCAAAAAAAGTGTACAAACTCCTAAGGTAACAAATAATATCTCCAATGCTGGAAAGACTCAACACAACATAGAGCTCTTCATCGCATGTGCTATATGTCTTTAGCATCTAAGAATTTTTCACTGAAAAAATGATATAGGGTGCACCTCTTGACTTAGGACTCCACTTGTACCTATCCCAAAGGCATCACAAGAAACCTCAAAGACTCTACTAGTATCTGGATGTCTAAGCATCTTTTATTTAATCTATCTAAAAGCACTAGCAGCTAAAGGGGCCCCAATGAAACTCCCTTTTTTTCAGATAATTAGTAATAGGTGTCATAACGGTGCCAGAATGCCACATGAATCATAGAAAGTAGCTTAGCCATGAAAGCTACTAATATACCTCAAAATATCTTCAATAATGCTGGATTAATCAACCAGCACAATTATTCACCACAATAATGATCTTCAATAATGCTAGATTAATCATATCTTTAATAATGTTGGATTAATGAACTAGCACAATAATTCAACACAATAATGATCTTCAATAACGCTAGATTAATCATATCTTCACTAATGCTGGATTAATCAACCAGCACAATAATGATCGTCAATTATTGATCACCCTTCACCAGTACAAAAAGGGACTTGGAGAAAAGGGACTTGGAGAAGAGGTAAGCATCTCACTCATACTCATTCTTTCTACTATTGCAATTCAAAACCTCTCAATAGTCCCATACTTAGGCATCGGAGTGATCCCTCGGGAGACACCTTGGGTCCTCCAAGCCATCCTTGTTTTTCTCTTTCAGGTAATCGTGATCAAGGAGCAATTCCCTAAGATCGTTCGATTCTCAGGCAGCAACAGCTACGAACCTTAGAAATAGTCCTAAGCTTAGAACACTCCCTAATGGCCCTAAGAAGATCAATGGCTATTCCTCGCGCAAGACCACAAAACCAAGAAAGAGCACACAAGAATATAAAAAAGGCAGCACTTTAGGAGGTTAGCACAAAACAAAATCAACCTTAGAGTACCAACTAGCACATCAAGCATATCCTCAAGTCTAGGGATAGGAAGCTTATACCTAATGGTGATCTTATTGATTACTCTATTATCACACACATCCTCCAAGATCCAAGGTTAGAAGAGCTAGAAGTGCACCGGGACTAAAGCTAAGTCTCAAAAAGCCCTTGCCAAAAAAGAAGAAGCTACACTTGGTCCCACAAGGCTGTGAACTGAAAAGTAGCATCTGCATCTTGCAAAAAGTAAAGAAATATAGATGGTCTACTTTGATAGAATCACCTTTTTATCAAAAACCAAATAGTGCTTTTATTTATTGACAATAAATAGATACAAAAAAGAACCATATTCAAAAAGTGAAATTAAGGACATCCTCTCTCTTTCATCTTCCAACAAAACAAAACATCCACTAGATTTTGAGCAAAAGCAATATGGGACTAGCACAAGTTGACCTTCTCTTCCCATCTTCAAAAAATCTAGCTTACATTAGAGCAAACAAAACCAAGATTAACCACTTTGATATGCTATTTTCAGCAGAAAAGTGGGGGATTTTTTTTTTTTTTGGGGGGGGTGGGGAAGGAGTTTGACTCCTGGGTCCTTTAACTCAATATAAGGAATCCACCATGCCAAAAGTAATATTAGTGCCATTATTTTTTTTTAAGTGTACACTTTAGAAAAAAAAAACAACAACAACAACAAACAAACAAATACAAAAACAAAGTTGTTTAAGTTCCTAAGAACGAACATGCAAAACAATAATTTAGTTTGACAATTTGTTTGTTATAGTACACTTCATTCTATTTAGTGTATTTATATTTGTGCACTTCACCTCTCCATCTACAGGAAAGGATGCAAGTCAGTGGGAATGTTTCCATGCTGGATAGCTTGGATAGCTTGATATACATGGTTGGACTAGGACCCAATTCCTAACAGCTCAATTTTTGAAATAATTTATGGCCTAAAGATAACAATAAAATTAAGAATTTATATAACATTAAATGACTACTTTCTCGCTGATCTTCTTTTTCTTACATTGCAAATTTTTCTTGGATTCATCCTCCTACACTTGAGAAGTAAGGGAAAATCCTAACTGATCCATTAACAAAATGTTAATCATGTTTTAACAGTATTGACAGGCTAAAGAGTTTATTGGAAACAGTCAAAGGTAATATGCTGGAAAGATAATCACAACCATCTAGAAACCAAGGAATGTTTTTTTTTTTTCCCTCTTCACTTACCAATTGGTGGCTTTGAAGTTCCAAAATTATTGTATTAAGTTGAAATGCCAACCAAACAACCACATGGAAACCAGTGGAATGATCTCCTAAATGCACTCATTGAAACTACCATTGGGAGATGATTTCATAAAAAAAAATCTTCAAATGAATCAAAAGATGATTAATAACTAATCAAATTTGTTAAAGGAAAATGGAGCAATTACTTATCAAAAACAATGATAGCTACTCAGTTTGTGAAAAATTAATAATGCATAATCACAAACAAAGATATATTTTAAACTCAAAAATGCAATGAGGGAACACTCTTGTCACTTCTAAATTCTATAGCATAGAATTCAACTCACATCAATTTCACCAAAAATTTCTTTTTACACACCTTAAAAAAAATTACTTTTTACCAGCAATCATTCCATGATATAGCTCCATTATATTTGGAAGTTGGTCCAAATGCTTACACATATAATTCTTCCAAAGACGCTACTCGGGGTACATAAGCTCCCAAACGAGCTTCTTGTTCCATTCAAGCAGTCCCTTGGACTCCAAAAACTTCATAAGATTATACCTTGGTTGCATTCTTTTGTCAATTGCATAATTTAGAAACTTAGGGAGGGCAAAAATAGCCCACGGCTCCAACTTCATAGTGTTCACATAAAAATTCACAGCACTCTTAATTTTTTCCTCTAAAGAAGTCAAAAAAGACAGGAAACGCTTAGAGGCAGACATAATTTCTTCTTCAGAGCACCCCAAGCTCTTAAACATTTCAATTTTTCTCTTCCAAGTCGAATCATTCATAGAGACCATCACTCAAACAGCATGTACAAACATGGGAACCGTTGGTTCAAGACCCAAATTTTTTACTACCTTTACAGTACGTGTTACTTTATCAACGTTCTGCAAAATCACTCTTGGTTGAAACAGGATCAGTTTGGAGATATTCTCCATGGGCACTGCCTCGCTTATCAAAAAGTAAACATTTTGTTGCATCTTTGCCTTTAGATCAGATGTCAGAAGCCACGGCAAGCACTTAACAGCCACTACCACTTTCTCACTGGTCTCAATAACCGTCTTCAGAAAATCAAATGATGGTTTTATTAGAGAACTCAAGCTTCTCCTAAAAATTGCTGGATTAGATATAACGATCACCGGGAGAATCGAGCTCGCAAAGCCATTATTGAAGAGATACTGAATTTTGGGCTGGAGGTTTTTATCTACTCGAGACTTGAGGATCATAGGTTGCTTTGTGATGAGTATCATAATCTGGGCATCGGAGAATCCATGAGCTATCAGAAAGGCGACGACCGATTCGTGTTTCTTCGAGCTCCTTTTGTCGAGCTGGAGCTTCTGGGAGGCGAGACAGCAGTTTTTAGGGGAAACCCACATGATTTCATGAGGGATTGAACTGTAAAGATGAAAACGGAGATGGAGAGGTGGAAACTGCTGCTGATGTGGTTAGAAAACGTTTTTGCATGAAACAGAGCAGACTCTTGAGGGGAATCTTGGCCATTTTCGAAGGAATTTTTGGCCGAAGAACAATGAAGGGCTTGGGTATGAGGAGGGAAGCAAATTAAACTGGGAGAAGTTACAGGATATATCACCTGACTCCAGATTAGGCTGCATCTGTAATCTCTCCCCGCCTATACTTGATTAAACACGCGCACGCACAAAAACGAAAGGGGGATCCATCGCGAGAAGGGTTTTCCCACGAGTCCAAGACTTCTCAAGTCTTGTCTTCAAGACGGTTTGCGAATTGCGAGTAGGGTTTAGGAATTTGAAAATATCATTTCTTTTAATATGATTGAACATTTATACTGAATTTCAAAATGTAGATTTTAAATTTTAAATTTTAATTTAAATATATGTAAATAAAATTTAATATAATTTTATATTACAGTTTTTTCTAATTCACATAAATTTAAATTCAAAATATCTCTGTTTGTTTATTGACTTTAATTACTAAAATGCCAGTGCCATGTTCTACAATTTTTTGGAAGAAATGCAAAAATCAATTTTGAATATGTTTATGTTCACAAGGTCAAGAACCATATAATTATGATTTATTGCTAACATAATTAAAATTCCTAATATTGGAATACCAGTAAGAAATTTTTGTACAAAAAAAAAAAACACAAATAAAATATTGTTTCAAGTTTCCCTGAGATGGACTGATTGACATTAGCTATCTTCTCAGTTTTGATTGGAAAAAAAAAAAAATAGAGAGAGAAAAACATAGGAAGCCAATGATCCACACCAATGTGTAGTAATTTGAACATTTGATGATTACCTCCCTGTGTTTTTTGTCTTTCCTCTTTATCCTGTCCTCTTTCATTGGTTCTTAGCCATACTGACCTTCATTTAGGAGACAAAATATTCACAGAAACTAGCATTGACAACTAATCCAAGAATTAGAGGGCCATTTTTCCCACAGCAGATCGCTGTTGTAGCCATTAATATTTTCTAAAGGCAGACAAACAAGCAAGCAGACGAGAGTGAGTAAGATCCATTGATGCAATAGGAAGATTCAATCTCATTTCCCATCAATTTTAGTCTGCCACAGCATTTACAAGACAAATTAATATACCATACTTTTTCACCATGCTGCTTCTTCATCTACTTGAAGATTTAAAAAAAAAAAAAATGTTAATAGTAATATTTTCCTCCCCCACTGCTTGCCAAACAGTGTACTTGATATTAACAATAGCTAATGGCAGCCTCTATATTTTAAATGTAACTCCTTAGAAGTAATCCACATCTACACTTCACTTTGGAAAAGCAAACAATTAGAACATTTGTACAATGTCAGTCATCCTTCATTGTACAAAAATGAATACTTAGTAGAAGAAAAGGTGGTAAAAAATGAACATAGAAGGGAGCAAGTAATTATATTCAGTAGTCATACGATGCTATATATGACCGGCGTTGAGAACCCGAAAGCTTCTAAGATGGGGGATTTCCTCATGTTCTCTTGGACCTTCTCAGGCATGATTTAAGCAACTTGTTTCTATCTAGGCAGTGCTTGGTTTACTATGATTTGCGGTTGTGTTGGTATTTTGCTGTGGCAACAACTGCCACTACATCAAATGAATTTTTACTTACAAAGCAACTGTACAAACACTAAATGCGATTCTACATCAAAACGTAAGAAAACATGAAAATTAACCTATATTAAGACTAAACACTACCACGGGCACTTTTGGTGTTCTTTGCTGTAAGGTGGCTTTAGACCTCAATTTAGACTTCCAAAAGACTTCCAAAGTGGATGCGCCTCTTCAAACCAAAAGATGGCTAATACATCACCAACCCGATTGATTGGATTGCCCAAAAAACTAACTTCTGATGGTGCAAACAACCTCCATACCACCATTAAAGGAAAATGAAGGTCGTTACTCCCAAAACTGACACGTAAGATACACTGTTTATTCAATGATTGACTCCCAGTTAGACCTTCTTGAACAACTGGTCCCCCATGCCATCTTCCCCATAACCAAATGAAGCTTTTCCCCGGGAAGTGCAGAACCATCTCCATTTCCCAATCAAAAGAATTTCTAATGAACCTCACTACTCAAGAAAAAATACATCCCTGGATGCTACCTTGCTACTAGCTAAGATGTAGAGATTCAACAATGATGCCATCAAATTGGATGTGCCAATGTGTCACGAGCTAAGCTTGTTCAGGGCATTATGCTTGCCTGTGACCGCTTATCTCGTGTGCTTAGGATGGGTTTCCATCATGTAAATACTAGTGTAGGGTTAATTTCTGCTAGTAGAGTCTTTGTAAGCCAAATAAGGCAGTATGACTCCTCGGTCACTTTGATGTTTCCTAGTGCCAGGATGATAATTACATAAAAACCTCTTTAGGGGAGGGTGAGTGTTCATCAGTCATTGTAAAACTCACTAGCAATTGTCAACGTGCTTAGTCTACTTGCCTCCCTCGCTAAGTACAACATGTCAACGGAGGATTTGTTAATGAATTACGTTTGCTTCAATGTTTACTGCTTGGTTGCCACGGCTTTCATGAATTGATTATTATTTCCACTGCTATCTGAATGAATGTTAATGAAAGTGCTTTGTGGATGAATGTTGGTAAACGATAGGCTAGCTAGTTAAGCAAGAGTGCTTTAGCTAGCGCCGCACGGACCCTTCACAACGGTGTGAAAATAGTCGGACCGTGACACAATGCAAACCAAAAAGCCAAAGAGGGCTCTCTATGCTGGCAAACTCAAAATGAATGCTATCCCTAAAATCTTAAGTCCTCTAAAATTATTGTCTTTCACAAACCCAACCAGTAATTCCCTAGATTCATTAGAAACCCACCTGCGCTTGAAGAAACCATATCCACTCCAATCAATTACCTTCCTCCCTAATGCTTCTTCCCACCAAAAATCTCTGCAACAACTGACAGAGCTATGCATTATTCATAGTCTAAAAATGATCCACCCTCAAATCACGCTATAGGAGAAACAATAGGGTTCCAATCAAACAAGTTATACTTCAATCCCCATCCACCCCTCCATGAATTCATTTGTACATTTTCATTTCTCTTAACCATTGACATTAGCGTTTGAAAAGCGGTATATAATAAGATGGAAGGTTAGCCAATGTACTCTTAATTAATGTAGGTTTCCACATTTAGACAATTAAATCCCTTTTCATCCTTCCAACCTATTCTTATCATGTTACACACCAGTTCCAAAATAAATTTAGATTTATAGGATGTACACACACCAAGAGAAAACCCACATAAAAAGGAAAGAAGATGCCTCACCTTGCAGCCAAGGATTAGGCAAACTCCACATTAGCTAGCTACATCTGTACAAGCTACAGGAAAAATTCAGTTCTCAAATTTATGTTTAACCCCATCCCACCCCACCCCCAAAACACGTATATTCCACTTGTGATCCACATAAAGGTGAGACAAGTGGGTAGTCATTGTCCACCACCTCTTCTCCCTATGTGCAAACCTTCTAAAAATTAGCAGAGCAAGGTTTCCCAGACAAGTGGGTAGTCATTGTCCACCACCTCTTCTCCCTATGTGCAAACCTTCTAAAAATTAGTAGAGAAAGGTTTCCCCAACATATTACTAGTAGCTTCCAAAACAAAAACAAAAACAGTCTTGCTTCCTTGCCACAAGCCTTTGGAACCATAAAATAAACCATAGGAAAAAATGCAGTTGAACATAATCAGAAAAATCCCAATCATCATGGTCAAAAGCCTTCTCAATTGAAGAATATGTCTTCCAATAACCAACATTTATTTAAACAATAAAATCTTCCAGCAATAAAAAAAAATTGAGAGAAAGAAATCACCTTTCAAAGCATCCCTTTCAAACAAGAATGCAAAGGAAACCACCCGACATTTGGAAGGGGCGACACACTGTTTGGATAAGCAAGGCATATGATTAATGCTTAGGAACCTTCCCAGCTCCTCAAATCTATAAGAGTTAAGTCAGTTGCCTCATACAAGTGAGGAAATTAAATGATATCAAGGTAGGAAAATTCACTTTTTTTATGGCTAAGACATACCATGGCACTATCGCACTGTCTAGCGATACAAGGCTGTGAAGTAGCAGCCGCACCAGGCAAAAAGTGAGGGAAGATAGATGGCCCATTTTGATAGAAGTGCCTTTTTATCAAAATCCAGTAAAATTTTTCAGATCAATATGATATGAATCCTTACCGAATATTTGCTGGGGCGTCCCCTACGAGCGACGCGTTGCACTTGAACCACCCAGGTGTAGCAAAAAGTGGGCGAAGGTGGGCTAAGTCGTCGCCACGAAGCGACGCGGTGTCAAATATGCGAGGGTTCCTGCATCATTCTGGACATGGGCAGGTAAAAACGTTAGTTCGGGAAACTAGGATTAGATTAGCAACTTGGAATATAGGGACACTTACGGGTAAAAGCATGGAAATTGTTGATACAATGATTAGAAGAAGAATTAATATAATTTGCCTTCAAGAAACTAAGTGGGTGGGGGAGAAAGCTAGAGAAATCGATAAATCAAGATTTAAACTTTGGTACACTGGAAAAAAAAAAACATAAGAATGGAGTAGGCATTATTATAGACAAAAACTTAAAAGATAGCGTTGTGGATGTAACTAGAGTAAGGGATAGAATTATAAAAATCAAAATGGTATTAGGACAAGAGATAATAAATATCATTAGTGCTTATGCTCCTCAAGTTAGCTTAGCAAAAAATCTTAAGAGACAATTTTGGGAAGATATGGATAGTATTATACTAGGCATACCAGGGACTGAGAAAATATTTATAGGAGGAGATCTGAATGGACACGTTGGAAGAGATAATAAAAATTATGAAAGGATAAATAAAGGATATGGATATAGAGACAAAAATGAGTCTGGGGAGATGATCTTAGACTTTGCTATGTCATATGATTTTAGTATAATGAATACTTGCTTTAAGAAGAGAGAAGAACACTTAATAACCTTTAAAAGTGGACAAAATAGAAGTCAAATAGATTTTTTTTTAACTAGGAGGGTAGATCATGTATCATGCAAGGATTGTAAAGTTATTCCAGGTGAAAGTCTAACCACACAACATAGAGTCTTAGTGTTAGATATATGCATTAAAAAATGGAAGAAAATGGATAAAATAAACCAGTGTAGGAGAATTAGATGGTGGAACCTAAAAGGATTAATATAATAAAATTTAAAGATAAAATGATCAAAGATGGGGATTGGACCTTAGAGGATGGGATAGATTCAAATACTCTTTGGAATAGATTAGCTAGCTCTATTAAAAAGATAGCAAAAAAGATTTTAGGCGAATCAAGGGGAAGATTCTCAAATAGCAAAGAAAGTTGGTGGTGGGATAAAGATGTACAAAAAATCATAAAGACAAAAAGAATTTGGTATAAAACGTGGCAAAAATATAGAAACAGAGATAACTTTAAAAAATATAAGGAGGTAAGAAAAAATGCAAAAAGGGCCGTTAGTGAAGCTAAATATAGATCATTTAATAGTTTGTATGATAGATTAGGTACAAAAGAAGGGGAAAGAGATATATTTAAACTTGCTAAAGCTAGAGAAAGGAAGAACAAGGACTTAGGAAATGTAAAATGTATGAGGATGATATTGTCTTGGTTAAGGACGAAGATATTAAAGAAAGATGGCGAAGTTACTTTAGTAAGTTGTTTAACGAAAACCAAATAGAAGGCTTAAATTTAGAATTGTCAAATGAGGAAAAGACTAAAAATATAAGATTTATTCGCAAAATTAGAGTTAACGAAGTTAAGTTTGCACTAAAAAAGATGAAAAATGGGAAAGCTATGGGACCAGATAACATCCCAAAAATGTTTGGGTGATAAAACGGAATTATATGGTTAACTAATTTATTTAATACAATTGTAAAAACTAAGAAAATGCCAGATGAATGGAGGAAAAGCACTTTAATACCTATATACAAAAATAAAGGTGATATTCAAAATTGTAATAACTATCGTGGAATTAAACTTATGAGTCATACGATGAAACTATGGGAAAGGGTAGTTGAACAAAGATTAAGGTTAGAAACGAAAATCTCAGAAAATCAATTTGGTTTTATACCTGCGAGATCTACCACAGAAGCTATTTATCTTTTAAGAAGATTAATGGAAAAGTTTAGTAAAAAGAAGAGGGACTTGCATATGATATTTATTGACCTTGAGAAAGCATATGATAGGATACCTAGAGAAGTTCTATAGTGGGTTTTAGAAAAAAAGGGTGTATACCGATGTCATTAAGGATATGTACGATGGAGTAATGACTAGTGTAAAGACTATAGATGGAGAAATTAGAGAATTTCCAAATTACCATAGGTGCACATCAAGGATCTGCTTTGAGTCCTTATCTTTTTGCTTTAGTGATGGACCAATTGACTAAGAGTATTCAAAAGGAGGTTCCATGGTGTATGTTGTTTGCAGATGATATTGTATTAATTGACGAAACTAGGGATGGAGTAGAGGCTGAGTTAGAATTATGGAGAGAAGCTTTGGAATCTGGAGGCTTTAAGATAAGTAGAAATAAAACAGAATATATGAAATGTAATTTTAGTAATGATAGGAGGAATATTGGAGACAAAGTTAAACTTGATGATGAAGAAATAAATAGCACTTGTAGATTTCGATACCTTGGATCTATTATGCAAGCTAAAGGAGAAATTGAAGATGATGTAATGCATAGAGTTAAAGCAGGTTGGGTAAAATGGAGAAGTTCTTCAAGTGTTTTATGTGATCGTAGAATACCCTTAAAATTGAAAGGGAAGTTTTATAGGACAGCTATAAGACCAGCTATGCTATATGGATCAGAATGTTTGGTGACGAAGAAACATAATATCCAAAAAGTAAAAGTTGCCGAGATGAGGATGCTTAGATGGATGAGTGGTATAACATTGAAAGATAAATTAAGGAATGAACATATTCGTGGTAAGTTAGGTGTAACTCCTATAGAAGATAAGATAAGGGAGGGACGACTCAGATGGTATGGACACTTGCAACGTAGGCCTTATAGTGCACCTGTGAGGAAGAGTGACTTAGTTACTGTGGGGGGCAGTAGAAGGGGTAGGGGTAGACCTAAAATAACTTGGGAGGAGATAGTAAGTAAGGATTTAATATCTTTGAATCTATCAAAAGAAATGGTCCATAATCGCATAAATTGGCGGAAAAGGATTCATATAGCCAACCCCACTTAGTGGGACTAAGGCTTGGTTTTGTTGTTGTTGTTGTACACAGATACAAATAAGAACCATATTTGAATATCAAAATCATTGACATCCTCTTCTCTTTTCATCTTCAAACAAACGATCTGCTAGATTTTGAGTAAAAACAATAGGGGACTAGCACAA
The DNA here is from genome assembly GCF_029873635.1 of Malania oleifera. Taxonomy (NCBI): domain Eukaryota; kingdom Viridiplantae; phylum Streptophyta; class Magnoliopsida; order Santalales; family Ximeniaceae; genus Malania; species Malania oleifera. The sequence goes on from NC_080425.1 coordinate 88,481,453, forward strand.
GCTGAGCTTCTTTTCCCTTCTAAACCTAGTTGACATCGGAGCAAATGGAACCAAGATTAATAATTCCAATATACCATTTACAACAGAAAAGGAAAAAGGAGAGCTCAGTTTCAGCAGACCTTATTCACATCTACCACCACATGGTCCGCCTCACATAACATTTGACGATGTGGCTCCTTGATCCTCCAATTCAATAAAAGGAATCCAGACGGCCAAAAGTAATCTTAATCCATTTTTTTAACCAAAAAAAATTAAGTTCAGAGAAACAAATGCAAAACAACAGTCCTAGTTTGACATATTTGGTTTGTTTACAGCAACAATTCATCAAAATTCCATCTTTGAAATTGATCCCAACCAAGCAACACAGTTTTATGCCCACACTGTGTTTGATACTCTCAGGGACAATGATCTATAAACCATATCTTCTATTTGCTGCGCCCTCCTCAAATAATCAAAATAAATAAATAAATAATAGCATAAATAATAAGAATATATATATGCACCAGGCGCATGCACACTTTGTGCTCTATGGGTTTTTTTTTTTAGAAAACATAAAAGCCAAATAAAATTTGAAAATTCAGTAACGTGGACCATCAGAAGTAATGGACATGAAGTGAGAGTCATGGCAAGTTAGTTAAGGCTGGGTTTCTACCGACATGGCCTACAAATCCAATTTCCTAAAATGGTAAGGAAAATGTGCTCAATTTTCTTTACAGTTATGAATGATATTTTGGTACTTTTCTTAGTCATCCACCTATAAGGAGAGTTTCTTTTATAGAGCAGCAAATATTAAGTCCAAACAGCTTAAGATTTTAGGATAACTACTGACCTAATGTAATGGTCTTGGGCCCAACTCTGGTGAGGTATTGTCCGCTTTAGCCCACTGACCTCACAGATTTGTCCTATAAAAAAGGTCTCATAGAGTCAAAGCTCAAACCAACCTTACAAACCCAAGATTTTTCTAGTACACACCTGATGTGGAATTGTGACATGCTCCCTTGTCTAATTTATGATGCCCCCATCAGAGTTCCTCCAAGAAAAATCCACATGATAACACCTCCACGATGGCTCTAATACCAAATGTAACGATCCTGAACCCAACTCCAGTGAGGTATTGTCCTCTTTAGTTCACTGACTTCACATGTTTATCCTATAAAAGATCCTTCATATAGCTGAAACTCAAACCAATCTTATAAGTCCAAGATTTCCATAGTACACATCCAATGTGGGACTATGACACCTAAGATGGCATGGAGCTTGGCTTTGTTACCCCTTTTTTTGTTATTTTGCTGTAATGCAATTTACTCTCCATCTACAAGAAGGATGCATGCAACAAGGAATGTTGCCATGTTGGATAGCTTGATATACATAGTTTAAATAGGGCCCAATTCCAAACATCCCAAGTCTTTAGAACAATTTGTGGCCTATAAATAATAATAAAATTGAGAACCTACATTCTATCATTGCAGCATTAAATGACAGCTTTCTTGCTCATCTTACACTTACTTTCAACTCCTTTATTTTCCCTTTTTTTGTTTAAACCTCTTCCAAATTGAATTTTTTTTTCCTTGAATCCACTCTCCTCCATTTGAGAAATTAAGGAATATCATAATTGATCCATCAAACTATTTTAACTGTATTAATAGGCAAATACTCAATGGAATTATTATAGAGAGCTAATCACAGCCATCTAACAAGCAAGAAATATTTTTTTTTTCATTTACCAATTCAAATATGATTATGTGCAGTCAAATTGCTAAGTAAACAGTGAATGAAAACCAGTGGAATGATCTAACCCTACCATCACGTGATGATTTCATAAAACAAATCTTCAAATGAATCAAAAGATGATTAATAACAAGTTAACAATTAAATAAAATTGATCAGACAGAAAAAGGTATAGTTACTTATCAAAACCGATGATAGCTAATCACATTGAGATATAAATAATGCATTGCCACAAACAAAAGGATATTCTGAACTCAACAATGCTAGAAGGTAATGCTGTGTTGTACTGCTAATTTCTATAACAAAAAATTCAACTCACATCAGTTTCATCCAAAATTACTGTTTACCAGCAATAATTCCGCGATATAACTCCATTAAATTTGGAACTTGGTCCAGATACTTACATAATTCTTCTGGAAACGCTTCTCGGGGAGCATAAGCCCCCATGCGAACTTCTTGTCCCATTCAAGCGGCCCCTTGGATTCCAAAAACTTCAAAAAATTATACCTCGGACGAACTTTTTTGTCAATTGCATATATCAGAAACTTAGGGTATGTTGGGAGTGGATCTAGGAACAACAATCACACACGAACAAAAATAAACAACAGAAATGGGACACCGGATTTACGTGGTTCGGCCGAATCGACCTACATCCATGGAGCACACACCAAATCACTATAACTGGTAGAATAATACAAGAAGGAGGAGGCTACTGCCCAACTCTCTCTCTCTTTCTCACACATAACACACTTTGCTCCTCGCCACTCTCTCTCTCAATAGAGTACACTCTGTTCTTGCCCACACACAATCCTCTGCAAGTCACATCCTGCCACACTCCTCACAGCATAGATCACAAACACATATATCACATGTGTATATATATATATATATATATATATATACATGGATGGGGGGCAAAAGTCAAGCAGAGGCGGCTGAAATTTCAGCATGGTCGGCAGGGTTGGTGGCCGCCGGTCTCCAACGTCAACGATTGCGGCTGGGTGGTGTAGCTGCCTACTCCATTACGAGCCACACCCTAACAATCTCCACCTTTGCGAGTATCAACTCCCAAGTCCACAACTCCACCTTGATACGAACTCGATCGAGGCAAATCTTCATAACTTGGTTCAAACGTCTCAACCATGCAAAGAGCACCGCCTTCTTCATCGGTAAACCAAACTCGTATGTCTGTTCCTGACGATGTGCAGCTATCATCATCTAAGGTCAAACCACCAATCATTGTAGTTCCCATCAACTGATACAGCCCACGAGACTCCTTCCTATTAAAAACTATTGAGTCACGTGGAGTCACCTCAATAGCCCCACCTGCGACAGAGATTTGACAACCCTTAGAATCCAACCAAGTAAGGGAGATCAAATTTCTTCGCATCTTTGGAATGAAGTTTACGCCATTCAAAATACGGACCACTCCAACAGGCGTCTTCAGCTTCAGAGATCTAATCCCTCTGACAAAGACCAATCACCGAGTGATACCGTACCGCAAACTTCTGTGAAAGAATGAAAAAAATCTTTCTTAAAACAAACATGAACTGAACTCCCAGAGTCCAAAACTCATCCATCATCGTTTGGACTGCTACGAGCATTCATGTTCTTTCCCATCAATTTTTGGCACTCCCTCTTCATATGGTCGTACTTCTTGCAGTATCGACACTGTACATTATTTCGATTGATTTGTCGATGTAAGTTGCTTGTCGTTACAAGGACCTCATCATTATCATGCCATGTGGCATGCTCCGATACATTGACACCATCCCGTGTCTTCTTTACTTCTTCACACCATTTTCAATCTTCACAGTCCCTTTTGAAGTGGCCTTTTCTATCACACCAATAGCATACAACCTCGCTCGTATCTCGTCCTTTTGATTTTGAACGCCATAGTTTACCTCCAGGCTTTCGATCTTTGCTTCTTCCTTGTCTCTCATTATTAGCCACCAAAGCCTGCTCAAGAGAAGTCACAACCGACTTTTTTAGCGTCTCAGAATCTTGAAGTGATGTCATCACATCATCCAACTTCAAGGTATCCTTCCCCACGAGCAATGCAGTTACTAGACCATCAAATAAAACTAGTAGAGACGACAAAAGTAGAAGCGCCTTATCCTCTTCATCAATTTTCATGTTGAGGCTCAATAACTAGGTCAAAATCTTGTTGAAATCATTTGTGTGATCAAAAAGACTACTTCCCCCGTTCATTCAGAGTTGATAAAGTTTCTTCTTCAGAAACAACTTATTAGTAAGGGACTTTGACATATACCTCTGCTCCAATTTCTTCCAAAGCTCCATCGGTGAAGTTTCGTCTAACACAGAATATTTGACTTCATTTGTCCGACACAATCGGATTGTGCTGACCATCTTCATCTCCAAATCGGTCCAAACATCAACAGCCATACTCTCCGGCTTCGTCTCGATCAACGGCTTGATCAAGCCTTGTTGAACCAAAATATCCTTCACTGTGCTCTGCCACAAGCTGAAGTTGTTCCGCCCATCAAACTTCTCCACCTCAAATTTTGAAATGCCAACACCTATCATTTTGCTCCGAATCTCACAAAACAGACAACACGGTTGGATCCAGTATGGCCGAAAACCTAAGAAATGGTTCAAGCCATTCAAAAAACAGATCTAAAATGGCTCCGAAAAGCCCGGTCAAAGTTCCTGGTCAAACTAGTCAATACTGGTCAAACTTAACGAAATATTCCTCTAATCAATGAAATATTCCTGACAGCGTTAGTAACGCCGTTAACAGACGCTATTTGCTAACATGGTTGTGTGGGGCCCACCTGCTAACATGGCACTACGGGGCCCACCGCTGATGTGGCCTGTGGGCCTACTGCTGGTGTGGCGCGCTGACTGGGCGAACACACGCTAACGTGGCGGGTGAGGTGGCGCTGATGGGGCTTACATCAGCGTCTTCAACCTTCAAACGCTCGCCGGGTAATCGCCGGGCGATTGCCGGCGCGTGGCAGCACGTAAGGCCACCTACCGATCACCTGCCGGCCCGTGAGGGCGTGTGGCAACATTGTTCTGGCCGTCAGTGGCGCGTGCGAGTGCGTGCGGCCTCATCTGAACTTTGTTCAAGCTCCGATTACCACTATTGGCTTCGTCTCGACGAGAGGAACGCAATGGTGGCTTCAAAACGCAGTTTTGAGATACTCGGCAGAAGCTCCGAACCGGCGATTTTGCTCCAATCTAGCGATTTTGCTCCAACCTCAATCTAATACCAATTGATAGGGGTGGATCTAGAAGCAACAATCACACACAAGCAAAAATAAACAACAGAAATGAAACACTGGATTTACGTGGTTCGGCCGAATCGACCTACATCCACAAAGCACACACCAAATCACTATAACCAGTAGAATAATACAAGGAGGAGGAGACTACTGCCCTCAACTCTCTCTCTCTTTCTCACACACAACACACTCTGCTCCTCGCCACTCTCTCTCTCTCAACAGAGTACACTCTGTTCTTGTCCACACACAATCCTCTGCAACTCACATCTTGCCACACTCCTCATAGCATAGATCACAAACACATATATCATATATATATACATGAATGGGGGGCAAAAGTCAATCAGAGGCGGCTAAAATTTCAGCATGGTCGGCAGGGTTGGTGGCTTCCGGTCTCCAACGTCAACGATTGTGGCTGGGTGGTGCGGTTGCCTACTCCATTACGAGCCACACCCTAACAAGGTAGGCCACTATAACCTTCCGTTCCAACTTCACAATGTTCAGATAAAAAGTCATAGCACTCCTAATTTTCTCCTTTGAACAACACAAATAAAGCGGGAAGCACCTTAAAGTAGACATAATTTCTTCTTCGGACCACCCCAAGCTCTTAAACACTTCAATTTTTCTCTTCCGAGTCGAATCACTCAAAGAGACCATCGCTCGAAAAACATGTATAAACATGGGAGTCGTCGGTTCTAGACCCAATTCTTTTACCGCTTTTACAGCACTTGCTACTTTGTCGACCTTCTGCAATATCACTCTCGGTTGAAGCACGATCAATTTGGAAATACTCCCCATGGGCACTCCCTCGCTTATAAAAAAATCGACATTTCGTTGCATTCTCGTCTTTCGATCGGATGTTACAAGCCACGACTCGCGCTTAACAGCCGCTACAACTTTCTCATCGCTCTCAATAACAGTCTTCAGAAAATCAAATGATGGTTTATACGAGAACTCAAGCTTCTCTTCAAAATTAATGGATTAGATACAATGAGCTCCGCGAGAATTGAACCCACAAAGCCATTACTGATGAGATACTGAATTTTGGGCTTTAGGTTTTTATCTAATCGAGACTGGAGGATCGCGGGTCGCTTTGTAATGAGCTTGCCGATCTGGGCATCGGAGAATCCATGAGATTTCAAAAAGACGACAATCGATTCGTGTTTTCTTGAGCTCTTTTCGTCGAGCTGGAGCTTTCAAGTGACCGTGATGGCAGTTTCTAAGGGAAGCCCACATGATTTCGTGAGGAATTGAACTGTAAATGTTGATATAGACTGAGATGGAGAGGAAGAAACTGCTGCTGATGTGGTTACAAAACGCTTTTGCATGAAATAGAGCAAACTTTTGAATGGAAGATTAGCCATTTTCCGTAGAAAGTTTGCTTCAAGAACAAATCCCGGTTTCAAGTATGAGGAGAAAAAGAATTAGACGAAGAGAATTACAGGAGGTATGACTACGAGCTCAAAATTCCAAGTTAGCTCGAGCTTGAATCTTTTGTTAAATGAGCTCGAAAATTCGAAATTTCAGCACAGCAAAGAAATTTTAGTAATAATTCCAATGAACAAGTAACTCTAAGAAATAAAATTACAAATACTTCGGTTTTTTTTTCTTCTTTTTTTTTTTTTTTATTCGAGGAACTCTAGCCATCGACGAGCCCTTTGGGCCCCTTGGTGAGGCACCAAACCTCGGAGCAACGTTCGCCTCCCTCAGGTCCCGCTGCTCATGTAAAGTCCGAATGTGGTCACGGTTTCGGTTCGCCGGTTGGACGTTTGGCCAACCCTACATCTGGGGCATATCTCAGCTTACCATCCACAATAACTGCTGGCTTCTTGAGGCACGTGGCCCCTTTTACCATCCAAAGTAACTACTAACTCCATGAGTCTATCTACCAGGAGTCTAACCCCCGATACTCCTTCTTACTATAACCTTATCCTTATTTTATGTAACATTGTCATGAATTTTTTATGTTACACTAATGTAGTGAGTTTTTTTTATGTTACTCTTTTAAATGCTAATAAAAGAAACGATACTTTTTTTAAAAAAAATTTAATTTCTTTGCAGCAATCATATTATTAATTGAACATTTTTCTTTAATAATTATCTTATTTTACCTTATATTGCAATTCAATTGCTAACTACAAATATATAATACACCAACACATATTATTAGGACAATTTATTATATTCACATATATAGTTTAATGTTATTTGTCTTAATGTTTTAATATATAATAAATTATCATTATTATTGTTATTTGGTAGAAACAAAATATGAGGATCACGTGATTGTGCACAAACTCAAAGGTTGTGGGGGCGGATTTTGAGCTTTAAAATTTAAATTATAAAATTTAAATTTTTCTTTATTTTGATGTTGGTTTAGCCATGTACTTCAACAATATTTTGATGTTGAACTTTATTTTTTATTTTTTTCATATAAATCATGATGTTTGTTGGAACACCACTAATATATTTATTGTTTAACTCAATTTTCTTTTATGGATATTGAACATATAATCATGGAGTTGGAACTTAAAACATGCTTTTTTTTTTCTTACAATTTTTTGATGATTTCTTATTTATACTAGTTTGATTATTCACATAAATGATTTATGACATTAGATGAAATGGTGTTCCTAAAAGCCATGCTCAAATGCATTTATGTCAAAAGGACGCTATTAAACAAGCTTGAACTGCACTTTCGAGCTTTATCCAAATTCTACCAATTATTAATGTGAAATGAACTCAATCAAGTCGAACTTGAATTTAAACTATACTGTTAATTTATACTCCAACCCGACTCATTTATTAATGTGAGACGAGCTTCAGCTGAGTCGAGCCCAAGTTGAACTTAAACTGAATACTATCTTCAAAATCTAAATCCTTTCATTATTGTTTTCCACAAACTCAACCAATGGTTCTGTCTAGGTTCATTACAAAGCCAACTGCTCTAGTTGAACCTCATGTCCACTCCAATCAATTACCTTCCTAATACAATTGACGCACAACTTACCAAGCTATGCTTTATTCATAGTGTAGAAATGTTTCACATTAAATCATGCCAAGGAATAGGAGAAATAATAGAGTTCCAATCAAACAAGTTATACTTCAAGCCCCAACTCCCCCCCTCAAGAATTTGTACCTTCTTAGTTCTCTTAACCATCAACATTCATTTGAAAATCGGTATACAGTAAGTTGGAAGGTTAGCCAATGTTCTTTTAATTAGTGGGTTTTCCACCTTTAGGCAAATAAACTCCCTTCCATCCTACCAAAATCTTAGCATGTTAAACAACCAATTTCAGCCACTTAGAATTATTGGTTGTACATCTACCAAGAGCAAACCCAAATAAAAAGGAAAGAGGATGCCTCACCTTGCAACCAAGATTAGACAAGCTCCACATTAGCTACCCTCCCTACCAGCTACAGGGACAAATTCACTTTTTCTCTAGTTTATCTTTAATCTTGATAATGCCTAGATACAAAGAGGAACAAACCTAAAACTCAATGAACCCCTACCCTCCAACACATATATTCCCCCAAACAATGTAAAGTAGCTGAGAAATACTCATTGTCTACATCTCCCCACTATGCACAAACTTTCGAAAACATTAGCAGAGCAAGGTTTCCAAACCATCTTACTAAAAGCCTCCAAAACAAAAATAAAAATGGCTGTGCTTCCTTGCAGCAAAATATGCAGTTAAACATGATCAGAAAAATCCCAATGAACATGATCAAAAGGCAGCACGAAGAACACATCTTCAAGCAATAAAAGCATTTTGAGAGAGAGAAACCTTTCCAAGCATCCCTTTCAACCAAGGATGCAATAGAAACCACCTATATTCACAAGGGATGACACTTCGTTTGGGTAAGCTGAGGGTATGATCAATGCATAGGAACCTTCCCAGTTCCTCAAATCAAAGGGTTATAAACCTACAAGAATTGAGTCAGTTGTCTCACACATGTGAGGAAATTAAATGACATCAAGTTAGGAAAATTCACAGTTTTTACGGCCAAGACATACCAAGGTGTCATGGTCCGACTATTTTCACACCCTTGTGAAGGGCCGTGCGGCACTAGCTAAAGCACTCTTGTTTAACTAGCCAACCTATCGTTTCCCAACATTCATCCACGAAACACTTCCATTAGCATTCAATCAAATGGCAACGGAAACAGTAAGCATTCATGAAAGCCGTGGCAAGCATGCAATAAACATTGAAGCAAACGTAATTCATTAACAACACCTCCGTTGACATCGTGTGTTTAGCGAGGGAGGCAAGTAGGCTAAACACGTTGACAATAGCTAGTGAGTTTTAAAATAACTAATGAACACTCACCCTCCCCTAAAGAGGTTTTTATGTAATTATCATCCTGGCACTAGGAAACATCAAAGTGACCGAGGAGTCATACTGCCTTATTTGGCATACAAAAACTTTACTTGCAGAAAATAACCCTACACTAGTATTTACGTGATGGAAACTCATTCCAAGCACACGAGGTAAACAGTCACAGGCAAGCATAATGCCCTGAACAAGCTTAGCTCGTGACACAAGGCACTACAGCTATACCTAGTGACACAAGGCCATGACATAGCAGCTGCGCTTGGAAAAAAGAGAGTCAATATAGATGGCCCCTTTTGATAGAATTGCCTATTTATCAAATGCAACCATGCCTTTTATTTATTTAGAATAAACAGATGCAATTTGCAAATAAGAACCTTATTCCAAAATCAAAATAAGGACAGCCTCTGTCTCTTTTCATCTTCAAACAAAAGATCTGCTAGATACTGAGAAAGCCCAATAGGGGACCAGCCAAGTTGACTTTCTCTTCCCATCCTCTAAACCTAGCTGGCATTGGAGCAAACAGAACCAGAACCAAGATTAAACATTCCAATATGCATTTAAAAGAGAATTAATGGAAAGGAATTATTCGCATCTACCACCATTCTGACAATTTCCGTACTGTCTAGGAGTGTGGTTCCTTGATTAAAAGGAAACAGAATGCCAAAAGTAATCTCAGTGCAATTTTTTTAAAATGTAAAGTGTAAAAAATGTTGTTTAAGTTCGAGAAAAATAAGTGCGAAAAAATAGCCCTATTTTGACATTCAATTCGTTTCTAGTAACAATTTACCAACATTCCATCTTAGAAATTGTTCCCAAAAGTATTTGAAACTCTTAGGAACCATGATCTATAAACCACATTTAGGGAAAATGACACTAAACTCTCCTAAGATTTGAGGAAAGGACACGGATCTCCCTAAGGTTTCAAAATTTTCATAGACCTCTATGAGGTTTAATAAAAAGACACAGACCTCCTCTCAAGTTCCAAAAATCCCACAAACCTCATTTGACATTTGATTTTTGTGGGACTTATACTCCTCCTTCAGCTTATCTTTTGCCAAATATAAGAGGATCAATATCTTTCTTGCAAACCTCAAGAAGGTCCATGGAATTTTTGAAACCTCAAGAGATGTGTCAATATCCTAAAATTTAGTGGAAGACTCAAATTTTTGAAACCTTATAGGAAGTTGCGTCTTTTCACCAAACCTCAAGGGAAGGTAGCGTCTTTAACCAATTTTCTATTCGCTTCCCTCGTCAAATAATCAAAAAGCATACTAATATCATAAATAAGAAGAATAGCTTAAGATAGCCCAGGCACATGCACACCCTTGTGCTTGTACTGCTGGTTTTTTTTTTTAGAAATCATAAAAGGCAAATAAATTTTTCAAAATTCAAGGGCTTGAGAAGTGATGGAAATGAAGTAAGAGTCTTGGCTAGTTGGTTGGGCTGGGTTTCTACCGACATCACAACATGGACTACAAAATGAATTTCCTAAAATGACCTGGAAAATGTATTCAATTATTTTACAATTAGGAATGATATTTTGATACTTAGTCATCCACCCACGACGAAAGTTTCTGTATAGAGTGACTTATATTGTTGGTTTAATCTCTAACAGCTTCAACCTTTAGGATAACTATTGGTCAAAGATGGTTTTGGAGCTTGGTGTTTTTGTTACTTTGTAATAGTGCAATTTATTCCATTTGTGCTTGTGCACTTCACTCTCCATCCACAGGAAGGATCCATGTGAGGGGAAATGTTGCCATGTTGGATAGCTTTATATTCATGTTTGGACTAGGATCCAATTCCTAACAGCTAAAGTTTTTGGAATAATTTGTAGCCTAAAAATAATAATGATATTCAGAACCTACAATACATCAATACAACACTAAATGACTGCTTTGTTGCTCATCTTACACTTGAACTTTCAATTCTAGTTTTCACCTTTTTTCTGTGTAAACCTCTTCCAAGTCGAATTTTTTTCTTGAATATATTCTCTTCCACTTGGAAAGTTAAGGAAAATCATGACTGATCCATCAAACAAAATGTTACTCATATTTAAATGTATTAATGGGTTAAAGAATTTGTCAGAAATGTTCAAAACTATTATGCTAGAAAGCTAATTACGACCATCAAGCAACCAAGAATTTTTTTTTTCCACTTACCATGTCCAATATGATTATATTAAGTTAAACTTCCAACTAAGCAGCCACATGGAAACCAGTGGAATGATCTCACACTGCCATAAGATGATGATTCCATAAAACAAATATTCAAATGAAATAATCAACTAAAATATGATTAAAAACGACTAATTGAATTGGACAAAGGGAAAAGGGTAAGATTACTTATCGAAAACAATGATGCCTAATCACATTGAGAAATAAATGGCACAATTACAAACAAAAAGATAGTTTTAACTCATGCTAGAACTAGAAGAGAACACTGTGTTGTGCTGCTAATTTCTATAACACAGAATTCAACTCACATCAAGTTCATAAAAAAATATTGTTTATCAGTGATGGTTCCGCGATATAACTCCATTATATTTGGAACTTGATCCAGATGTTTACTCACATAATTCTCCAGGAAAAGCCTCTCCGGCTGCAAAAGCACCCAGGCTAACTTCTTGTTCCATTCAAGCAGTCCTCTCACCTCTAAAAACTTCAAAAGATTATACCTTGGACGCATTCTTTTGTCAATTGCATACATCAGAAACTTAGGGTAGGCAATTATAACCTCTGGTTCCAACTTCATGGTGTTCACATAAAAATTCATAGCATTCTTAATTTTCTCCTCTGAACAAGACAGAATAAGCGGGGCACGCTTAAAAGCAGAAATAATTTCTTCTTCAGACCACCCCAAGCTCTTAAACAGTTCAAATTTTCTCTTCCAAGTCGAATCACTCAGAGAGACCATCGCTCGAATAGCATGTATAAACATGGGAGCCGTCGGTTCCAGACCCAATTCTTTTACCGCTTTTACAGCACTTGCTACTTTATCGACCTTCTGCAATATCACTCTCGGTTGTGACACAATCATTTTGGAAATTCTACCCATGGGCACCCCCTCGCTTATCAAAAAGTCAACATTTGGTCGCATTGTTGTCTTTAGATCGAATGTTAGGAGCCACGACGAGCGCCTGACAGCCGCTACAACTTTCTCTTCGCTCTCAATAACCGTCTTCAGAAAATCAAATGATGGTCTTATATGAGAAATCAAGTTTCTCCTCAAAATTACAGGATTAGATACAATGATCTCCGTGAGAATCGAACCCACCAAGCCATTACTGATGAGATACTGAATTTTGGGCTTCATGTTTTTATCTAATCGAGACTGGAGGATATTGGGTCGCTTTGTAATGAGTTTCCCGATCTGGGTATCGGAGAATCCATGAGATTTCAGAAAGACGACTATCGATTCGTGTTTTTTCGAGCTCTTTTCATCGATTTGGAGCTTTCGGGAGGCCGAGATGGCGGTTTCTAGGGGAAGCCCACATGACTTCGTGAGGTATTGAACTGTAAACGATGATGTATGCGGAGATGGAGAGGTAAAAACTGCTTCTGATGTGCTCAGAAAACGTTTTTGAATGAGAAAGTGCAAACTTTTGAAGGGAAGATTAGCCATTCCCAAAAAAATTTTGCTTGAAGAACAATGAGGGTTGGTGCATGAGGGGGAAAAATAAATTAGATTAAACAGAGAGAAATTACGAGAGGTACTACCTAATATCAGATAAGACTGGCTCTATAAACCCTCGCTGCCATCCTAGATTAAACTCGAAAGCCATCGCAAGAGAAAATATTTATGAGCCGAGGAGGTCTTGGAAGCAGGTTTATCTGAGTTTTTTTCATTTTTGATTTTAATTTTTAATAAAATATTAAATAACAGTTTGGTTTGAAAAAAAGTTTTCCTCTTACGAAATCTCACTTAATGTGCAGCTAGATTTGTTTGTATACTGACGTGTGACACTTAAATCTCTCTGAACCATCCAACAAGATTTGCTTGGGAAGGAGTAGGTGCTGACGCGTGACAAATCTCGCTACATGGTCTTGCAAGTTTTGTTTAAATTTCGCTGGATCATCCCGTAAAATTTGATTTGAAAATGGAGTAGCCTTTGACGCGTGGCAAAACTCACTGGACAATCCTACCTATTTTGCTTGGATGTTTTAAGTCTTCTTCCTCCTGCATTTCTCGCGAAAATTGCAAAGAGTTGAGAGTATAGGGTCATTGTTTCTATTTCAGAGAGGACAGCAGCAATAGCAGGCGGCGATCGGAGAGTTGAGTTAGGTTGTGTTACTCTTCCTTTCTTGTATCTCTCTTATTGATCTTATAATGAGATTCTCTCTCTCCCATGGATGTAGGCTGAGTTTGGTCGAACCACGTAATTTCCTTATGTTATGTGTGTTTCGTGTGTTTGCATTTATGTTGCTAGATTCATCCCCTTACCCCCTAACAATTGGTATCAGAGCTTAGAAAGGGTAAGGAGCATTTTTTTTTTTTTTTAAATCTAAGCTTACCTTCGGTTCGGCGACATCGAGACGAAGCTCAGACAATAGTTGTAGAGGCTCCGCCATACTAGCTCCTCAAGTTGCTTCCTCGCGAAGATCATGTGCAGCTGTTGATTGTGTCGAATCTCTTCAGCTGTGAATGATTGCAACATTTGGTTGTCTAGTGTGTGAAATCAAAATTTTTTTTTTTTATGAAGGAGGCGGAGTAAAGTGTCTCTGTATAGAGATGGAGCAGGAAGAAGACAATTGCTATCTTCCCCAGCAAGTCAAGGAGAAGCTTTTTTTATTAAACAACGAAGGAGTTTTTTTTTTAAAAGGAAAAAAAAAAGGGTCACTTCTTACCCTTTTTTTTTTTTGACAATAATTGCTTTGGAGTTCTTTTGCATTGGAGAAATGTGTGCAGATGTGTTTGCTAACACGCCCTAGAAATTAGAAATTCCAATATTTTTGCCACATTACCAGAGGCCCACCTACCACGTCACCAGTGGGGCCCGCCTGCAACATCATCTGCCCCCCCCCCCCACATATATCGAGTCAGACCTATTCCTAACTATTTTGGTCATTCCACATGCACTGGTGCAGTCGATTTTGCTTATATATATATTTGTACACTGCTTGGTAAAGCTGTGAGTGTGTGAATAATTTACAGAGTTCTGAAGAAGAGTAAGTTGTGTGTGAGGCAGAGAGGTTAGTTCGGAGAGTTGAGTTGAGCTGTGTTACTCTTCCTTTTTTGTATCTCTCTTATTGATCTTATAGTGAGATTCCCTTTCTCTCATGGATATAAGTCGAGTTTGGTCGAACCACGTAATTTCCTTATGTTATGTGTGTTTCGTGTGTTTGCATTTATGTTGCTAGATTCATCCCCTTTCCCCCTAACAATTGGTATCAGAGCTTAGAAAGGGTAAGGAGCATTTTTTTTTTTTTTTAAATCTAAGCTTACCTTCGGTTCGGTGACATCGAGACAAAGTTCGGACAACAGTTGTAGAGGCTCCGCCATACTAGCTCCTCAAGTTGCTTCCTCGCGAAGATCGTGTGCAGCTGTTGATCGTGTCAAATCTCTTCAACTACGAATGATTGCAACATCTGGTTGTCTAGTGTGTGAAATCAAAATTTTTTTTTTTTGTGAAGGAGGCAAAGTAAAGTGTCTCTGTATAGAGATGGAGCAGGAAGAAGACAATTGCTATCTTCCCCAGTAAGTCAAGGAGAAGCTTTTTTTATTAAACAACGAAGGAGTTTTTTTTTTAAAAGGAAAAAAAAAGGGTCACTTCTTACCTTTTTTTTTTTTTGACAATAATTGCTTTGGAGTTCTTTTGCATTGGAGAAATGTGTGCAGATGTGTTTGCTAACACGCCCTAGAAATTAGAAATTCCAATATTTTTGCCACATTTCCAGAGGCCCACCTGCCACGTCACCAGTGGGGCCCGCCTGCCACATCATCTGTGGGGCCCATATATATCGAGTCGGACCTATTCCTAACTATTTTGATCATTCCAAATGCACTGGTGCTGTCGATTTTGCTTATATATATATATTTGTACACTGCTTGGTAAAGCTGTGAGTGTGTGAATAATTTACAGAGTTCTGAAGAAGAGTAAGTTGTGTGTGAGGCAGAGAGGTTAGTTCGGAGAGTTGAGTTGAGCTGTGTTACTCTTCCTTTCTTGTATCTCTCTTATTGATCTTATAGTGAGATTCCCTCTCTCCCGTGGATGTAGGCCGAGTTTGGTCGAACCACATAATTTCCTTATGTTATGTGTGTTTCGTGTGTTTGCATTTATGTTGCTAGATTCATCCTCTTACCCCCTAACAATTGGTATCAGAGCTTAGAAAGGGTAAGGAGCATTTTTATTTTTTTTTTTAAAATCTGAGCTTACCTTCAGGTTCAGCGACGTCAAGACGAAGCTCGGACAACAGTTGTAGAGGCTCCGCCATACCAGCTCCTCAAGTTGCTTCCTCGCGAAGATCGTGTGCAGCTGTTGATCATGTCGGATCTTTCAGCTGCGAGTGATTGCAGCATCTGGTTGTCTAGTGTGTGAAGATCAAAATTTTTTTTTTTATGAATAAGGTGGAGTAAAGTGTCTCTATACAAAGACGGAGCAGGAAGAAGACAATTGCTATCTTCCCCAGCAAGTCAAGGAGAAGCTTTTTTTATTAAACAACAAAGGAGGTTTTTTTTTTAAAGAAAAAAAAAACAGGTCACTTCTTACCTTTTTTTTTTTTTGACAATAATTGTTTTGGAGTTCTTTTGCATTGGAGAAATGTGTGCAGATGTGTTTGCTGACACGCCCTAGAAATTAAAAATTCCAATAGTTTTGCCACGTCACCAGGGGCCCACCTGCCACGTCACTAGTGGGGCCTGCCTGCCACATCATCTGTGGGGCCCACATATATTGGGTCAGACCTATTCCTAACTATTTTGGCCATTCCAAATGCACTGGTGCAATCAATTTTGCCAAAATCAGCCTCTAAGTTGCTGTTTTATAATGGATGACAATTTATTCAAGTTCGGCATGAAAAAATTTGATGGTTGGAACAATTTCAGTTTATGGTAGAGTACAGTCAAGGATATCTTGATTCAGTGTGACTTGATCAAACCACTAATCGGGAAGAGGCCATAAAATATCAATGATGATGATTGGGCAGAGATGGAAATGAAAACGGTTAGTACTATTCGTTTATGCTTGTCAAATGAAGTTAAATATTTTTTTTTAGATGAATGATGCCTATTGAGTTATGGAATAAATTAGAACAGAGATACATGTCAAAATCTCTAAGAAACAAGCTATTTTTAAAGAAAAAACTCTATCAGCTAAAAATGGAAGAAGGGGTAAATATTATTAACAGCATAAATGATTACAACAAGATTATGACCCAACTAATGAGTCTTGGTGTAAAAGTTGAAGAAGAAGATAAAGCACTTCTTCTCCTGGCATCTCTACCACCTTTTTATGATAGTTTTGTCACAGTATTACTTGTTGGTAAGGAAACCTTGAATTTGGAAGAAGTGATGGCTTCACTACAGGATACTGACACCCTCAGAAAGCCAACTGTGAACCTCCAAGGGCGTGCCTTGGTCACACAAGGTGAGAAACAGACCAGGGGCAGAAATCAAAATAGAAATCAAAATCGTGGAAGATCAAGAAGTAGACAGTCCAAATCAAGAGCTCTAGAAAATTCCAATAACACTTAGAACAAAAAGCAAATCGAGTGTTGGAATTGTGGTAAGATTGGCCACTACAAAAATCAATGTTGATCCTAGAAGAAGGAGCTAGAAAATAAGATCGAAGCAAATGTCACCTCTTCTTCAGGAGCAGGAGATACACTATTATGCTCTTTGGAAAGAAATGGAGAGTCTTGGGTATTAAACTTTGGAGTCTCGTTTCATGCAATAGGCAGCAAAGAAATGCTTAACAAGTATATACCCGGTAATCTTGGCAATGTTTATCTTGGTGATGACAAACCTTGTGAAATTGCAAGGAAAAGAGAAGCAAAAATAAATTTGACAGGTACCACCTAGAGTTTGACTGATGTCAGATATATCCCTGATCTCAAGAAAAATTTAATATCTGTTAGACAGCTTGCAAGTGAAGGCTATACTACAACCTTTTGTGGCGATAGTTGGAAAATTTCCAAAGGCGCAACGACATGCTTGCACGATAAGAAAATCGATACTCTTTATATGACTACAGATGCTTGCATGTTAATTTCAGTTGTTGCAAGGAATGAACATTCAAACCTATGGCACTAGAGACTTGGTCACATGAGTGAGAAAGGTTTGAAAATCATGAACTCAAAGGGAAAGATACTAGATCTCCAGTCAGCTAATATTAACCAATGTGAGAGCTACATCCTTGGCAAACAGAAAAGAGTCAGCTTTCAGATATTCGGTAGAACTCCAAAGAAAGAAAAATTAGAGCTGGTGCACACCGATGTTTGGGGACCGAGCCCAATTGTCCATCAGTACCATTGCAGTTCTAGTTACCAAAGGAGGTATGGAGCAAAAAGGAGGTAAAACTTTCATATTTAAAATTTTTCGATTGCGTTGCTTATGTACATATAAGTGACTAGGCTAGGAGCAAGCTTGATCCAAAATCTCAAAAATGCACATTTCTTGGATATGGTGAAGATGAGTTTGGTTACCGCATCTGGGATGATCAAAACAAGAAAATAATTAGAAGTCGAGATGTTGTTTTCAATGAAAAGGTTATGTACAAAGATGCGACATCATCAAGTAATCCTACACTATATAGTTCTGATATTGTAGAGTTGGATGATTTCACTAACAGCAACGTGGCACAACAAATGATTGATAATTCCCATATAGAGGAATCTATCACAGAGGAGTGTTCTGAAGCACCACGAACTCCTACACTAACTCTGAGGAGGTCTTCCCGACTGCATATACCAAATAGGAGATATTTAGATTACTTGTTACTAACTAATGCAGGTGAACCCGAGTGCTATGATGAAGTATGTCAAGTGGATGAGGCTAGCAAGTGGGAACTTGCCATGAAAGATGAGATGAAATCACTCACCGACAACAAGACTTGGGAGCTAGCTAGGTTGCCCAAGGGAAAAGAAGCACTTCAAAACAAATGGGTGTACCGCATAAAAGAAGAGCATGATGGTTTAAGAAGATACAAAGTAAGACTCGTGGTCAAAGGATTCCAACAAATAGAAGGTATTGACTACTCAAAAATCTTCTCACCAGTTGTGAAGCACACAACCATTCGGACAGTTTTGAGCATTGTTGCAGTAAAGAATTTACACCTCGAGCAGTTAGATGTAAAAACTGTCTTCCTCCATGGTGATCTAGAGGAGGAGACATACATGCACCAACCTGAAGGTTTTGCAGAGAAAGGCAAAGAAAAACTTATTTGCAGGTTGAATAAGAGTCTGTATGGTTTGAAACAAGCTCCAAGGCAGTGGTATAAGAAATTTGACAGCTTCATGCAAAAAATGACTACCTCAAATGCAACACTGATCATTGTTGCTATTTTAAGAGGTATAAATAGGGTTACATAATTCTTTTACTTTATGTTGATGATATGCTAGTTGCAGGATCAAACATGGACAAGATTAGAAAATTGAAAAGGCAGTTTTCCACCAAATTTAAAATGAAAGACTTGGGTCCAGCAAAGCAGATGCTTCGAATGAGAATCACTAGAGACAGGAAGAAGGGAACCTTGCAATTGTCTCAGGCCGAGTACGTCAAGCGGATTCTCAGAAGGTTCAACATGAGTGATGCTAAGGCAGTTAGCACACCGTTAGCCGGTTATTTCAAGTTATCAAAGACTCAGTCTCCAAAGTCAGAGGAAGAGAAAAAGGAAATGGACAAAATGCCATATTCTTCATCTGTAGGAAGCTTAATGTATGACATGATTTGTACGAGACCAGATCTCAATCATGTAGTGGGAACCATCAGCAGATTCATGTCGAATCCATGAAATATTCATTGGGAAGCGATAAAATGGATATTTCGATATCTCCGAGGTACAATTAACAAATGTTTATGCTTTGGAAAAAGTGATCTAACATTGCAGGGATACGTAGATGTAGACTTTGCTGGCGAGATAGATCACAGAAGAAGCATTACTGGATATGTTTTCATAGTAGGTGCTACTACCGTTAGTTGGGTATCACAGATTCAAAAAATCGTTGCTCTATCCACTACAGAGGCAGAGTATGTGGCCATGACAGAAGTGAGTAAAAAGACGATCTTGTTACAGGGTTTGTTGACAGAGTTAGGTTTCAAGCAGATGAAGAATGTTTTTTGTATAGTGACAGTCAAAGTGCTATACACTTGGCGAAGAATTCAGCATTCCACTCAAAGACCAAGCACATTGGACTCCGTTATCACTTCATCAAATCTCTTCTAGACGAAGGGGTATTAGCAATTGAGAAGATCCTTGACAGTCAAAACCTAGCAAATATGTTGACAAAGATAGTGACTAGAGAGAAATTGAAGTTATGCTCAGATTCAGTGGGTCTTTTAGATCTACTGAAACCATCTAGAAGATGATCTCTGCATAAGCACCTCAACAAGGGAGTGCGGGCACTCTCTCAAGGGGGTGTAGACGCCTTGGGTCTAGGGTGAGGTCACAGTGTTGTAGCATCAGCGGACACTTGGATGCCCCCACATGTTTGGAGGGAGTGATTTGTTGACCCACCCATGTGGGTGCATTTATTGTTGCTTGGGAAGTTGCAGCTTGTGGAGCATGTGCAGCCTCGAGCAAGCAGTTTGTCTTTATTGTTGCTTCATCCCAATGTTCCCCTCTGATATATTTATTTGTGCACTGCTTGGTAAAGTTGTGAATGTGTGAATAATTTACAGAGTTTTGAAGAAGAGTAAGTTGTGTGTGAGGCAGAGAGGTTACTTCAGAGAGTTAAGTTTAGCTGTGTTACTCCTCCTTTCTTGTATCTCTCTTATTGATCTTATAGTGAGATTCCCTCTCTCCCATAAATGTAGGCCGAGTTTGGCCGAACCACGTAATTTCCTTATGTTCTGTGTGTTTCTTGTGTTTCAGGTGTTTGCATTTATGTTACTGGATTCATCCCCTTGCCCCCTAACAAACTAATCATTTTGGTATTGGAAAAAATGAATTATTGTTTGGATTTTAATTTTAAATGAATTTTGTCAATGTGTAGCTCAGATTTTTATTTTTATTTTTTGCCAATAAATATATTGAAATTCTTTGACAATAATTGTTTTAATCATTTTGGGAGTTAATATAAATAACAGTACCAATATTAACACAAATTTAAAACATATGCATCATAATATATTATTTTTAATTAAAAAATAACAATATGAATTATATTAACTATAAAAATAATAATTAAAACTGCTGAAATATTATTAAAAAATGTCACAATCATATGTTAATTCACTATAGGATATGTATTGTTGTCAATTAGAAAGTAACAATGTGAATTATATTAAGTAGAAAATAATTATTAATCATAAATTACTTTTATTACGTATTATAATAAATTATTTTTATTTTGAAAAATAATAACCTAAATTATGTTCATTGGAAAAATATTAGTTAAAATTGCTAATTTTAGTTAAGATTATTATCATTGACATAAATGTATAATCATGTTATTTTTTAGCAATAAATAGATTGAATTAACTAATAATTTACATTCTAAGCTATTACATTTGATAGGGAAAAAAAATACCTAGATAAAAGATTTTACTAAGGAGAATAATAAACGATGTGTAGCTTCTAAGTTATAAAGGTAGATCGAAAGGACATAATAATCTCTTATAATTAAGATCATGCAATTCACACTAACTTTAAAACACTTGATGTTTAATAGATATCTCACCTATGAAAAAAAGGGAACTCCTAAAGATGGTAGATTAAAAAAAATATTAAATTTAAAAGGGAACTCACCTAAAAAATATGTTGTAATAAATTAAAAAGTATTATAACTATTTTACTTTATTATTATATTTCAAACTCACTTTACAATAACACTATTATTAAATTTATGAGTACTCAATGTTTCATTTGGTTAATTTATGTCTAAAATTCTAATGATTTTAATGATTTAAGTAATTTTATAGGAAATAAACTTAAACTATATTTTTTTAATGTAAAAATGAAAATATAATTGATTGTATAAAATTTGAGTGTCACAAAAAAAGTCAATTCAATTTTTTTTTTTTTACAAATGAAATTGTTTTCTTATTAAGCTCAACCTAAAGAAGTGGAAAACATTGATTTTCTAAAATCTTGAAGAGAGGTATTACGCCATGCACTTATATATATAATTTTATTTTTCGTAGGTCTTTACTAGTTCTTGAGGGTCGATCTAAGTGTCAGGAAGTTCAAGCAATGTTCCGGTGACGGTGTTGTTGTATATTAGGGGAGGGGGAAATTATCACCAGAGTATAAGATGTTAGTTATAGTATTAAGCCGATTCGACTAATTCGAATTGGTCATATGACTAAATTACATAAATTGTATGCGAAAATATACAAATATTTGCATATTGATCCAAACCAATATGCATTGCGGGTAACCACAAGAAACCCTATGTGGGGGTTCAATGATACAGTCCTCAATGAGGCTGTTCTCATAACTGATGACTATGGTCTACGCATTATGTTGGATGCACATTGCGTAGGTCCAACTTATGTAATTGTGTAGCTATATGTGAAAATCATTCCTCAAATGGGTGTCGCCGCAGAAAAGTAGACGGGGACACCTGTCGAACATGTGGTTGAAGTGGAGGAAGACACCCAACAAATACGTCATTATGAAATGACTGCGGACGAAGGTATTGAAACGTACACAAGTGCCAAGGTTGGTGGGACACCTGCTGTGGATTTCAATGAAGGTTTGGGATCGTCGTTCGAGTCGCCGACGTATGAAATACTTGTTTTTTCACACGGATGAACAGAGAGGTTGCGAAGAAGTTCCCGCTGAAGGTTCAGGATCATTGTTTGCCATTGCAAACGTTGCATTATACGAGGGAATGAATATTACGAACGATGTTAATTTAGAATATAAAAAAACGTACAATCAAGAAACTAGTGAAGGCTAAATGAGTTCACCGATGATGTGAACCCACCCCCCATGAAATGAATAATGCCATCTATAACGCATAGTTTATGAACGAACCTCCAATGTACACTCAAATTGATATAGATGTTGTAGATTTGTCACGCGAAGAGGAGCTTCCCATACAAGCGACTCGTTGGGATGAATTGTCCGAACTGGGTAGGGGGATGTTATTCGTATCGAAGGATCAGTTGATAGTGGTAGTGTAACATTCCAACTTGAGTCTGCTAGGGAGCACTATGTCTCTCCTCCTCCACCTAGACCAGACAACAAGGGGCGAGCCTTATCGGACTAATGAATGGCCCCACAAATCAATATGTGTCATTTTCAGCGTGTTTTGTCCTTACTCACACACTTCCTGAGAAAACTTCCTAGAAGGTCACCTAGCCCAAGATTACTCCAAGTCAAGCACACTTAACTGTAGAGTTCTTATAGGAAGGCTCTCAATAAGAAATGTGTACCTTGTTGATATGGGTAGTAACATCAAATCCTTTTTAAATCTTTCTTCCACAGGGTATCACATTCTCCTCCACTTACAGAATGCAACATCCTTGTTATGAACCTACATTTCCAGACCTAGGCGATGTGAATCTCATCACACTTTCAATTGGGTAATTGCTCTGATACCATTTTATAACGTTCCAACCTAGGTCTGCCAAAGAGCACTGCGTCTCTTCTCCTCCACTTGGACTAGACAACAGGGGGGCGGACCTTATCGGACTAATGACTAGCCCCACAGACTAACATGTGTCATTTTCAGTGTGTTTTGTCCTCACTCACACACTTCCTGAGAAAATTTCTTAAAAGGTCACCCATTCCAAGATTACTCAAAGTCAAGCACGCTTAACCATGGAGTTCTTATGGGAAGGCTCCCGAAAAGAAATGTGCATTGTGTTGATATGGGTAGTAACATCAAATTCTTTTTAAATCTTTCTTCCATGGGGTATTACATTATAGGTAAAAATAGACACGACGCCAACTCAACAAAAAATAACCAGAAAAGACATGGCCCAGACACGTATCATCACATTTCAAACTTCTTTTGGTAGGGGATGAAAATTAGCAGTAACAAGGTTTTGCTTTCTTTAAAACTTGAAAATTTTTAGAAAAGAATAACAAAGGAAATATAATTTTATATACTATTTGTATTTAATTTTTCTTAACTCTTAATTATATTAACGATATATTAATATTTTAAAATTTAAATATTAATGATTGTAAAATTATTTTTTTCATTAATTTATTATATTTTTTATTTTTTTAGAATTAAACATAAAAAGTAATCACGTTTGTTGCTTGAAAAAATATAAAGAAAATAAAAAGAAAAGGAATCCACTTTTTTTTTATTTAGTTATTGACGAAAACAATATATATATATATATATATATATATTGAACAAATTAATGAATAAATTTTTTCTTCATTTTGATCACATTAAAACACAAATTACGTGTTCAAAATCTTTAAAAAAATAAAAAGAGAATGGAATACAAAGGATTTTTTAATTTACAAAAAAATTGTATGCAATGTAAATCTTGCTGGATGGTCCAGCGAGATTTAAACGGTCAGACCAATTGTGGTTTGATGCGTGTTACTTAAATCTCGTTGGATGGTCTAACGAAATTTGCTTGGGAAAGAAGGAGGTGCTGACGCGTGACAAATCATGCTGGACCATCCTTCGTAAGCATCAAAATGAAAAATTTTTTCTCCATTAAGATTGTTATTTAATATTTTATTAAAAAATAAAATAAAAAATGAAAAAAACTTAGGTTTATTTGGTGCGGAGGGGATGGTGATTAGATTACACGACCGTGAGTGAAAGCAAGCGCATTTGGTCAGACATGTAGATCAGTAGGAGGGTGTACAATATACACTCTCCTTTAAAAAAATTATAATAATTTAAATTGAATCCCAACAATAATTTAAAAGTTAATATGTATAAATTAAATTAATTTTTTTAATAAATATATAAATTAGTTTTATTTTTATACTAAATATTATTAAAAATAAAAATATATTTTAATATAATTAAAATATATTACAAGTTAATATATATGTATAATTAAAATTTTATTTATTAATATATTATATACTTTTTGCCACTTTCTTCAATAACTAAACATAAAAATGGCGATTCTTTCATAATTTTTTAAATATTTTCTAAATTAAAAATCATACAATTATACTGAATCTAGAAAAATCATTTTCCTAAAATTAAAAAAAGCATCCGAAAGCCATGTGCGAAATATGAATTAAATCTCTAGTAAGTTTTTTATTTTTTAGAAAAAAATACAAGTTGTTGTAAATAAATAAAGACAGAAATATAGAAAAGATTAAAGTAAAGAAATTTGAAACTATAGAAATTTAGGCGTCTAGTTCTTCAAGAACTAGATGTTGCTAATTATCTTTTTGTAGAAATCAGGAAAATTAAATAATAATAAAAATAAAGAAAAGAAGGAAATTTAGTTTGGTGTAGACCAAACCGTCAACGGTTTGGTGAGAAGCTAGAAAACTGTCGATGGTTTTTGTAATTACTGCGGCCTGGTTAAGGGTAAAATGGTGAAAAGGTTTGGTTAAAAGCCAAACCGTCGATGATTTCAAGAAAACCGTCGACGATTTTGCTTGGCAGTGTTGATTAAAGGGAATCCTGCAGCTCATTTCATTTAAACAATTTAAAATCTCTCTCTCTTTCTCTCTCGGCAGTGGATCCCTTCTCTCTTCGAATTCTCTCTGATTATAGCCCGATTCAACGATCATACTTCACTACGGGATCTTAGCACTGACCCTTAGCAAGTTAATCGGAGCATATTTTTAGTTTAGACATTCCAGACACCACTCCAAAGTTGAGGTAGGTGTGATGAATATGTTAAATGTTGGAATTTATTTGATTAAATGGAGTGTATGGGCCTAGGGGATGTTTAAATATTTATAATTTTGGGGATGAGTTGATGAATTGGGAAAAATATTATTTCAAGGTTTTGAACTATGAACGCCGCGGGCGTGGATTTAGGATCTTCGCAAGAATTCTCTCAGTAAGCAGGTAAGAGGAATAAATTATAACATATATTTTTGAAAAATGAACTGGTTGGTTTAAAGTACATGAAAATTAGAATATGATATATAGTTTGAAAAATTATGAAATGGATATTTTCCCTGTGATTATTATATTATGGCTATCAGTTAAAAATTTGTGTGGCATGAGGAATATGAAATAACCGTTTTATACTAGGAATGTGCTTTATACTGATATGTATGATTTACATTGAGAAGTAATGATATGAGTTATATAGACGTTTTATGCAGAAATGAAAATATGAGATATATTGATATGTTTGATACAGATATAAGAAATATAGATATGTTTTTATAGAAATTGTAGAGACCCGAAGAATTATAGTAATTAAATAATAAAAGAAGGGAAAAAAAAGAAATTCAAAAAGGGGGGAAAAAGCAGGGTTCGTCGACGAACCCTCCAGTTTCGTTGACGAACTCCTTATTGGATTCATCGCATGCCACGTGTCCCGTCGACGAAAGATTACTGAGAAGGGTAATTTCAGGGCCTGAACTTCGTCGACGAAGGTTATGAGTTCGTTGACAAACTCCCTTCTTGGCCTCGTCGACGAAGTGATGTGTCTCGTCGACAAAACCGATTGAATAAATAGCTCAAATTCGAGTTTTCAGGGAGAAAAATTGCATGCAGGCCTCTCTCTCTCTCTCTCTCCCTCTCTAACTTCGTCCCCTCTACCTTCTCTCTAGGTTTCTGACTCGATTTTTCACCAGTTCGACTATCCGAAGCCGCCACGCTACTCTTGGGAAGATTCTCTTCATATCTGCTGGAGTTGATCGTTGGTTAGGCCTACTTGGGCACCATCCCAAAATTTGGGTAAGTTAGCTATTTTAAGTTTTATTAGGTATTTGGTGTTTCTGGACTGAGGAAAATATATTAGGTAAGATAGTATTGAAATTTTGTTAGGGAAAAATGTAATTTCAGGGTCTTGTGCTAGGAACACTGTAGGTGTAGGGTTGGTTATTTTGTGGGCTTCTCAGAAAGCCAGGTAAGGGGATAAACAAAATCAATATTTTTCTTGAAATTATTTATCACTATATAGTATTTATTTTCAGGAAAATATGCATATTATGAAACTGTGTTTGGGAAATACTGTTGTTGAACAAAGAAATGGATTATATATATATATATATATATATATATATATATTTAGGAAACATGATTTAGTTTAGATTTATGCATAGAAGATTATTTACACTTGTGTGGCATGAGTATGATTTTTCATGATAATTATGTTAAATCAGGAAATTATGATTTTTCAGAATAAGCATGAATTCACAGTTTTCAAGAAAACTAATAAACAGTACCGAAACCATGTTTTTATGAATATTATGTATATTAGTGCAAGAATTTCATGTTCTGTACATTATGAAATGTCGGCGCAGATGTCGTGATTCATGTTGGCTCAGATGCCGTTATTATGTATGATATGCAAGAATTCATGAAATATTAACATGTCAAATATTATTATGATTATGATACAGTTATGTACCAGTATATGAAACGTACTATATGTTATCAAAATCCGGATGTCTTAGTTTAGTTTTCACGATGCACGGTATCGTAGCTAACAAGTACAAGTTCAAGTTCATGTTCATGATTAGTGCTACCACACATCTTATGCAGAGTGTGGGAGATGACAGTCGATGTGGTTTCATGGTAGTGCAGGTATCTCCCTGGCAGGCTGGACCAGGAGGGACAAACTCATCGTACTTACAGACTCATATTTGACTTAGCGTGGTCGGCCAACCATTGCTAGGTCCCGCCTTCGGGCCGCACAACCCAGTCATATAGGGGTAATACATGACATCAGTTAGCTATCCATCCTGAGTATTATCCATGTATTGAACAATTATATAATATGATTTTCACGTACAGAAATTTAGTATGTTATATTATGTTATGATGAATCATGTTTTACTCAAATACAATACAAATAGTTTTTACTAGATATGATTTATGTACTGATATCATGTATAACACGAAAATACTCATATTGCCACACACTGGTGTTAATTTATTTTCCTTAGTGAGAGGTGTCTCACCCTAGCATTATAAACATTTCAAGAAATCCAGATAGAGGGGGGGGGGACAGGGCTTCGCAGCGGTAGAGTCTAATCGAGCTACCCTATCAAAAGGGTAAGTTGTGGAGTTAGGATCAGTTTAGTTTTAGGTTATGATCCTAGGTTATCTCTTTGGTCCTTTTGGGATGTTTGTATATATATATTTGGCAGATTAGTAACACTCTGGTATTGTGGTTGTTTGGATGGTATGTATGTAATTTTATTTTTCAGCTACTTAGGTTTTAGTGATGTATGTTAGGTGCATCCCTGGTACCCATGGGTTCAGGTTGATTATGGATATTTCATGTTTGGTGGGATATCAGGCTTATTATACTTGTTATTTTGAAAAAAAAAATATGTATTAAAAATAAGCAGGTCATTACTGTAACAACCCGAAAAATAATGGTATTTAAATAATAAGAGAGAGGGAAATGGAAACACAAATAGAAGGAGGCAGTAGGCTTCACGTTCGTCGATGACATTGCACTTTGGAGATAATAACCCATAATTCTTACATAGGGCCTCGTCGATGAACACAGAGAATTCGTCGACGAGTGCACAAGGGGACCTCGTTGACAAAGCTATGACTCGTCAACGAGAAGATACCGAGAAGGGTTTTTGGAACAGATTGAAATTCGTCGACAAGAGAGGAAGTTCATCGACGAAATTATTGAAGAACTCGTCGACGAGGTGACGTGTCTCGTCGATGAATCTGGCTCTATAAATAGTGAAAACCTAGATTTTTGATGAAAAATTAGCTCAAGAAATTCCTTCTCTCTCTATAAAACGTCTTCCACCCCTTCTCTCTTCTATTCCGGGTCCATTTTACGCCAGATTGACGATATGAAGCCACCACGACGCTCTTGGCGAAGTTATCTACAAGTCTGTTGGAGCTGATCGTTGGTGGAGTTGGTTTGGATTTCATCCCAATATCAGGGTAAGACATTTTATTCAATATTTGTCTTTCCCTCAGTTATAAGAAATATAATACACAAAGAAATCATGATGTTTTGTTCTGGGGGATTTGATTTTCAGGGTGTTGAGTGGAGAATGATGCGGGTATAGGGCTAGAATTTAGTAAGGGTTTTTCAGAGCTAAGGTAAGGGAAATATGTTATGCTAGGAATTTTTATAATGTTATCAAAAATTTTACACATATGTGCATACTAGTTTATTACCCAGTTTTACAGAATATGAGTTTAAATACTTGTGTGGCCTGAGTAGATATTTATGTGATGAAGAACTTATATAGTTTTTACAGTATATCATACTATACCGATTACACAAAATATAGACAGTATATTACAGATATTTTATTCAGAACAATATATTACAGTTTTACTTAGATTAGTATGTTATAGTTTTATACAGATTAGTATATCATAGATATTTATACAAATTAGCATATTACAACTTTACTCAGATCAGTATATATTATAACTTTATACTGTACAGTATATACAATGTTTATAGTATGCCATGTTTCCTATTACCATAACATACAGAGTATACAGAGAGAGTATATAGACAGAGTATACAGACAGATATACAGAGATAGCATCAAGATGCTACAGATACAGTATACAGAGATTACAGTATTTACAGTGCAGAAAGATAGCGTTATGGTAATTTTGGAAACATGATGAAAATAGTAAAAGAGTATATATATTTATGTGTGTGTATATATATATATATATATATATATATATATATAGTATCAGATCCTTGAGGAAAGAATACAAACAGATACAGATAAAGAATACAGAGCACGGTACCCTTACTATATACAGATAGAGTGCAACCACATATCTCAGATAGTATGTGGGTACCGTTGACCGTGCTCGGAGAGTATGCAGCTCCCCAGTTCACTGGGTGGAGGGGACTGATATGACGAGGTAGCAGCCAGTCCTGAGCCTAGGAATGGATGCAGTTTGGTCTGGATGAGGTAGTGTAGAGTATATTGACTTATCTGAAGGGTCGACTAGATTAAGTCCTGCCTACGGGCCGCACAACCCTGTCATGAGGGGTCAAATCATGACATACAGAGTTCCAGGGATAAAACATAATTATGTATATGTATATAACTTTACAGTATATGATGAGTATAGTATGATATTAGCAGTATGAAAAGTAGAAAGCACAAATGATTCAGTTATATTTTAAATTGTGAAAAAAAAAAAAATATGCTTTATAGATTTATTATTGTATTACTGTTCAGTTGTTATTTAAAAAGTATTCTTAACTTAGTTGCCACACACTAGTAATAGCATATTTCCACTTACTGAGCATCGACTCACCCTATGACTTTAACATTTTTCAGGTGAGCCAACTGGGCGAGCAAATCGGGCTCGCGGATAGAGAGTATATTGATTACCTTAGTTTAAAGGATAAGTTTGTGTAGGGTTTTGTGTTTTGGGACAAGTATTTTGAAGAGAGATGTATTATATAGTCATGGTATAGAAATACGGATTTCTGGTATTGTATGATGTGTATAGATATATGGATTACGTTTTCGCTGCAAAGGTATAATTTTATATTCAGATTCACCCCGATGCCTTCCGAGGCTCAAGTTCCATATCAGGGGGTATCAGAACAGTTAATATATATATATATATATATATAATAATAATAATAATAAATAAATAAATAAATAAAGAGGTCGTTACAATTACAGTTTGGTATCAGAGTCTAGGTTGTTAGGTTTTGTAGACTTTAGAATGCAACGAAAACAATACTGGAGTATAGGAAAAGGATTTGAGGTTTTGTTCTGTAGTCTAAACAGTAAAATAATAAAATAAAATTAGAGAAAATGGGTTTTTGGCTAGATAAGGAGAAAATCGGCGACAGTTTTGGGAAGTTACCGCAACCAGGTTAAGGTAAAACGGTCAATTTCAAGCCGGTTAAATAGAAAATCAGCCGTGGTTTTTTGGAAAGCATAGAAAATTGGCGACGGTTTTGTGGCTTGCACTTGAGGTTTTAAAACAACCGAGACTTCATTTTGGGTAACAAAATTTAGGCTTCTCTCTCTCTTCAAGAAACCCACGACTCCTCTTCCTTCTCTCTCCAATTTCTTACTCCAATAAGCCTTATTTCAATGATCAGGAACCACCACGAGGTTCCTAGCAAGATTCTCAGCAACATAGGTGGAGCAAAATCTCAGTTTAAGGTTTTGGGGCACTATCTCAAAGCTGAGGTTAGGGTGTTTTTGGGTTAATTATTAATTTATTTAAGGAATAATCATAGTTGTGAGTGTATTTCTGGAGTTAAATTGAGAATTGGGGTTTTTGTAAAATGCAGGGTTTGGTGAAAACTGTGCAGGTGGGCTAGGTTTTTTAGGGTATTTTCCCAAGAACTCAGGTAAAGACAATAGGATATTAATTCACGAAAATATAGGTATGAGAATTATTTTAGGAACTTTGGTTGATTGATAGGAAAATGTATTTGTGTGTGTAATTTTAGGATTTTGTGAGTGTGTACATTGAGGATATGGGTTAGAAATAGCTGATGAGTCCAGTTTTATCAGGTAAAGGAAATATGCTATGCTAGAAAATTCAGAAATATTATCAGTAAATTTTAGAATTTGTTTATTAAAACACAAGGTATAGATTATACAGTTTTACATACTTAAAAACATGAGCTTTATTAATTGTGTGGCCTAAGTAGATATTTGTTTCGTACATAGTTTATATAGTTTTTCTAAATATCATGATTTACAGTAGTTTCGATACAAAAACATGTTTTATTAGATTTTATGGAAGTATAAATTACAATGTATATGTAAATGAATATATTTTACAGACAGATATATTTTACAATTAGATATATTGTACAGATAGATATTTTATAGCATTTATCTAATTCCATGATTTTTCCAAAAACCATAACACCCAGACATTACAGATTATTCCTGTTAGATATTACATATTATTCAGTCAGATATTTCAGTTAGATATTACAGTTATTTCAAACAGATATTTCAATATTTCAGATCAGATTTATAGTGTTATGATTATTTTGGAATCATGGTAAAACAGCAAGAAAATTATACATATCAGTATTATACAGTATTAGACCCTAATGATATTATTCAATCAGATTCAGCCAACAGAGCATGATACCTTTGCTATCTTAGTTCAGAGTGCAACCATATATCTCAGATAGTGTGTGGGTAGTCAACCGTGCCTGGAGGGACTGCAGACTCCCCAGAAGTTTGGGTTGAGGAGGTCGGTTTGACAAGGTTGAGATCAGTTACCGTGCCTGGAGGGATTGCAACATGGCCGGACTTGTAAAAACCCCAAAAACAGAGATGTAAAAAAATTAGTGGATTGATTTCCAAAATATATATATATATATATATATATATAAATAAATAAATAAATAAATAATTAACTAATTAATTAATCGGATTTAAAAGAAAAAGAAAAAAAATTAATTTAAAATTTATTTTTATTTTTATTAATAAAATATATTATTATTATTAATAATTAAATATATTATTATTATTATTATTATTAAATTACCTGAAGCTTGAAGCTTCAGGTAACTTCTTAAACCCCCCACCCCCATCTTCTTCTTCTTCTTCTTTTTCTTTCTTTTCTTTTCTTCTCTCACGCGCAGCCCTGTAACCTCTCTCTCTCTCCTCACGTTCTCTCTCCCTCTCTCCTCGATTTCGTGACGGATTTTCGCCCGATCGAAAATTTGAAGATACCACTGGACTCCATTCACCGCTGCTATCATTTCTACCGGAGCGGATCGGTGGTAGGAGCGGCGTAAGTGTATTCCCTGGGGTAAGCCATTTTTTCCTTTTTCTTTAATTTCTTACAAAATATAAGCCCAATTGACGAACGGACACCACCACGAGAATCTAGGGATGATTCTCTACAAGTCTAGTGAGACAGAATTCTCGTGGGGGTGTCGGGCCAAAACCCCAAATTTGGGGTGCGGCGATTATTAAGGGGCTTATTTTTAATTAGTTAGCATTAATTTAGAAATGCTAAAATATTAAACATTTGGTACTGAAGTAGGATTTTTGAAATTTAGGGCCCGGGTGAGCGCCGCGGGTGTAATTTTGGGACCCGCAGGCAAAATTCAGAAAATTAAGTGGGGATATTAAATAATAGTTTAAATATTAATTTGAGGTATATGGAGCTTAGGGAAGGCTAGATGAGTAGTATTTTAGAGAAATAGATTAATTAATTTGGGAAAAATGTAAATTGTAGGAATTAAATTTCGGGCGCCAAGGGCGTGAAATTTTGGGTCCAAAGGAATTTCTCAATAGTCAGGTAAGGGAATAAACTAAAGCAGTAATTTTCCATACAAATTATTATTGATTATGAGTAAATTTATTTTCAGAAAAGCATATGTTATATTGTGTATTACGAATGAAATACACGATTGGGAAAATACTGCTATGATGATTAAAATGTATATGTATGTATGAGATGTAAGTAATTCACGATTTTAGAATATGAAGTATGACTTTTAACAGTATATGTGTGGCATGAATATTATTTTGTGTGAAATGTATTATGATGTGAAAGATTTTACGAACAAAGCATGATTTTAGATATTATGAAAATATGAGTTATGTTGTGATGGTTTTGACAATTATGTGATAAATGATGTATTTTCAGAATATATATACCTGAAACAATTTTGGCGTGATGCCATATATTTATGTTATCGGCACGAGACCGTATTTATGTTATTGGGGCGAGACCATGTATTTATGTTATCGGCACGAGGCCGTATTTATGTTATCGGTACGAGGCCGTATTTATGTTATTGGCGCGAGACCACGTATTTATGTTTTTGGCACGAGGCCGTAATTACTATATTTTCGGCATGAGGCCGTAATGATGTTATATATATGATCATGTATTATATGTTACCACCACCAAGATGTTAGTTTAGTTCAGTTCAGGGGTTCGGTACCGTAGCTATATGTGTAGATCAGATATCTACGTCAGATTAGTGCTAACCATCCCACGAGGGGATGGGAGATGGATAGTCGATGTGGCTTTCAGTAGAGTGTGGACGTCCACCGGGCAGTTTGGACCAGGGTGTGGCGGGCTCATCATACTTACAGACATATTTGATTCGACAGTAATCGGCCAGCCATTGTCGGGTCCTGCCTTCAGGTTGCACAACCCGTTATGGGGGGTAATACATGACACCAGCTAGCTAGTCATCCTGGGTTTGTTTTCAGTACTACAGTTATAACGGATGATTTTATGTATGTTATGATTTATTAACAGATGTGAAAATATATGTTTACCCAGTACGATATGATGATGTTTATAGAATTATGAAATGTACTGTGTACGTACAAATGCATTAAATATTCATATTGCCACACAACTGTATTTAGTTTATTTTCCCTTACTGAGAAGTGTCTCACCCCCAAACTTAATTAATTTTTCAAGAGTCCCCGAGAGACCGGCGGGTTAGGGCCGCCATTGAGCTAGTGAGATTACCGTGTGAGAAGGGTAAGATTTTGTAATAGGGTCAGAGTTATTTTGTGTTTGACCCTAGAGATATTTTGATGTATGTGAGGATGTATAGAATGCTCTGGTATTATGTTTTATGATTTGATGTTTGAGATTTTATGTTTATTGCTGCTAGGTTTTCCGCCGTGTTTGACAGGTGTCCCCGCTACCCACGGGTTCGGGTTGATCATTTTATTTATTATGTGATAATTTATGTTAAGAAATTAAGGGATGTTACATTTGGTATCAGAGCCTAGGATACTAGGTTCTGTAGACTCTAGAGTGCAGCAGTAATAATACCAGAGTATAGGATAAGAGGATTTGAGGTCTGGTTTTGTAGTCTAGATGCAGGACTTCCGTGGTGGTTTGTATGATTTTCTTGGGGTGACGATTTCAGGAAATTCATTGTAAACTATCGTCGAGTTGGGTATCTAGGTTGCAGGATTGAACCTTGAATTAAGATTAGGAGTGATAAATTAATTAGGAGAATATACTATATGAGTTGGGGGATACACGTAGGAAAAGAGGTTTTGAGTTAAGTTATTTCTTCTTTTAGGATGGACCACGGTGGAAATAGTGCCCACGCCAGTGGGAGTGTGGGTGCTGGACCCTCAGGCGCTACGGGTAGTGATTCAGATGCAATCTTATGCAGCGTAGCATAGCAGGTTATGGTAGAAATTGCCAGGAGTTCGAAGGAGCAGGGTGGTCCGTCTGTAGGCCACGGTTGTACGATCGAGAAGTTCATAAAGATGAATCCTCCAGATTTCTTAGGGGGAACGGATCCTACAGTCGCTGAGAATTAAGTGCAAGAGATGGAGAAGATATTTACAGTACTGCAGTGTACAGAGGAGCAGAAGGTACTGTTTGCCACCTACAGACTGACTGGAGAGGCCGAGAGATGGTGGTTAGCAGTGAGATTGTTAGAGCAGCAGAGGACTATACCTGTAGAGATGACTTTGGAGCGATTTAGAGAGATATTCTTCGACAGGTATTTTCCAGCCTCTTCCAGGGAGGCTAAGATTACGGAGTTCCTGAATCTGAAGCAGGGACAGCTGTCAGTACAGCAGTATGCAGCGAGGTTCATCGAGCTATCTCGCTTCGCCCTGTACATTATTCCAGATGAGACGAAGAAGGTACGACAGTTTGAAAGAGGCTTAAGGAGAGAAATTTATAAGCAGGTATCGATTTTGAAGTTACAAGACTTTACCGAGCTGGTTGACTGAGCCACTATAGCAGAAATTGGTGATCGGTTGGAGGCTGAGGAGCAGAGGTAGAAGAAGAGGTCTACACCTTCTGGTTTCCAGCAGGGAGTTGGCCGTGCCGTGTGAAAGAGAGGTGGCTATTATAGGAACCAGAGACAGAAGACCAGGAATCATGGTTTCCATGGTATGCAGCCATCTTCCGCTTGCCCATCTTGCAGGAAGAGACACCTGGGAGAGTGTCGTGCTGGGCGAGGTGTCTGCTACAGGTGCGGGGAGCCAGGACATATGATGAGGGAGTGTCCGACACAGACTAGTACTGCTCCTAGACCTGTACAAGGAGGTTACTAGGCACCACGAGGAGGCCAGGAGAGGAATACAGCCCCAGCCAGAGTTTTCGCTTTGACGCCAGGAGATGCTGAGGCAGCAGGAGATGTGGTGACAGGTACTGTTTCAATACTATCATTTAAAGCTACTATTTTGTTTGATTCTGGGGCGACGCATTCATTTATCGCCCGGGATTATGTTAAATTGTGTGGGTTTGAACATCAGCAGTTAGAAATTAGTTTGTCTGTTGCTACGCCGACTGGGACCGTAGGGGTATGTAGAAAGGTACTCAGGGATTGTCCAGTGGATATACAGGGGAGGTCTTTGTTAGCTAATCTGGTGGTTTTAGACATGCATGGGTTTGAGGTAATCTTGGGCATGGATTGGCTAGCTGCCCAGTATGCTAGCATTGATTGCCATTAGAGAGTGGTAGCCTTTCCTGTGGTGACGATTTTAGGAAAGTCATAGTAAACTATCGACGGGTCGTGTGTCTAGGTTGCAAAATTGGATTTTTTTTTTTGAGTTTAGATTAGGGAGGGTAGTTAATTGTGAATATGTGATTTCAGTTAGATGAAATAAATTAGATCTGTATGGGAGATAGAGTCCTTAAATTATGTCCTTTGTCTTTTTAGGATGGATCCAGGGAGCAGTGGTACGAATTCTGGGGGTGATGAAGCAAGACCTTCCGGTATGGTAGGTAGGGATTCTGATGCAGTATTGCGCAGTGTCACCCAGGAAGTGATGGCTAAGATGGCTAGGAGCTCTAAGGAGCGTAGCTGCACGATCGAGCAGTTTACGCGAATGAGGCCCCCATCTTTTGCTGGAGGTGTTGACCCGATTGTGGCCGAAAATTGTGTCCAGGATATTAAGGAAACATTGACAGTGCTTCCATGTATAGACGAATAGAAGGTATTGTTTGCGACGTTCAAACTGACTAGCAAGGCAAAACACTGGTGGAGATCAGCGAGGTTGATTGAGGAGCAGAGATCGGATCCTGTGCAAGTGACGTGGAGTCGATTCAAGGAACTTTTTTTTTAGCGATATTTCCCTACTGTCGGTCGGAGTGCGCAGGAAGCAGAATTCATGCATTTTGTAACGACCCCAACCCACCATGTGGGCCCGGAGTGATACTTTAGTGACATCTGTGTACCTAATACCTTGTTCATCATATATAAAACACATATATGCAGCGAAAATAAAATACAAAATCCTCAAATTACATTACCAAAGTTCTATCTATCCTCATACAAAAATATATCTATTTTCACATAATTACATCTCATAAAACTAAACAAAAATAAAATCTCTATCTACACACTACCTACATAAATTTACACCTCTAGCCCAACTCCTCTAGAATGTTGACCCAATCTCTAGGATTTCCTGAAAAGACAGTTTCTAAAGTAGGGGTGAGGCACAGTTTAGTAAGAAAAAGACTAAGTTAATGTCAGTGTGTGGCCAACATGCATTTAGTGTACAGAAAATAACAAGTTCACTAAGTAGATAAACACATTTATGAAAACATTCTTATTTTACACTCATACACATAATTAGCCGAGGATAGGGAAGATTACCCGCCCATACATGTAGCTTCCCTCTACTCTAATACCATTACTGTTACTAGGGCACTCACCTTTCTCCGCAAGCTCTCGAAATTATCTTATTAATTATTCATATTCACATAAATTAACATATATGCATATAAGACACTCCCTGTGACAAACACACCATTTACTTCCCAATGGCACGGGTTGTGCGGCCTAAAGGCTGGACTAATGTCTTGGGGGATCCACCTAGACAATAGTCATCTGTATTCTCCGCTAATATACTCCGCGGGTATACGCAGCTTCAACTACTGGTCCAATTGCCCTCACCCAGGGGGTGTATTCACCTCACGTAGGCAAATCGAACAAGGCCACCCTACACCTCTCAGCACAGCTGTGGGTGCACACGACCACATAACAAACCTCTAGCAATGGTACCGTGCTCACAATACACTGGTCCCCAGGGTTCCTAAAGCATATCATGCAATTTAGATAACAGAAATCACCATTTAGAACACTAATTCACATATATTCCCTATTATTCCAAAACCTGGCCCCTGCCCACAAAATACTGCCTGGCTCAAAGCCGTTTAAACAAAACCCCGGCCCTCAGCCATCAAACCAAAGTCCTGTATTTTTCACAAGTAGTTCCAATATTTTTCACAACAATTCTAGTGTTTCTCAAACAATTCAGTATTTCATAAACAATTTAGTATTTCAAAATCCCAAATCCAGATATACAATAATCCATACAAATTAAATCATCT
The DNA here is from genome assembly GCF_029873635.1 of Malania oleifera. Classification (NCBI taxonomy): domain Eukaryota; kingdom Viridiplantae; phylum Streptophyta; class Magnoliopsida; order Santalales; family Ximeniaceae; genus Malania; species Malania oleifera. The sequence goes on from NC_080425.1 coordinate 88,519,298, forward strand.
GCCACACAATTTTCCACATCTTAACATATCCATATAAACAAAGAAGCTTTCCACCATTCATTTTATTCAAAAATACCACACCATATATCCTAGATTTGTAAAATCCATTTTGAACGGTTGATTTTCAAAATAACCTTCAAATTCTTAAATAAATAAATAAATATATTAATTTAATCGGTTCAAATTAAATAAAATTCTTGACTTAACTTAATCCCCTTACCTAATTCCTAAAAAGTTCGCTAACACCCCGGCCTACGCCCCACGATGTTCAAAATCCCTGAAACCCTGAAATTAAAATTTCACTACATTACTCATCACAATCCCTAAAGTAATTTTTTCTAAAATTTCCCTAGGCTCTGAATACCCTAAATAGCCTAATAAATCCTAGATTATTAAACTTACCCTTGATTTAGGATTGGTACCCTGGAGTTCCAATTCGAAAACTCGCTCCGACTAGATTGTAGAGAATCTCCCCACGAATCTCCTGACAATTTCGGTTTGTTAATTAGACTTATAGTTTAAGAGAAATTGAGGTAAGTTTGAGAATTGACCTTACCCTAGGAGATATGCCTACGCCGCTCCCACGACAAATCCGCTCCAGTAGAAGTGTCGGTGGTGGCGAATAGAGCCCAACGGTATTTTTGGTTTTCCAATCGGCCGAATATCGGAGACGAGATTGAGGAGAGTGGGAGAGAGGGGACGGAGGAGACAGACACGGCTCTCTGCTTCTTCTTCTTCTGTTTCTCTGAAGACTCTTGAAGCTTCAATTAAAGCTTCAGTTACCTAATAACATATACATATATACATATATATATTATATCATTATAATATTATATTATATTATTTAATTAATAATAATTATTTAATTAATTTGTTTAAATTAAAATTAAAATTTAATTTTTTTTAAGATCACTACACATTTAGTTCAGGGGCAGATGACAGTATCGCAATACGCAGCTCGATTTATTGAGTTGTCTCAGTTTGCCCAACATTTTGCACTGGACGAGGAGAAAAAGGTAAGGAAATTTGAGGAAGGTCTGAGGTAGAACTTGTTTGAGTAGGTCATTGGTTTTCCGGCTCAGACGTTCACGGAGGTTGTGGACAGAGCCATCGTGATCGAGAGTGGCATGAAGAGAGGTGCCGCAACTCAGAGTTAACGGAAGAGGCTGGTGCCTCAGGATTTTTAGGTGGGTTCCAGTCGAGGCCCATGGAGAGGGGATTGTTATAGTGAGGGCCGGAGGCAGATGGCAGAACCTCGTGAGAATCAGGGTGTGCAGACCTACCCTGTTTGTCAGACATGCGGGAGGAGACATCAAGGAGAATATCGAGCAGGGAGAGATATTTGTTATTGTTGTGGGAGGCTCGGTCATAGGGTTTGGTCATGCTAGGGATTGCCAGCTCACAGACCATTCCGAGGTGGTTTTTAGGTGCCTCGTGGAGGCCAGGAGAGGAATGTAGCCCCGACGAGGGTTTTTGCGTTGACGCCTGATGATGCTGAGACAGCCGAGGATGTGGTGACATGTATGGTTAGCATGCTTTTATTTAAAGTTATTTTACTATCTGATTCATAAGCTAGACATTCATTCGTGCCTACGGGGTGTATTAGACTATGTAGGGTAGAAACATAGTTATTAAACACCAAACTGTTAATAACTACACCGACAGGGTCAGTAGTGTGGTGTGGTAGAGTGCTTCGAGGCTGTCCAGTTGATATTCAAGGGAAAATCTTGCCAACTAACTTGATAGTGTTGGACATGCATGGGTTTTATATAATATTTGGTATGGATTGGCTGGCGGCTAACTACGCCAGTATAGACTGTCGTTTGAAAGAAGTGATTTTCAAACCTCCGGGAGGATCAAAATTCAGGTTCATGGGGTCGCGAGTGCAATCCCCATCTCAGTTACTATCAGTCATACAGGCGAGGAGATTACTCTTGGACGGTTGTCAAGGATTCGTGGCCTTCGTAAAGGAAATGTTAGGAAATCAGTTGAAGCTTGCTAATACGCCAGTGGTGAAGGAGTTTTCAGATGTCTTCCCAAACGAGCTACCTGGTTTGCCTCCTGATCGTGAGGTAGACTTCTCTATTGATCTACTTCCGAGAATAGCACCGATTTTTAAAGCTCCTTATAGAATGGCTTCGAAAAAATTGGGAGAGTTAAAGGATCAGTTGCAAGACTTGCTAGATAAGGGATTTATCAGACCTAATGTATCACTGTGGGGAGCTCTAGTGTTATTTGTAAAGAAGAAAGAGAGGTCCATGAGGATGTGTATAGATTACATGGAAATTAATAAGGTGACAATCAAGAACAGGTATCCATTACCCCGTATTGATGATTTAGTTGATCAGCTTCAGGGTACATGGGTATATTCCAAGATTGACCTCAAATTAGGATATCATCAAGTGAAAGTTAAAGCATAAGACGTCTTGAAGATAGCTTTTAGGACCAGGTATGAGCATTATGAATTCCTTGTTATGCCTTTTGGTCTGACGAATGCTCCTACTGTGTTCATGGATTTAATGAACAGAGTTTTTCATCAATATTTAGACCAGTTCGTTGTAGTTTTCATTGATGATATATTGGTCTACTCAAGGAGTTTTGAGGAGCATGAGGCGCACTTGAGATAGGTATTGTGAAAGCTTAGAGAAAAGAAGTTGTATGCTAAGTTTAGCAAGTGTGAATTCTGGCTCAAGAAAGTTACATTTCTGGGGCATGTTATTTATGGTGATGGAATATCTGTAGATCCCAGCAAGATAGAGGCAGTGGTAAATTAGGAAAGGCCGAGGAACATTCAGGAGATATGGAGTTTCTTAGGACTGGCAGGTTATTACCGTCAGTTTGTAGAGGGGTTCTCAGGACTATCTAGGCCATTGGCATGATTGACCAGGAAGAATTTTAGATCTGTATGTGATGATGAATGCGAGCAGAGCTTCTAGGAATTAAAGCAGTGGCTCGTCACTACACCAGTATTGACGATTCCATTAGGGGGTGATGACTACGTGATCTATAGTGATGCATCATTGAAAGAGCTCAGTTGTGTATTGATGCAGCATGGTAGGGTCGCAGCTTATGCCTCCTAGCTATTGAAAGAGTATGAAAAGAACTACCCCACCCATGATCTTGAATTGGCTGTAGTGGTATACGCATTAAAGATTTGGAGGCATTACTTGTACGGTGAGAGATGCGAGATATTCTCAGACTACAAAAATTTGAAGTACTTTTTCACTTAGAAGGATATGAACATGAGACAAAAGAGGTGGTTGGAGCTTATTAAAGATTATGACTGCACTATCAATTATCACTCAAGGAAAACAAACGTGGTAGCTGATGCTCTGAATAGAAAAGTAAAGGGACCAGCACTGGCAACTATGGAGGTTCAGCATTCGATCTTGATTGGTCTGGAGAGACTCAATATAGAATTGGTAGAGAGCAATCCTCAGACATTTATTGCCAACTTAGTGGTGCAACCTACCTTACAAGAAAAGATTAAAGCCGCTCAAAAGTATAACACAGAATTGGCAGAGTTGATAGCTAAAGTGCAGGATGGTCAGGGAGAGGAGTTCCATATTTCTGATGACGGGCTTTGAGGTTCCGTTCGAGGTTGTGCGTGCCTGCAGATGTTGACATCAGGAGGACGATCTTAAAGGAGGCTTACAGGTCCTTATACATGATTCATCCAGGTAGTACTAAAATGTATAGGGATTTACAAGAGTCTTATTGGTGGAGTGACATAAAAAGCGAAGTCGCAAAGTTTGTGCAGTAGTGTTTGACGTGCCAGCAGATAAAGGCTGAGCACTAGAGGTCGGCGAGTCCGTTGCAGCCACTTTTCATCTCAGAGTGGAAGTGAGATCATGTATCTGTGGATTTTGTAACGGGTTTACCGCCACCACCGCATGATCAGAATACTATTTGGGTAATTGTAGACCGGTTGACAAAGATAGCCCACTTCATTCTTATTAAAGTTAGCTACCCTATGAACAGACTGGTCGAGATCTACATTCAGGAGATTGTTTCTAGTGATCCTAAAAAAAAAATGAAAATGAAAATAAAAATTAAATTTAAAATTTTTTAAAAAATGAAAAAATTAAATTAAATTGATAAATAATAATTATTAATTAAATAATATAATATAATAATAATATAATATTATAATATATATATAAGATAAGTAAAAGGAAAGCAATCTTGAGAATTGCAAAGAGCTTCTCGTTGCTATTGCAGCGTCCGTCTCCTTCGTCCTCTCTCTCCCACTCTCCTTCATTTCTTTTTCAATATTCGTTCAATCGAGACACTTCTACTGGAGCGGATTTGTCGTGAGAGTAGGCATATCTCTTGGGATAAGGCCAATTTTCATACTTACCTCAATTTTTCTTAAACCATAAGCCCAATTAACAAACATAAATTACCAAGAGACTCTTGGGGAGATTCTCTACAATCTAACTGGAGCGGGTTTTCGAATTGGAGCCCCAGGGCACCAACCTTAAATTAGGGGTAAGTTTAATAATTTAGGCTTTATTAGGCTATTTATGGTATTTAGAACCTAGGAGAATTTTATGAAAAGTTACTCTAGGGATTGTGATGAGTAATGTAGTGAAATTTAAATTTCAGGGTTTTAGGGATTTTGAACGCGGTGGGGCGTAGGCCGGGGTGTTAGCGGGCTTTTCAAGAATCAGGTAAGGGGATTAAGTTAAGTCAGTAATTTTATGCAATTTGAATCAATTTAATTGTTATGTTTACATAAATATATTTATTTGTTTATCTACTCATTTGGGAATTTAAAGGCTATTTTGAAAATCAACCGTTCAAAATGGATTCTACAAACCTAAGATATATAGTATGGTATTTTTGAATAAAATGAACGGTGGAAAGCTTGTTTGTTTATATGGATATGTTAAAATGTGGAAAATCGTGTGGTAGATGATTTAATTGGTATGGATTATCGTATATCTCGATTTGGGATTTTGAAATACTAAATTGTTCGTAAAATACTGAATTGTTTGAGAAATACTGGAATTGTTGTGAAAAATACTGGAACTATTTGTGAAATGCAGGAGTTTGAAATAACAGCCAGTGACCGGGTATTGTTTGATTCGCCAAGGGGCAGGTTATTATTTGACAGCCGAGGGTCGAGTTTTAATTGATGGTTATACGCCAGATTGTATTTTGTGGTTGGGGCCAAGTTTGTGTATTAACAGAAAATATATGTAAATTAATGTTTTAAATTGTGATTTCTATTATCTAAATTGCATGATATGCTTTAGGAACCCTGGGGACCAGTGTATTGTTAGCACGGTACTGTTGTTAGTTAGACCATGTGCACCCACACTGTTCTGGATAGAAGTGTGGGGGGTCCCAGCTGACTACCTGTATAAGGTTGAAGTAAGGGCGTCAGACTTGCAGTTTTGCTGTGGATGCCTGCAGACGTGCTTGCAGAGGATGTTGTTTTTTACTTTGTTTGGGCTGAGCACCGAGGCTTAGTTCAGCTTTTGGGTCGCACAACCCCTGCCATAGGGGAAGTAAATGACGTGTTTGTCACAGGGATTGTCTTATATGTATATCTAGTAATTTATGCGAATATGGTTAATTAATAAGATAACTTCGAGGGCTTGCTGAGAAATGCGAGTGCCCTAGTAGCAGTAATGGTATTAGAGCAGAGGGAAGCAACTTGTATGGGCGGGTAATCTTCCCTATCCTCGACTAATCGTGTGTGTGAGTGTAAAATAAGAATGATTTCATAAATGTATTTATCTACTTGGTGAACTGATTATTTTCTGTACACAAAATGCATGCTGGTCACACACTAACATTAACTTAGTCTTTCCCTTACCGAGATGTTCCTCACCCCTACTTTACAAATTGCCTTTTCAGGAAATCCTAGAGATCGGGTCTAGCAGGCTAGAGAAGTCGAGCTAGTGGTGTAAATTTTATGTAGGTAGTGTGTAGATAGAGATTTTATTTTTATTTAGTTTTATGGGATGTAATTATGAGAAAATGGATTTATTTGTGTATAAAGGTAGTATAGAACTTTGGTAATGGATTTTTGGAGATTGTATCTTTTATTCCCGCTGCATTTTATATGATGAGTTTGGTATTAGGTACACAAACATTACTAAAATAGCACCCCTAGGCTCACGTGGTGGGTCGGGGCGTTACAGGTGGTATCAGAGCCTAGGTTTGCTAAGTTCTGTAGACTTTAAGGATTGATAATTACCAAAGTATAGGTTGAGATGAGATAGGGATAGGAGTGGGTAGGTTAAGAGGGGTTTTGGTTTGGAAGCTTAGAGGTAGAAATCCTTTGACGAACTTCTGTGATATTTCTGAATTAGTCATAAGTTTTAGAAAATCATGGTAAATCCATCGATGGTTTCATTTCTAGGTTGAGGGACTAAAACTCAGAAAAATTTAGGTTGGAATATTAGGATGAGTGGGTATGTGTGTGAAATTAATGTTAGGATGAATATTTTTACCTTAATGGTTTTGTGATGGAATTGGAATATGAATTATTAAATTAGAACCTGTATATTATATCAATTCCATTATTCCATATTTGCTTTAAATATATTAAATGTAAAAGTTCTAAGTCGGGTTATATCCTATTTATAGGATGGATTCCAGGGGAAAAGATATTGTGATTGGAGGGTATATGTTAAATTATGTGGGTTAGAGGCTCAACTGTTAGAGACTGGGTTAGTGTTAATATGTAGCAAGGTGATCAGGGATTATCCAGTAGAGGTTCAGGGGAGAGTGTTGTTTGCTAGCTTGATAGTCCTTGATATGCATAGTTTTGACATTATTCTAGGCATGGACTCGTTAGCATCCAGCTATGCGAGCATTGACTGTCACAGGAAGGAGGTGCTATTCAAACCTCCCGGTGAGCAGGAGTTTGTATTTGTTGGGTCATTTGTACGTTTGACACCACAGATTCTTTCTATTATCCAAGTGAAGAGGTTACTTTTGGGGGAATGCAAGAGTTACCATGTAATGGTGAAGGAAGCGTCGTAAGAGGAGCTCAAGTTGGAAGATGTAACATCTTGCTAAATTTTTTTTTTATAATAATAAATACTATGAACTTCCATTACTCTATTATTTTCTAAATTATATAAAACCATCAACCTAAGTAGTGAGAAGCTGAAGTCAAGCATCCACAATCATATACATATATAATACAATACCAGAGTGCTAAATACTTCCAAAATATACATACATAACTGAACTAGGGCTACAAAAAAATACCCCTCTTTCCCAAAAACACTCACCCTACTGGCAGGGTAGCACTGTAGCCCCCTCTATCTGCAAGCCTATTCCGCTCGCCTAGTTGGATCACTGACGACGCTCAGTAAGATAAAATATGCTATTGCTAGTGTGTGGTAAGTGAGCTACATGCTTGTAAATTTGATTTAGAAAAATACCAGAAATAACACAACTGAATAAAACCTGTATACCTGCTGCAAAATAAATCATACCTAGGTTGCTTAACATAATTGATTTTTTTGAATATTATTTTCATAATACTGCTAATATCTATAGGTAAGACTATTTTCTGTAAACCTGATCATTCATATATATAATAACTAAGAAAATTCCCTGAATGGATAACTGAAAGTCATTATTTAACCACTCATGATAGGGTTGTGAAGGTGGCTGGCCGACCATGGTAAGTCAACTGAACTCCAACAGTCAGATCAGTCCCCTCAACCCATATCTGATGGGGAGCCTATCCACAACATAGGCACGATCGACTTCTGAATACCACCTATTATCTGAATAGGGGTTGCACTCTAAACTGAATATAGCTACGGTACCGTGCTCTGCTGCTGAATATGGTCCATCAGAGTCTGATACTATATACGTAACTAATATTTCTAAAATACTATTTTTACCATGATTTTGTAACATTTGAAATAACCATAACATCATATAAATTTCTAAGTAAACTGTAATAACTAAGTTTCTGAGATATCTGCTTAACTGTATAACTGAAATATCTGATTTACTGTATGAACTGAATATTATGGCTTTGAAATAGGTATATCATAATATTATGAAAATACTGCAAAATACAAGTTTCTGCGCGTATGCTAAATATCAGGATATTCTGAAAATTATGGAAACCTTGTACTGCTAATACTAACTCATGCCACACAATTAAATATCAACATTATCAGGCTCTGAAACTGCATAAATAATATGAATAATAATTTGCTAAAAACATATAATTTATACAGAATCATAATAGGTTTGCCTAGCATAGCATATTTCCCTTACCTGATTCCTGCTAAAATCCCCTACTGTAACGGGTCCTACACCCATAGGATTCTCCACTCAACACCATGAAAACCAAATATTCCAGAATAAAATATCATTATTTTTACGTCTACTACATTACCTACAACTGCTGGACAACCTAATTTTAACAAGAAGGCCTTACCCTGAATCTGTGATGAAATCTAACTTCGTTCCACCGACGATCTGCTTCAGCAGACGTAGGGAGAACTTTCCCATGAGTGTCGTGGTGGCTTCAGATCATCGATCCGGCAAACGATGGGGCCGAAATCGAAAAGAGAAGGAAGAGGAATCGTAGGGAGGAGAGAGAGAGAGAGAGAGAGAGAGAGAGAGAGAGAGAGAGAGAGAGAGAGAGAGAGAGAGAGAGAATTTCTGCCATTTTCTGCGTAAAATCTTAGTTTAACACTATTTATACTGTGGGATTCATTGATGAGCCATGTCACCTCATCGACGAGGTCAAAAGGAAATTCCTTAATGAGCTCTCCTTTTCATCGACAAAATTCAGAGTTACCTAGAACATCCTTTCGGTATCTTCTTGTCGACGAGACCTTATGTTATCCTCATCAACGAATCCCCTGTATTCGTCAACGAGCCCTTGATTAAATTCCTAGATTATTTCATCCAAAGTGTAACGTCGCGTTCGTCGATGAAGTCTGCTGCCTCCTTCTATTTTTTTTTTCCATTTCCCTCCCTCTTTATTATTTAAATACCATTATTCTTCGGGTCACTACATAAGATATCCCAGTGATAAGGGAGTTCTCTGATGTTTTTTCAGAGGATTTACCGGGGTTGCCTCCTAATCAGGAGGTGGAATTTACAATAGAGTTGATTCTAGGGATTGCACCAATCTCTAAAACCCTATACAAAATGGCTCCAATTTGAATTAAAAGAGTTAAAGGAACAACTATAGGTACTTCTCGATAGGGGATTTATCAGACTGAGTGTGTCGCCCTAGGGTGCACCGGTGTTGTTTGAGAAGAAGAACGACGGGTTGATGAGGATATGCATCAACTACCGAGAGATTAATAAAGTAACAGTGAAGAACAAGTATTCGTTACCCCGAATTGATGACTTGTTTGAATTATATTAATTAAATATAGGAGGAAGAGAGAAAGGAAATTGTAAAAAAGGAACTTAATTGGGTCTCGTCGACGAACAGGCTTACTGAGCTGGTTGACGAGGGCTCATGTTTCGTCGACGATAAATTACCGAGGTTGTTTTTCAGCTCTGGAATTTGTCAACGAGGAATAAATGTTCGTCGATGAACTTCTTTTATGGCCTTGTCGACGAGGTGACATGTCTCGTCAACGAGTACAGGTATATAAATAGCCTAAACTCAGTTTTTGCAGCAGAAATCACGCGAACAATTTCTCTCCCTCACTACTCTTCAGTTTACCTCCCTTCTCTTTAAGATTCTGGGTCCATTCTTCGCTAGATCGACCATCCGAAGCCGATATGCTACTCCTGGGGAAGTTTTCTTCAAGTCTGTCGGAGTAGATCGTTGGTGTGGCTAACTTGGACTCCATCCCAAATTCGGGGTAAGACTTTTTATTTAGTATTTGACTTTCAAATAGTTGTAGAAAAGGTAGCATTTGAGGAAATACTGAAATTTTGTTCAGGGAAATATTTTTTTCAGGGTATTGAGCGGGGAACCATGCGGGTGCAGGACTAGTCATATTAGGGGCTTTCCAATAATCAGGTAAAGGAGTAAACTAAAGCAGTAATTTTTCATGAAAATTATTATTATTTAATAGCAGATTAATTTTCAGAAAGCATGTGTTATATATATATATATAAGTATATTTGAGGAAATGTATATCTGGGAAAATATTGCTGTTACACAGGAAAATATATTTTCAGTATGAAATGTCAGGAAATGTGATTTCAGAACAGAATTCATTATTTTATTCAATTTGAGTGGTATGAATATTATTTTACGTATATTATATTATGTTAAGTTTGTTGACCTTATTGGTCATATCCCGTTTTGATTATGACAAATACTATGATATTTAATGGTTAATGAGTTTGTGTGCAGGACCAATTAGAAGTATCATATGGTGCACGCACGTGACACATGAAATGAAGGCCCGAAGACCCTGTTTATGTTGTATTGTAATTTAATCATTTATTTGGGTCTGTAATAGTAATTAGGAGAACATGGTCTATAATAATTAATGCCTTACCTGCATGGTAGAATGGACAAGCTTAAGACCATAGATTGACTTTAGGGAACGCCCTTCGGTCGACTGACACAAGATTTTTTCGGTGTCCTCAAACTAAAAAGGACCTAGAAATGACTCTAGGACACTCACTTATGCATATATATATGAATGTTCATTTGAATAGGGTGTTTGCATGTTTAAAAAGAATCGAAATGCACTTAAGTTGCATGTTCGGTCAACCGTACTACTCAAATACAAATTTCCTCGATCGATCGAACCGGTGCCGAGTCAACAGCTTGACCATGGCCCGATCGACCGAACTTCTCAGTTCATTACCTACTAGTCAATCGAACCTTGACCGGGTCAACAAATTGACCATAGCCCAGTCGACCGAACTTATATAGTTCATTTATACCCGGTCGACAGAACCCCCTAGGGTGTCAACTTTTTGACCACCTGGTCGACCGAGCCCAAAATGTATTACAACGCTTTGGTCAATCGAGGGTTCTCGGGAGATGTCCCAATGCCATGGTCGACCGAACTATCCAGTTCAAATCTTCCCAGTCGATCGAACCTCGCAAAACTGAAAAATCGCCTTCGAACTTACTTGTTTGGTCGATCGACCCAGCAGTTCATTTCTTGCCCCATCGACCGAACCATAAGAACTTTGGTCGACTGAAAGTCATCTGGTCGACCGGTGCTCTCGGGTTGCCCCATATTTTTTACTGCGGTTAACTTTTTTGAACGGGGTTAATTAGGGTTAAATTGATTTAAAACAATATTAATAATACCCTACATGTCCTAATGGTTATAATTCTTCCTATCTCTATATATAGGTCTTCATTTGCAAAAATTAGTAAGAGATTAACAAAATAATTAGCAAATATCCTCTGAATCTCAAAAAGCCCATTTTTGCATGTTCAAGCCATATACTCCTCCTCTTACTCGTTCATATTGAAAATACTTGTTTGTAAGAGTATTCTTGTGCTTATCTCACCAAGATTAAACTCTCTTTTGGTTGTTATGATTAAGATTTATTTTTCATAGAGAGTAAGCTTCAAGTTTTCCTAGGGGGCTTCGTAAATAAGTCCTCCGTAGGAAAACTTCTTAGAGCTTCTAAGTTTTTCATTTTCATTGCAAATACTCAAGAGTTCATATTGCATTTTGGTTACAAAAATATTTTCAAATCGTTTTTCAAATATCTCTTGTGTTTGTCCTTGAGAAATATTTTGAGATATTTGCTTGCGTGCTGAAGATCTTTGTTGCTATGCCTTTTCATTGAGACTATCATTTTATCACAAATATCAAATAAATATTTTTACAGACCGTTATTTGAATATCTCTTGTGGCTTATATTGACAAAAATATTGGTTGAGATAATTGAAGTGTGCTTGTGATCTTTGCTTGTGCATTGTGATTGAATATATTGTGTGATACAAAGATCATATCATTTGCACTCTCACGCACTAATTACATCGCTCACATAATTATTTGAGAGTAGACATTTAGACAACATTGAGCTTATCAAATCCTATCTCTTGGTAGTGCATTGATTATATAGTGCGTAACTGGGTACATATCTGCTTTACATGAAAGCACAATCACTGTACCATTTGATTGAGTGAGTATTGTTGTATTTCTAGGCGTGGCCTGAGGGGGTGGTAATATAGCCTAGTAAGGATTGTATAGGTTGAGGTCAGTCCTGTGTTAATTGACTTGGTTATATAGGTTGAGGTCAGCCCTGTGTTAATTGACCTTGTTGTAAAAGTTGAGGTTAGTCCTGTGTTAATTGACCTTGTTGTAAAGGTTGAGGTAAGCCTTGTGCTAATTAACCTGATTGTTTAGGTGCCGCTCCATCTGTTAAGTGAGCTTATAGTGGTAATCCTTGTGCTTGTTAGGAAAGGCGGGGACGTAGGCAATTTGGCCAAACCTCGATAACATTTATGGGCGTCATCTCTTTTACTGCCTTTTTGTGCATGCTTTATTAAATTTCTATTACAGTTTAAATTTCATTGTGTATTTGCATTGATTTATTTTACATACACTAGATTGACCTTAGGCTTGTGTAATACTGTTGATTAGTGGATTGACCTAGAGGATAAAATTTTTAAATACCAATTCATCCCCCTCTTGGGATTGCACTGAAGCTAACAATTGGTATCAAAGTCTCGTAACTTAGACATAGACGTCATTTAGTAAAAGATCATGATGGCTAGTGTTAGTGCATCCCCTTCATGTGAGGGAAGATTGGTCACACACCCACTAGTATTTTGTGGTGATAACTATGCTATCTGGAAATTCAGAATGATTGTGTATGTTAAAGCTTTAAATTGGAAATTTTGGAATGTTATTGAAGGTGATTGTGTGCCTGTTAAATTCATTGGTTGTACTAGTGTTCCTAAATCTGAGTATGAATTGAATGATCATGATAGGAACTTAGTACAAATAAATTTTGATGCCTTAAATACCTTACTGCATGCATTAGATTCTAATGTTCTTTGTGAGGTTATGACATGTAGCAGTGCTATGGAGATACGGGAGGAACTTGAAAGGAGATATGGAGCAATTACGCAGGAAAAGGCGATCACTCCTTGTGATTCAAGATTTACGGATCTTAAAGGAGGTAAATCATGCTTCATAGCTGTAACCGACGATGAGGTAAACCCGTCTCCTTCTATGCTATTAGATAATCCTTGCAATGATTCATGTGATGATTTGAATGATGCATCTGAATCTGAATCATGTCATAGTAGTGATAATGAGAGCATGCCTACTTATGAGGAACTGCAAATTGAATATATTAAAATTCATAAGTCACTTGTTAAAGCTAATAAAAGATATACTGCTTTGAAAAACAAGTATGAGGCATGTGAGAAAGAATGTGAATCAAAAGTTCTTATTAAAAGGGAAAATGATTTTAAAATCAAACAGTTAGTAAACAAGAATGAAAAATTAGAAAAAGATTTGAATGGATTAAGATCTCAAACTTCAAATGATAATTATAAAGATTTTCTTATTGCAAAACTTGAGAGTAAAGCAAACACAATGTCCACTGAATTCATAAAATTACAAAGTGTTTGCAAAGACTTGAAAAACTCAAAAATTCAAGATCTAAAAAATAAAATAGAAGACCTGTCTAAGATCATCCACACATTCACTAGAGGTAAAGAAAATTTTGACAAACTCTTAGGTTCACAAAAGATGACCTTAGACAAAGAAGGTATAGATTTTAATGGAATTGAAAATAAGAAAAGGAAGAACCTATACATGGGGTACTTTGTAAAAGAATCGAAACACTATACTAGTACCTCCTTTAGTCCATACATTCACACCACATGCACCTTATGTAAAAAGAAGGGGCACACAAAGTTTGATTGCCCATTTAAAATAAAAGGTGTGAAACCCAAATGAGTATGGAAAATTAAAGAATCACCAACTCCTAACCCATCAAGAATAAAAGGTAGAAAAATGATATGGGTTATTAAGAAAGAAAACCCCTTGAAATTCAAGGAAGAATTTGCTCAAAACAGGAATTACATGATCACATAATTCTTCCTTAAAAGTTAGGATTAGCTATAGGGGGTAGTGTCTTCTAAAGGCTTAGGAAGTGGTTCGGGCCTGAAAATGTAAAATCTTAGTATATGTCCACTATTTAAAATCTTATATACTAAGTATTGTGAAAAATCAAGCCAATCTGCAAATGCAAGTATATAAATAATTTGAACTTAATGCATATATTCCATGGTTGAAATATGAAATTATTGGCTGCTTGAATAAAAATCCACTTTCAAATTGACATGGCATGTTTGCCTTATATTTAAATTTTAAATTGCTTAACTCACGCTTAAATATGAATATCTAAAGTTACACATACTTTGTCCATTGCACAAATTTAAGTTTTAGGAAATGAAGTTAAAAATCCTGTCCTAAACTCATCTTGAAAGCCTAAAATGCCTAATTAAATGTTTAGTCACCACTCTAGGCTTAAAACACTATTGATCATAAATTCCAAATATTTCTAGTGCTTATTAAAAAACATCCTTCCATAATCAAAATTAGAGGCAACCACTAAGGGATTCTAATTTCACTAATTAATCAAAATATTCCCTTTTGCGCTTAAAATATAAAAATCTTCTAATTTTGGTTCACCGTATCCTCCATAGGGAATCTTTACCATACCACGATCACATCAGGTAAAGATCCATCCTCTCATTGGTTTGAATTCTTGCTCCAAATTTGTGATCATATCTAAAGGATACATTTCAACCACCAAAGAGCGTCGATTACTAGTTATTCATATCCTCCACAATGCTCTTTGCCAGAATAAGTTAGGACATATTCTTTAGTATGCTTATCTTGTACAATGTCCTGCTACTTTCAAAATACTCTTCCGAACATAATAGACATTAAAACTATAAGAGTATTTATTTTAATTTGCTTCATAAGCTCTCAAACATTAAATAAAATCCATTAGAGTTTCATCCTCATGAATTAAGTTGAATGACTAAATTGATTAATATAGGTTTCAATCTAGATGATAGAACAAAATTCAAAGAAACCTATGCACGAACCTTAACATTCAAAGCCATTTGAACTTAGGCCTCTCACGTATTGTAAATCATAAGAAAAGAGGCAATATTGGCTTACAACTCTCAAAGAAATAATCATTGTGATTTTTTTGGTCCGTTAAGCCTAAGAACTCAAAGCCAAGCTAGAATCATTAAAAATATTATAACACTTAGCTAAAGAACCTAAAAAAATAAGAAAAGGCATAAAATGAATTAGCGCATAACTCAAGGGGAGCATATATTCTTTCATGATTATATAAATTAAAATTCTCTCATAATTCTATTTCATGCCTAAATGTCCATATGAGTACTGGACTGAATTCCTAACTATCCATGGTTATTTATGGTTCATAGTATCTAGTTGGATGGTTTACGTTTTATATGGATAATTGATTATGCTGCCTGCATGCATGCTTAGTTTAGAATGCCTTAATATCTATTTCCAATGCAATTGCTGTCTATAGGGATGACTATACTGATGAGAGATAAATATAGTTAATAAATATCCAATATAGTTGTTGAAGAATGGTTTGTGTGCTCACTTATACTTTGGCATATTCAATGAAATCAATCCCTCGCAAAGTATAAGTAATTTATAGTATCTAAGCAATAATTCAAATTGACAGGGGGAGCATCTAAACTTACAATGCCTATCATATTATGCTTGCAAAATTTTGAGGCTTAGATATGTTTTAAATATAGTGTGGCATATGCTTAAATAAAATAATCTTTGTGAAAATCTTAAGCTGATGTTCATTGCGTTGCCACAAGTTGTTTGTGTTTTGCCATATGATCTTGCATGTGAATTATTAAATCTTTACGATCATCATGGTTGTGGTTTTCTGGTTATATTCTTGTATGTGCTTAATTGACCAACCAGAAAATTTGTTACTTGCTTGCATCATATTTAAATTATTTTTGGCAAGCAACCCCCCAATACTTTTTGCAAATATCATAAGGGGGATATATATTTATATATATACATATATATATTTATTGTAATATTTTATGGCAAGAACTATCGTCAAAACTCATTTTTTTTCTCTTGCCTCATTATTTTATATATATATATATATATATATATATGTTTTAAAGCCGCATAATTGGTTCTATAACTACACAAAAAAATGCATGTGAACTACTTAGACTGTGTTTATGCTCAAACTTCCTTTTTGGTATCATATGTCGTGTGATTTTAATTCAAATCTCTTACGAGTCTTAAGATATGTGTCAATTGAAATGGTCTGTGCATATCTATAGTCTAATTCTGTTTTTCATGTCATTTAAAGCATTTAAATGGCCAGTTGTGTTGTTTGTGTGCTAAATTGCTGAAGTTTTCTTTGTCATTCATTGTGCATTGTATAACTATTCTATCGATTGAATGACTAAAAGTTATACTTCTATTTCATGTTCTGAGAATACTAAACTATTTGAGTACATAATTGTTGATATCTTGAAAACATTTTACTCAATCAGGTCACTTGCATATAGAAATTTTTGGGAA
The DNA here is from genome assembly GCF_029873635.1 of Malania oleifera. Taxonomy (NCBI): domain Eukaryota; kingdom Viridiplantae; phylum Streptophyta; class Magnoliopsida; order Santalales; family Ximeniaceae; genus Malania; species Malania oleifera. Next base: position 88,535,818 of record NC_080425.1, read on the forward strand.
ATGTTCTATTTTCAAACGTCATGCTGCCCAATTTTTTAAAAACATCTTCCCAAACATTTCCTGTATTCAGATGATTATTTCCTATATTCTTAAATATTTATTTAGGCTCTTTTTGCTATTGCCAAAAGGGGGAGAAGTAAGCAAGTATTTGTTATCATCAAAAAGGGGGAGATTGTTGACCTTATTAGTCATATCCCGTTTTGATTATGACAAATACTATGATATTTAATGGTTAATGAGTTTGTGTGTAGGACCAATCAGAAGTATCATATGGTGCACGCACACGGCACATGAAGTGAAGACTCGAAGACCCTGTTTATGTTGTATTGTAATTTAATCATTTATTTGGGTCTGTAATAGTAATTAGGAGAACATGGTCTGTAATAATTAATGTCTTACCTGCATAGTAAGATGGATAAGCTCAAGACCATAGATTGACTTTAGGGAACACCCTTCGATCGACCGACACTGAATTTTTTCGATGTCCTCAAACTAAAAAGGACCTAGAAATGACCCTAAGACACTCACTCATGCACATATATGAATGGTCATTTGAATATGGTGTTTGCATGCTTAAAAAGAACCGAAATGCACTTAAGTTGCATGTTCGGTCAACCGTACTGCTCAAGTACAAATTCCCTCGATCGACCGAATCGGTGCAGGGTCAACAGTTTGACCATGGCCTAGTCGACCGAACTTCCCAGTTCATTACCTGTCGGTCGACGAAACCCTGACTGGGTCAACAAATTGACCATATCCCGGTCGACCGAACTTATATAGTTCATTTATACCCGGTTAACTGAACCCCCTAGGGAGTCAACTTTTTTACCACCTGGTCGACTGAGTCCAAAATGTACTTCAATGCTCTAGTCGACCGAGGATCCTTAAGAGATGTCCCAACGTCATGGTCGACCGAACTATCCAATTCAAATCTTCCCGGTTGACCAAGCCTCGCAAAATTGAAAAATTGCCTTCAGACTTACTTGTCTAGTCGATCAACCCTACAATTCATTTCTTGTCCGATCGACCGAACCATAAGAACTTCGGTCGACTGAAAGTCACAGGTCGACCGGTGCTCTCGGGTTGCCCCATATTTTTTACCGCGGTTAACTTTTTTAAATGGGGTTAATTAGGATTAAATTGATTTAAAATAAAATTAATAATACCCTACATATCCTAACGGTTATAACTCTTCCTATCTCTATATATAGGCATTCATTTGCAAAAATTAGTAAGAGATTAACAAAATAATTAGCAAATATCCTCTAAATCTCAAAAAGCCCATTTTTGCATGTTCAAGCCATATACTCCTCCTCTTACTTGTTCATATTGAAATTACTTGTTTGTAAGAGTATTCTTGTGCTTATCTCACCATGCTTAAACTCTCTCTTGGTTGTTCTGAATAAGATTTATTTTTCATAGAGAGTAAGCTTCAAGTTCTCCCAGGGGGCTTCGTAAATAAGCCTTCCGTAGGAAAACTTCTTAGAGCTTCTGAGTTTTGCATTTTCATTGCAAATACTCAAGAGTTCATATTGCATTTTGGTTGCAAAAATATTTTTCAAATTTTTTTTCAAATATATCTTGTGTTTATCCTTGAGAAATATTTTGAGATATTTACTTGCATGCTGAAGATCTTTGTTGCTATGCCTTTTGATTGAGATTATCATTTTATCACAAAAATCAAATAAATATTTTTACAGACCGTTATTTGAATATCTCTTGTGGCTTATATTGACAAAAATATTGGTTGAGATAATTGAAGTGTGCTTGTGATCTTTGCTTGTGCATTGTGATTGAATATATTGTGTGATACAAAGATCATATCATTTGCACTCTCACGCACTAATTACATCGCTCACATAATTATTTGAGAGTAGACATTTAGACAACATTGAGCTTATCAAATCCTATCTCTTGGTAGTGCATTGATTATATAGTGCGTAACTGGGTACATATCTGCTTTACATGAAAGCACAATCACTGTACCATTTGATTAAGTGAGTATTGTTGTATTTATAGGCTTGGCCTGAGGGGGTGGTAATATAGCCCGATAAGGATTGTATAGGTTGAGGTCAGCCCTGTGTTTATTGACCTGGTTGTATAGGTTGAGGTCAGCCCTGTGCTAATTGACCTGATTGTTTTGGTGTCGCTCCACCAGTTAAGTGAGTCTATAGTGGTAATCCTTGTACTTGTTAGCCAAGACGGGGACGTAGGCAATTTGGCCCTACCTCGATAACATTTTTGGGTGTCGTCTTATATACTGCCCTTTTGTGCATGCTTGATTAAATTTCTATTGCAATTTAAATTCCATTGTGTATTTGCATTGATTTATTTTACATGCACTAGATTGACCTTAGGCTTGTATAATACTGTTGATTAGTAGATTGATCTAAGGGATAAAATTTTTAAATACCAATTCATCCCTCCTCTTGGGATTGCACCAAAGCTAACAAAGTTAGATTTACAGAAAGAAACATGTTTACAGTTATTTTTAGGAATAACAAGATTAAACAGGAAATTATGGTTTCAGAATATATAATAAGCCGTACATTTGCTCAGCTTAGTATTTATGATATGTTCAGCGTAAGACCGTGATTGATAGCCAACGCAAGGCTACAATTATATATGTTTTTCAACATAAGGCCGTAGTTATGTATGTATTCGGCGCAAGGCCGTGATTATTTATGTTATAACAGAATTCAAAAAATGCTGTCAATCTATTTATGTTAAAACAATATATTATCATGTACTATATGTTATTAGAACCTGGGTAATAGTTTAGATCAGTTATTAGGAGCACGGTACCATAGCCATATAGTTTAGTTTAGTTTAGTTCAGACTTGTGGTAACCACCCCTGCTAGTAGAGGGGGTGGGAGATGGATAGTCGATGTGGTTTTCAGTGTAGAGTTGTAGATGTCCACCTGGCAGTCTAGACTAGGGTGTGGCTGGCCCATCGAACTTACAGACATTTTTGACTTGGCAGTGGTTGGCCAGCCATTGTTGGGCCTTGCCTTCGGGCTGCACAACCCGTCTTTGGGGGGGGGTAATACATGACACTAGTTAGCTATTTATTTTGGGTAAATTTCAGAATTAATAGTTATATTAGATGATTTTATGGTCAGAGAAATACAGTATGATTCAATATAACTATGAAATGTATGATTATTCAGTTATGATATTTTCAGTGTTTTCAGACATGTACATGTACTGCATATTTACTATAGCAAGTAAATATTCATGTTGCCACACAACTATATTTAGTTTATTTCTTTTACTGAGAGGTGTCTCACCCTAACTCTAAACAATTTTTGGAAACCCAGAAAGACAGGTGGATCGAGCTCCGCGCTGTTGAGGCAGTTGTTCTACCTTGCTCGAAGGATGAGTTTTGAACTAGGGTTAGTACGTTTCTGATGTTGACCCTAGTGTTATCTTTTGGTGTTCTTAGGATTGTATATATACATATACAGATACATGGTGGTATGTAAGTAACTCTGGTATGGTATTTTATGGTTGGATGGATGAAATTTGTTATTATTGCTGCTTAGGTGTCCGTTGTGTATGATAGGTGTATCCCCGTTACCCACGGGTTCAAATTGACTTCATTATGTTATAAGTTAATGGTATCAGGGCATTTATATGTTTAATTATGTCGTAAGATAAGTAGGTCGTTACATTTTGGTATTAGAGCCTAGGTTGTTAGGTTCTGTAGACTCTAAAATGCAGTGGTAATAATACCAGAGTATAGGACAAAAGAATTTGAGGCTTGGTTTGTAGTCTAGATGCAAGACTTCCGTGATGGTTTGTGTGTCTTTCTTGGGGTAACGATTTCAGGAAAGCCATGCTAAACTATTGTCGGGTTGGGTGTCTAGGTTACAGGATTGAACCTTGAATTAAGATCATAGATGATAAATTAGATGAGGATATAATATACTAGTAAGATGATATGTCATGGTAATAAGGTCCTTAGCTAAGTTTATTGTCTTTTCAAGATAGATCCTGGAGGTAGTAGCGCCCATGCTAGTGGTAATGAGGGTGCTGGGCCCTCAGGCACTATGGGTGTCGATTCAAATGTAGTATTGGCTAAAATTGCTAGGAACTCTAGAGAGCAGGGTGGTCTGTATGCAGACCACGGTAGTTTGATTAAGAAGTTTATTAAGATGAATCCTCCGACTTTCTCAGAAGGAACTGATCCTACAGTTGCTGAAAATTGGATGCAGGAGATTGAAAAAGTGTTTGTAGTGCTACATTATACTGAGGAGCAGAGGGCGCTGTTCGCTACATATAAACTGACTGTAGAGGTTGAAATATGGTGGATGATAGTGAAACTCCTAGAGTGGCAAAGAACAATGCCTCTAGAGATGACATGTGAATGATTTAAGGAGATATTTTTTGACAGATACTTTCCAGCCTCGTCCAGAGAAGCCAAGATAGAGGAGTTGCTGAATATGAAGCAGGGACCGCAGACAGTGCAGCAGTATGCAGCGAGCTTCATTGAGTTATCTCGCTTCGCCTCGTACATTATTCTAGACGAGACGAAGAAGGTAAGACAGTTTGAAAGAGGGCTAATAAGGGAATTATATAAGCAGGTTTCAATACTGAAATTGCAAGATTTTGCTAAACTGGTAGATAAAGCAGCTATGGTAGAAGCCGGAGAGCGTTTGGAGGCTGAGGAGCAGAGATTAAGAAAGAGATCCATGCCTTCTGGTTCCCAGCAGGGGTCCAGTCGGGGTTCATGGAAGAGAGGTGACTACTACAAAGATCGAAGGTAGGAGTTAGGGAATCGTGGGTTTTAGGGTATGTAGTTTTTTCCAGCTTGTTTGACTTGTGAGAAGAGACACCCAGGGGAGTGTCATGCCGGGCGAGATATCTGCTACTGATGTGGGGAGCTAGGGCATATGATGGTGGATTTACAGGGTCATATTGGAGCTGCTTTCGTTCCTAGACCTAGTCGGAGAGGCTATCAGGCACCTCGTGAGGTTAGCAAAGGAATACAACTCCAGCGAGAGTTTTTGCCTTAACGCCGGGTGATGTTGCGACAACTGGCGATGTGGTGATAGGTATGGTTAGCATGCTTTCATCTAAAGTTATTGTATTATTTGATTTAGGAGCCACACATTCGTTCATGTCTATGGGGTGTATTAAATTGTGTGAGGCAAAAACACAATTGTTAGACACTGAACTGTTAGTATCTACATCGACCGGTCAGTAGTGAGGTGTAGTAGGGTGCTTCAAGGCTATCCAGTGGATATCTAGGGGAAAGTTTTGTTTGCTGATTTGATAGTGCCGGATATGCACGTGTTTGATGTAATATTTGGCATGAATTGTCTAGTGGCTAACTTTGCCATTATAGATTGCCGGTTAAGAGAAGTGATATTTAGACCTCCACGAAGACCAATATTCAGGTTTATGGGGCCGCAAGTGTAATCCTCACCTCAGTTAATTTCAGCTATTCAGGCGAGGAGATTGCTCCTGCGTGGTTATCAGGGGTTCATGGCCTTTGTGAAGGAAATGTCAGGGAATGAATTGAAACTCACTAGTACGCCAGTGGTAAAGGAGTTTACAGATATTTTTCCAGATGAGCTACCTGGTTTGCCACCTGATCGTGAGGTAGATTTTCCTATTGATCTGCTTCCAGGTACAACGCTGATCTCTAAAGTACCTTACCGAATGACGCCAGCAGAGTTGGCAGAATTAAAGAATCAGTTGCAAGATTTACTTGATAAGAGTTTTATATGGCCTAGTGTATCTCCATGGGGGAGCTCTAGTGTTATTTGTGAAGAAGAAAGACAGGTCTATGAAGATATGTATAGATTATAGGGAAATTAATAAGGTGATAATCAAGAATAAGTATCCTCTACCCCATATAGACGACTTATTTGATCAGCTCTAGGGTACACTGGTTTACTCTAAGATTAATCTCAAATCAGGTTATCATCAAGTAAAGGTAAGAGTAGAAGATGTATCGAAGATAGTCTTACGGACCAGGTATGGACATTATGAGTTTCTTGTTATACCTTTTGGTCTGACAAATGCTCCTACAGTATTCATGGATTTGATGAATAGAATATTTCATCAATATTTAGACCAGTTTATTGTTATTTTTATTGATGATATACTGGTCTATTCGAGGATCTATAAGGAGCATAAAATGTATTTGAGGTAGGTCTTACAGATGCTCAGGGGAAAGGAGTTGTACACCAAGTTCAGTAAATGTGAATTCTAGCTTAAGAAGGTTGTGTTTTTTGGGCACGTCCTCCCAGGGGATGGAATTTTTGTGGATCCTAATAAAATTGATGCTGTAGTGAATTGTGCTAGACCGAGGAATGTCCAGGAGATCAGGAGTTTCTTGGGGCTGGCTGGTTGTTGCCGTTGTTTTGTTGAGGGATTCTCAGCGTTATCAGGGCCTTTGACGCAACTGATTAGGAAAAATGCTAGGTTTGAATGAGGCGACAGTTGTGAGCAGAACTTCTAGTAATTGAAGCAAAGGCTTGTCACGACACCAGTGTTGATCATCCCGTCAGGGGGTGAAGGGTATGTTATCTACAGTGATGCATCCTTGAAAGGGCTCGACTGTATATTGATGCAGCATGGTAGGGTTGTAGCTTATGCTTCTAGGCTTTACAAAGAGTTTGAAAAGAACTACCCTACCCGATTTAGAATTGGTGCAGTAGTACATGCATTGAAGATTTGGAGGCATTACCTGTATGGCGAGCGATGCAAAATCTTCTCTGGCCATAAGAGTTTAAAGTTCTTTTTCACTCATAAGGAACTTAACATGAGGCAAAGAAGGTGGTTGGAGCTATTAAAGATTTTGACTGCACCATTAGTTACCACCTAGGAAAAGCAAATGTGGTAGCTGATGCATTGAGCAAGAAGTCTATCGGACCAGCATTGACAACTATAGAGATTCAGTATTCGATCCTAATGGATCTGGAGAGACTTGGTATAGAATTAATAGATAGTGATCCTCAGGAAAAGATTAAAGCTACTCAGAAAGAAGATCCAGAATTAGCAAAGATAATGGGCAGAGTACAGGTTGGTTAGGGAGAGGAGTTTTGTATTGTAGATGACGGGGCTTTGTGGTTCCGTTCTAGATTATGTGTTCTTACTGATGCTAATATCAAAAGGACCATCCTAGAGGAAGCTCACAGATCTTTATACATAGTTCATCTCGGCAGCACAAAAATGTATAGGGATTTGTGAGAGTCTTATTGGTGGAGTGGTATGAAGAAAGAGATTGATGAGTATGTAGCACAGTGTTTGACGTGCCAGTAGGTAAAGGCTAAGCACCAGAAGCCAACAGGTCAGTTGCAGCCACTTTTTATCCCATAGTGGAAATGGGATCACATATCTATCGATTTTGTTTAAGGGTTCCCTTTGGCATTGCATGACCAGAATGCAATTTGGGTGATTGTAAATCGTTTGACCAAGATCGCCCATTTCATTCCCATCAAGATCAACTACTCCATGAACAAATTGACAAAGATTTATATTTAGGAGATAGTCCATTCTCACGGTGTGCCAGTGTCTATATTGTCAGATCGAGACCCGTGTTTCACGTCACAATTTTGGAAGAACTTGCAGGAGGCTCTAGAGTCTCAGTTATCTTTTAGCACGGTGTTCCATTCTCAGTTAGACGGGCAGACTGAAAGGATGATTTAGATATTAGAAGATATGCTTTGAGCATGCGTGTTGAGTTTTGAGGATAGTTGGACCTAGTTTATGCCGCTGGTGGAATTTGCATATAGTAACAGTTATCAGGCTGACATTGGCATGACACCATTTGAGGCACTCTACGGTAGAAGGTGTCGTTCTCCTTTATACTGGGATGAAATGGGTGAGCGGCGAGTTGTGGTACCAAAGTTAGTACAACAAGTGTATGATAAGGTTCGGCTCATTAGAGATAGAATCAGTGCAGCTCAGAGTCGACATAAGATTTATGCCGATACCTGCCGGAGGAAATTAAAGTTTGACATCGACGATCATGTGTTTTTGAAAATAGCTCCATTAAAAGGGGTTATGAGATTTGGAAGGAAAGGTAAACTTAGCCCTAGGTTCATCGGGCCGTTCGAGATTCTAGAGAAAGTGGGGCTAATTGCCTACAGGCTAGCTTTACCATTTGTGTTGTTTAGGATACATGACATATTCCATGTCTCTATGTTGACAAAGTACGTACCAGACCCTTATCATGTAATCAATTATGGTGAATTAGAGTTCAGTAATTCACTAGTTTATGAGGAGGTACCAGTTCAGATTCCAGACAAGAAAGAGCAGGAATTACATAATAAGAAGATTCCTCTAGTGAAAGTTTTGTGGAGAAACCACACAAGAAACTTCTTGGGAGCTCGAGGAACAAATAAGGTAGAAATATCTGCATTTATTCAGTGGGGTTTAGTTACAATTAGAAAAGTGTAAGTTGTTATGTAATATTTCTTTTACGGGTTAGTCAATATATGTAGTAGTTAGTTAGTAGGTAGCATTTTAGTTTTGGGAGAATTTTATTTTGTATATGTAATCTCCTGGAATTTTAAATGTAACCACGGTATTCCTCCGTCATAAGTGAGGGTAAGTAATAAAATAAGTAGATTGTTTGCCTTCTGGGGATGACGAATCATATGGATAATAAATTTTGAGGACGAAATTTTTATAAGGAGAGGAGAATGTAGAGACCCGGTGAATTATATTAATTAACTATAGGAGGAAGAGAGAAAGGAAATTGTAAAAAGGGAACTCAACAGGGTCTCGTCGACGAATATGCTTATTGGGCTTGCCGATGAGGGCTCACGTTTCATCGATGAGAAATTACCGAGGCTATTTTTCAGCTCTGGAATTCATCAACGAGGAATAAATGTTCGTCTACAAACTTCCTTCATGGCCTCGTCGACGAGGTGACATGTCTTGTTGACAAGTGTAGGTATATAAATAGCCTAAACTTGGTTTTTGCAGCAGAAATCACGCGAACAATTTCTCTCCCTCACTCCTCTGCGGTTTACCTCCCTTCTCTCTAAGATTCTGGGTCCATTCTTTGCCGGATTGATGATCCGAAGCAGTCACACTACTCCTGGGGAAGTTCTCTGCAAGTCTGCCGGAGTAGATTCTTGGTGGGGCTAACTTGGACTCCATCCCAAATTTGAGTTAAGGCTGTTTATTTAGTATTTGGATTTCCTACAGTTGTAGAAAAGGTAGCATTTGAGGAAATATTGAAGTTTTGTTCAGCGAAATATTATTTTCAAGGTATTGAGCGGGGAACCTTGCGGGTGCAGGACTAATCATATTAGGCGCTTTCTAGTAGTCAGGTAAGGGAGTAAACTAAAGGAGTAATTTTTCATGAAAATTATTATTATTTAATAACAGATTAATTTTTAGAAAGCATGTGTTATATATATGAGTATATTTGAGGAAATGTATGTTTGGGAAAATACTGTTGTTACACAGGAAAATATATTTTCAGTATGTAATGTTAGGAAATGTGATTTCTGAACAGAATTCATGATTTTATTCATTTTGTGTGGCATGAATATTATTTTACGTATATTATATTATGTTAAGTTAGATTTATAGAAAAAACATGTTTACAATTATTTTCAGGAATAACATGATTAAACAGGAAATTATGGTTTCAGAATATATGATAAACAGTACATATGCTCAGCTCAGCATTTATGATATGTTCGGCGCAAGGCTGTGATTGATAGCTGGCGTAAGGCCGCAGTTATATATGTTATTCGGCGCAAGGCCGCAGTTATGCATGTATCCGGTGCAAGGCCTTGATTATTTATGTTATGATAGAATTCAAAAAATGCTTTCAATGTATTAATGTTAAAACATTATATTATCATGTACTCTATGTTATCAGAACCTGGATGATAGTTCAGATCAGCTATGAGGAGCTCGATACCGTAGCTATACAGTTCAGTTTAGTTTAGTTCAGACTTGTGCTAACCACCCCTGCTAGTAGAGGGGGTGAGAGATGGATAGTCGATGTGGTTTTCAGTGTAGAGTTGTAAACATCCACCTGGCAGTCCGGACCAGGGTGTGGCGGTTCATCATACTTACAGACATTTTTGACTCGACAGTGGTCGGCTAGCCATTGTCAGGTCCCGCCTTCGGGCTGCACAACTCGTCATGGGGGGTAATACATGACACCAGCTAGCTATTTATCCTGGGTAAATTTTAGAATTACTAGTTATATCAGAGGATTTTATGATCAAAGAACTACATTATGATTCAGTATAGCTATGAAATGTATGATTATTTAGTTATGATATTATCAGTGTTTTTAGACATGTACATGTACTGTATATTTACTATAGCACGCAAATATTCATGTTGCCATACAACTATATTTAGTTTATTTCCCTTACTGAAAGGTGTCTCACCCCAACTCTAAACCATTTCAGGAAACCTAGAAAGATAGGCGGATTGAGCTTCGCGTCGTTGAGGCGATTGTTCTACCTTGCAAGAAGGGTGAGTTTTAAACTAGGGTTAGTAGGTTTCTGATGTAGACCCTAGTGTTTTTATTTTGGTGTTTTGAGGATTGTATATATACATCTACAGATACATGGTGGTACGTAAGTAACTCTGGTATGGTATTTTATGGTTGGATGGATGAAATTTATTATTACTGCTGCTTAGGTGTTCGTTGTGTGTGACAGGTGTATCCCCGTTACCCACGAGTTCGGGTTGAATTTATTATGTTATAAGTTAATGGTATCAGGGTATTTAATATGATTAATTATGTAGTAAGATAAGTAGGTTGTTACAGTCAGGGTACGCAGATTTTATCTAAATCGATCTGCGATCTGGATATCACTAAGTGAAGGTTAGATAAGATGATGCATCAAAGACTACTTTTCGAACTTGGTACGACCATTACGAGTTTTGGGTTATGCCATTTGGGTTGACGAATGCTCCCGCAGTATTCATGGATCTAATGAATAGGGTATTACACGAGTATATATATTAGTTTGTTATTGTGTTCATAGATGATATTCTGGTCTACTCGACGAGCCTTGAGGAGCTTGAAACTCATTTGAGACTAGTACTTCAGGTGCTCAGGGAAAAGAAATTATTTTCTAAACTTAAGAAATGTGAATTCTGACTAGAGTAGGCTGCACTTTTGGGTCATATGATATCCAAGGAAGGGATTTCAGTGGACTTGAGCAAAGTAGAGGCTATAGTTGACTGGCAAGGCCGAAGAACGTGTAGGAAGTTAGAAGTTTCCTAGGTCTTGCCTGATACTACCGCCGGTTTGTCGAGGGGTTCTCCACATTATCGGGGTCTTTGACACGACTCACAAGGAAGAATGTGAAGTTTGAATGGACTGACGAATGCGAGCAGAGCTTCCAAGATTTGAAGCAACGTCTAGTCACTACCCCAATGTTGACCCTTCCATCAGGTGAGGGTGGATTTGTAATTTACAGTGACGCATCACAGAAAGGACTTGGTTGTGTTTTAATGCAGCAAGGAAAGTCATTACGTATGTGTTTTTCCAGTTGAAAGAGTATGAAAAGAACTATCCTACGCACGATTTGGGGCTGGCAGCAGTTGTGTTTGCGTTAAAGATCTGGCGGCACTACCTTTATGGTGTAAGGTGCAAGATTTTTACTGACCATAAGAGTCTCAACTACTTCTTCACCTAGAAGGAGTTGAATATGAGGCAATGTAGATGGCTCGAGTTGATAAAGGATTATGACTGCACCATTAGTTATCACCCAGGAAAGGCGAATGTGGTAGCCAATGCGTTGAGTCAGAAATCTGGGGGTACGTCAGCCTCAGCAATTATGGCTTTGCACCAGATCATAATGGACCAGGAGAGGTTGGGGGTAGAGTTGGTAGAAGGGAATCATTAGACATCCATTTCAAGTCTGGTGGTTCAACCAACCTTATGGGAGAGAATCAAAACAGTTAAGTTGAAAGATGCAGAGTTGATTGAGATTGTAAAGAAGATACAGGATGAGCAACACTCAGACTTTAATGTTTCTAAGGATGGAATTCTCAGATTTCACACTCGATTGTATGTGGTAGACAATGCAGAGATAAAGAGGAAGATTATAGCGGAAGCTCACCGTTCTCTCTATACTGTTCACACGGGTGACATGAAGATGTATAGAGACTTACGTGAATTGTTCTAGTGGAGTGATAACGCGTCAAAACTGCGTAATTGAGCACTTTAACCCGGTCTTTACGACTTATATTTTTAATTAAATGTCCAAATTTGTCCAATATTTGAATAAAATGCCATATTTATCATTCTTGCACTTTAATGCACCATTTATGAATTTTTGGTAATTTATCGCAAGAAAATTCCCTAGAACCAAAATCGACACCTGTTTGTATTTTGTACATAACTTTTCCATATGAACTTCAATTGAGACATTTAAAATTTCCAGAGAAATAGAAAAGGATTATCTACAATGTTCGTGTTTTGAGTTTCGTAAGAAAAAGGCACCAAAAAGGTCAAAATTGGCAGTGAACAGAGAACAAAAAAATGAAAAGAAAAAAAAAGATATTAAAGGGTGATGTGACCCGGCCATGCAAGCCAGGTCTGATTCATTTTGGTCAGGTTAACTCCAGCTGTGGGTCTCGTGGGTCTAGGGCAAAGCCCTCTTCTATTTAATCCCAATTTTTCCCATTTCTTCCGTGTGCCTCCGGCACCCCTTCCCCTCTTCCCTTCTCCTTCTTCCTTCCTCTCCTTCTCCTTGTCTCCCTCTCTCTACTCTCACTCTTCCTCTCCTTGCTCTTTCTCTTTCGTTTTCCCTTCCCCTTTTCCCTATCTTCCTTTCTCAACTCTCATCCTCTGCCCCTCTGTTCTTTACAGCACCATCACAGCTCTTCCACGAACACGTAGCACCAGCCACAGCACAGCTTCGCCTTGGCCAGCCTCAGCACTTCTCTACTCCAGCCGAGGAGGCCAGTGACTCCACAACACATCAGCAGCTGCAGCGTCCCTTTGCTCTAACCGAAGCCCACACCAAACCACTCCTTTGCATAAGCCATCCTCCACAGCTGCCACTTGCAATTCGAACTACAGCAGCAACCTGCGGCTTCACCAACACCAGCCGAGAACTCCCACGGCCAACACAGCAGCCCCTGCTGGAACCCGAGACCACTGCTGCTGCAACTCCTTCAAGCTCCTCTGTTTTACTCTCTCTCTCTCTCTCTCTCTCTCTCTCTCTCTCTCTCTCTTTTTCTACTTTCTCTTCTTTTATCTTTTCTTTTCTTCTCTTTTATTTCTCTTTATCTTTAAATTACAATTGGATAATTTTTTTTTGTTAAAGGTTATGCTTTCCCTTCTTTTTTTTTTCTTGTTATTGCCTTAGTCATAAACAATGATTCTTACTATTGGAGTTTATTGAAAAGAATTGAGTTTTGAGAATTGTTAAATTAATTTAGTTTCATTGCATTTTAATTATCAAAGTTCATATTTTTTATTGTGCTCATTATCGTCGAATGTTAGGATTTCGTTGTTGTTTTCGTCTTGGTTCGAGTGCGAGTTTTTCATTTTATTAAAGGTTTGTTTTTTTAGCATGTGCGCTTATGTCTATTAAGTTTCCTACATTGCATATTTTTGATTCCATGTTCTAGGTTGCCATCTTTGATTAACGCGTGTTTCAGTGTTTCCTTAAGTAGATTAGAGTTTTCGTTTTTGCTCTCAATTTCAGTGCATGCTAGGTTTAGAATTTTAATTCACGTGTTATTTAATTTTTCAAAAGTAAATCAAACACCTTTGAGATCCTGAATCTGACTTGAGTTCAGTGCATTTTTATTTTCGATTGGAAAAACGTAAAATCTGAGATTAAAAAGCATTCCCTAAGGAGACGATCTAGCCCTTGGGCTGAGTATTACATGACGTAACTCTTATACTTGGGATAGCCTTCAAGCTGCTCATTTTTCGAGTGAGTCATGGAGTAACATGAAGAGGGAGATTCTTAAATTTGTGGGTTAGTGCTTGATGTGTCAGAAGGTGAAGGCAGAACTCCAGAGGCCAGCGGGACCACTTCAACCACTTGACATCCTTACGTGGAAGTGGGAGCATATCTCGATAGATTTTGTATAGGGATTTTATCAGCGTTGCATGGGCAAAATGCCATATAAGTAGTTGTTGACAGATTGACGAAGACTGCCCATTTCAATTCGGTTATAACCAGTTACTCCATGAATAAGTTGGCATAATTTTATGTTCAAGAGATAGTTAGAATGCATGGCATGCCCGTGTCCATTGTTTCATATTGGTATCCGCAGTTCACTTCCTGGTTTTGGAAGAGTTTGCAGGGAGCGTTGGGTTCTCAACTCACTTTTAGTACTACATTTTACCCTCAGACGGATGGACATTCTGAACGAACCATTTAGATTCTCAAGGATATGCTACGGGCATACGTGTTAGATTTTGGGGGCAGTTGGATTCGATATCTGCCATTAGTTGAGTTTGCATCTAATAATAGTCATCATGTTAGCATTGGAATGACACCATATGATGTTTTATATGGTCGCCGGTGCCCATCTCCGTTGTAGTAGGATGAAGTAGGCAAGCAGTAGATTTTGGGGCCAGAACTTGTTCAGCGGGCCTCTACAAAGGTCGAGCTTATTAGGGAAAGGATTATAGCAGCCTAGAGTCGGCAGAAGAGTTATGCGGATACTCGCCGACAGGAGCTAGAATTTGAGATAGGTGATATGGTATTCTTGAGAATTGCCCTGATGAAGGGGGTGATGATGTATGGAACGAAGGGCAAGCTTAGTCCTAGATATATTGGGCCATTCGAGATTCTGGAGAGGATTGGTTTGGCGGTGTACAAGATAACATTACCTTCAGCGCCGTCTAGGATACACGACGTGTTCCATGTGTCAATGTTGAGGAGGTAGGTTCCAGACCCCTCACATGTGATCAGTTATGAGTCGTTGGAGATCGAGGATGCTTTGGCATACAAGGAGGTACCAATTCAAATTCTGGATCGGAAAGTATAGGAACTACGTACCAAGGATATACCGTTAGTGAAGGTGCTATGGTGAAATCATGCAGTTGAGGAGACTTCTTGGGAGTTAGAAACGGAAATACGCCAGAAGTACCCACAGCTGTTTAGTGAGGGCTAATGCCAGACGGGTAAAGGTATGCTTGTGTATGGATGGATTCGAGTAGATTGTGTATTAATTGTGGATAGTCTTTGGAAAAATTTGTTATGGATATTGTAATTTCCCAAAGGCAGTATTGTAACCACCCCATAAGTGAGGATAGTTAATAAACGTGGGACGGGGCCGTTATGTGGGTGGCTACTAACTCCTCTGTAGATAAGGATAGTGAGTTAAGAATGTGATTGGTAATAGTTAACAAATTTCGAGGACAAAATTTTTGTAAGGAGGGGAGAATGTAGTGATCCTAAAAAAAAAATTAAATTTAAATTTAAAATTTTAAAAAATTAAAAAAATTAAATTATTATTATTAATTAAATAATATAATAATATAATATAATATTATAATAATATATAAGATAAGTAAAAGGAAAGCACTCCGAATTGCAGAGAGCTTCTGGTTGCTGTTGCAGCTTCCGTCTCCTCCGTCTTCTCTCTCCCACTCTCTTCCATTTTTTCTTCAATATTTGTTCGATCAAAAATAAAAAAATACTGTTGGGCTCCATTCTTCGCCACCGATACTTCTACTTGAGCGGATTTGTCGTGGGAGCGGCGTAGGCATATCTCTTGGGGTAAGGCCAATTTTCATACTTACCTTAATTTTTCTTAAACCATAAGCCCAATTAATGAACGTAAATTACCAGGACACTCGTGGGGAGATTGTCTACAATCTAGTTGGAGCGGGTTTTCAAATTGGAGCCCCAGGGCACCAACCTTAAAATCGGGGGTAAGTTTAATAATTTAGACTTTATTAGGCTATTTAGAGTATTCAGATCCTAGGGGAATTTTAGGAAAAAAGTTACTCTAAGGATTGTGATGAGTAATGTAGTGAAATTTGAATTTCAAGGTTTTAGGGATTTTGAACACTGTGGGGCGTAGGCTGGGGTGTTAGCGGGCTTTTCAAGAATTAGGTAAGGGGATTAAGTTAAGTCAGTAATTTTATGAAATTTGAATCAATTTAATTGTTATATTTATATAAATATATTTATTTATTTACTAATTTGGTAATTTAAAGGCTATTTTGAAAATTAACCGTTCGAAATGGATTTTACAAACTTAGGATATATGATATGGTATTTTTGAATAAAACGAACGGTGGAAAACTTTTTTGTTTATATGGATATGTTAAAATGTGGAAAATCATGTGGCTGATGATTTAAATGGTATGGATTATTGTATATCTGGATTTGGGATTTTGAAATACTGAATTATTTGTGAAATATTGAATTGTTTGAGAAATACTGGAATTGTTGTGAAAAATATTGGAACTGTTTGTGAAATGTAGGAGTTTGAAATAACGGTCAGTGGCCGAGTATTGTTAGATTGGCCAAAGGCCAGGATTGTTATTTGACGCCAAGGGCCGAGTTTTAATTGACGGCTATACGCTGGATTGTATTTTGTGGCCGAGGGGCTAGGTTTTTGGAATAACAGAAAATATATGTAAATTAACATTTTAAATGGTGATTTCCATTACCTAAATTGCATGATATGCTTTAGGAACCCTGGGGACCAGTGTATTGTGAGCACGGTACCGTTGCTAGTTAGACCATATGCACCCACACTGTTCTAGATAGAAGTGTAGGGGGTCCTAGCCGATTGCATGCGTGAGGTTAAAGTGAGGGCATCGGACCTGCAACTTTCCTCTGTGCTTGTAGAGGATGTTGTTTTTTACTTTGTTTGGGCTTATCACCCAGGCTTAGTCCAACCTTCGGGCCGCACAACCCATGTCATAGGGGAAGTAAATGGCGTGTTTGTTATAGGGATTGTCTTATATGCATATATAGTAATTTATATGAATATGGTTAATTAATAAGATAGCTTCGAGGGCTTCTGAGAAAGGCGAGTGCCCTAGTAGCAGTAATGGTATTAGAGTAGAGGTAAGCTACTTGTATGGACGGGTAATCTTCCCTATTCTCGACTAATCGCGTGTGTGAGTGTAAAATAAGAATGATTTCATAAATGTGTTTATCTACGTGAACTGGTTATTTTCTGTACACAAAATGCATACTTGCCATACACGACATTAACTTAGTCTTTCCCTTACTGAGTTGTGCCTCACCCCTACTTTACGAACTATCTTTTCAGGAAATCCTTGAGATTGGGTCTAGTAGGCTAGAGGAGCCAGGCTAGTGATGTAAATTTTATGTAGGTAGTGTGTAGATAGAGATTTTATTTTTGTTTAGTTTTATGGGATGTAATTATGAGAAAATGGATTTATTTGTGTATAAAGGTAGTATAGAACTCTGGTAATGGATTTTTGGAGATTGTATCTTTTATTTTCGCTGCATTTTATATGATGAGTTTGGTATCAAGTACATAGACGTCACTAAAGTAGCACCCTGGGCTCACGTGGCGGGTTGGGGCATTACATTATTCGACCCCATGGAGTGCCAATATCTATAGTCTCAAATCATGATCCACATTTTACGTCACGGTTTTGGAGGTGTTTGTAGGAGCCTCTAGGGTCCCAGTTATCATTCAGCACAACGTTTCATTCTCAGATGGATGGAGAGACTGAGAAGACAATTCAAATATTAGAAGATATGCTACGAGCTTGTGTGCTGGATTTCGGGGGGAGCTAGACTCAGTTTATACCGTTGGTAAAGTTTGCATATAATTACAGCTATCAGGCTAGCATTAGCATGACACCTTACGAAGCGCTTTATGGTAGGAGATGTCGTTCTCTTCTCTACTGGGATGAGGTAGGTGAGAGGAGAGTTTTGGGACCATAGGTAGTGCAGCAGACGTACGATAAAGTCCGACTTATTAAAGAAAGAATCAGTACAACTCAGAGTTGGCAGAAAATTTACGCAGACACTCGCCACTAGGAGTTAGAATTTGATGTGGAAGATCGGGTATTTATGAGGGTAGCTCCTTTGAAGGGGATTATGAGATTTGGGAGGAAGAGTAAGCTTTGCCTTAGGTATATTAGGCCATTTAAGATCCTTGAGAAAGTGGGGTTAGTTGCCTACAGGTTAGCCTTACCACCTGTTTTGTCCAGAATTCACGACGTATTCCATATTTCCATGCTGAGGAAATACGTCCCAGATCCCTCTCATGTAATCAATTATGGTGAAATAAAGCTCAGAGAATCACTGACTTAGGAGGAGGTACCAGTATAGATTCTGGAGTGGAAAGAACAGGAATTGCGCAATAAGAAGATTCCTTTAGTAAAAGTCCTTTGGAGAAATCATGCGATAGAGGAAGCCTCATGGGAACTCGAGGAGCAGATACAACAAAAATACCTGCACCTGTTCAGTGGGGAATAGTATTAATTAGTATTACTTAGATAAAGTCAGTTTTTTTTATTCAATATAAAAATGTATAATTGTATTACATGTTATATGTTAGGATAGTGTTTTGGTTATGAGAGAATTTTGTTTTATGAATATATGTAATCTCCTAGAACCCTAGTTGTAACCACAGTATTCCTCCGCCACAAGTGAGGGTAATTAATAAAATAAGTAGCCGATTTTCTTCAGAATGTAGTGTATAGTACAAGTAGTAAATTTCGAGGACAAAATTTTATAAGGAGGGGAGAATGTAGCAACTCGGAAAGTAAAATAATAAAAGAAAATCAGAGAAAATGGGTTTTTGGCTGGATAAGGAGAAAACCGATGATGGTTTTGGGAAGTTACCACGGTCGAGTTAAGGTAAAAGGATTAATTTCAGGCCAGTTAAATAGAAAACCAGCGACGATTTTATGGAAAGCACAGAAAACCGACGATGGTTTTCTGGCCCGCGCTAGAGGTTTTAATACAACCAAGAGTTCATTTTGGGTACCAAAATTCAGGCTTCTCTTTCTCTTCAAGAAACCCACGACTCCTCTTCCTTCTCTCTCCAATTTCTTGCTCCAATGAGCCTTATTTCAACGATCAAGAACCACCACAGGGTTCATGACAAGATTCTCTGCAACATAGGTGGAGCAAAATCACATTTTGAGGTTTTGGGGCAACCTCCCAAAACTGAGGTTAGGGTGTTTTTGGGTTAATTATTGATTTATTTAAGGTATAATCATAGTTGTGTGTGTATTTCTGAAGTTAAATTGAGAATTGGGGTTTTTGTAAAATGCAAGGTTTGGTGAAAATTGTGCAAGTGGGCTAGGTTTTTGAGGGTATTTTCCCAAGAACTCAAGTAAAGATAATAGGTTATTAATTTAGGAAAATATAGGTATGAGAATTATTTTAGGAACTTTGGTTGATTGATAGGAAAATGTATTTGTGTGTGTAATTTTAGGATTTTGTGATTGTGTACATTGAGGATATGAGTTAGAAACAGTTGACGAGCCCAGTTTTATCAGATAAAAGAAATATGCTATGCTAGAAAATTTAGAAATATTATCAGTAAATATTAGAATTTGTTTATTAAAATACAAGGTATAGATTATACAGTTTTACAGACTCCAAAACATGAGCTTTATTAATTGTGTGGCTTGAGTAGATATTTGTTTCGTATAGAGTTTATATAGTTTTTCTAAATATCATGACTTACAGTAGTTTCAGTACAAAAACATGTTTTATTAGATTTTATGGAAGTATAAATTACAATGTATATGTAGACGAATATATTTTACAGATAGATATATTTTACAGTTAGATATATTGTACAGACAGATATTTTACAGCATTTATCTAATTCCATGATTTTTCCAAAAACCATAACACCCAGACATTACAAATTATTCCGTTAGATGTTACAAATTATTCAGTCAGATATTACAGTTATTTCAGATAGATATTTTAGTATTTCATATAAGATTTATAGTGTTATGGTTATTTTGGAATCATGGTAAAACAACAAGAAATTTATACTTATCAGTATTATACAGTATTAGACCTTGATGATATTATTCAGTCAGCAGAGTACAGTACCGTTGCTATCTCAGTTCAAAGTGCAACCACATATCTCAGATAGTGTGTGGGATACCGTCAACTGTGCCTGGAGGGACTGCACGCTCCCCAGAAATCTGGGTTGAGGAGGCCGATTTGATGAGGTTGAGATCAGTTACCATGCCTAGAGGGATTGCAGCATGGCCAGATTGATGGTGGTAGAGTTCAGATTGACTTACCTGGTAGGCCAACCAGTGTTAAGTCCTGCGTATGGGCCAAACAACCCTATCATAAGGGGTTAAATCATGACATACAATTTTTCAGGGTATTATCACAGTTATATATATATATATAGATTCACAAATTAACAGCAGATATTATATAGTACTAGAAGTATGAATAATTAAACTACAGAGACAATACAGTTGTTTTTTTTTTTTTTAAATTATGCTAGAAGTGAATTGTTTAGAGTATTGTTTTATCAACTTTACAGCTTCAATATCATATTAGTATATATATATTTTTTAACTCTGTCGCCACACACTAGCGATAACATATTTCCTCTTACGGAGCGTTGTCGCATCCCAGTGACTTAATATTTTTCAGGTGAACCAGCTAAGCAAGTAGATAGAGAGGTTCGTCGCACTGCCCTGTTTGTAAGGTAAGTGTTGCAGGAGACTGTATTTTTGGGTAGATGATACTGGGGTGACATGTATACATATGGTTGGTTTGGAAACACAGGATTCTGGTATTGTAATTATGTGTGTATGACTTTATGTTTTGCACTACGTAAGAATATTATAGAAAGTACTTTAGGGGTATTAGAGTAATTTTACCTATTTATTTATGGAAAAAAAAAACATGAAATTCAGGTCGTTACACTTTTAGTATGACAAATGCTCCTACTGTATTCATGGATTTGATTACTAGAGTCTTTCACCAATATCTAGACTAGTTCATTGTCATTTTCATTAATGACATACTGGTCTACTCGAGGAGCTTTGAGGAGCATGAGACGCATCTACGGTTGGTACTTTAGATGCTCAAGGAAAAGAAATTGTACGCCAAGTTTAGAAAATGTGAATTGTGGTTAGAGAAAGTAGAGTTTTTGGGGTATGTAACCCTAGCAAAATAAAGGTAGTGGTGAATTGGGCCAGGCCGAGGAATGTTCAAAATATCAAGAGTTTCTTGGGACTAGAGGGTTATTACCGTTGGTTAGTAGAGGGTTTCTCAGCATTATCAATGCCTTTGACATGACTCCCCAGGAAGAATATCAAGTTTGAATGGGACGATAGTTGTGAGCAAATCTTCCAGGAATTGAAGCAGAGGCTCGTCACTGCACCAGTGTTGACCATCCCATCAGGGGGTGATGGTTACGTGATCTACTATGATGCTTATTTGAGGGGGCTCGGGTGTGTATTGATGTAGCAGGGCAGAGTAGTAGCGTATGCTTCCAGACAATTGAAAGAATATAAAAAGAATTATCCCACTCCCGATCTATAATTGGCTATAGTGGTTCATGCATTGAAGATTTTGAGGCATTACCTATACGGTGAGTGATGTGAAATATTTTCCGACCATAAAAGTTTAAAGTACTTCTTCACACAAAAGGAGTTAAATAAGCGTCAAAGAAAATGGTTAGAGTTTATCAAGGATTATGATTGCACTACCAGCTACTATCTAGGCAAAGAAAATGTGGTGGCTGTTGCACTGAGCCATAAATCAGAGGGTGCAACACAGTTAACAGTAGTAATTCAGCACCCGATACAGATGGACTTGGAGAGGCTCGGCATGGAGTTAGTGGAGGATGGTCACCATGCATTTATTGCCAGCTTGGTTGTGCAACCTATGCTATATGAAAGGATTAAAACAACCTAGAAGAATGACGCAGAATTGGTGGAGTTAATCGAGAAAGTGCAGGACGGTCAAGGGGAGGAATTCAGTATATCAGATGACGGAGGTCTACAGTTCCTTTTTAGATTGTGCATGCTTGCAGATATGGATATCAGGAGGACAATCCTTGAGGAGGCTCACACGTCCCTATACACAATATATCCCAGTAGCACTAAAATGTATCGGGATCTACGAGAGTATTTCTAGTGGAGTGGTATGAAGAGCGAGATAGCTGAATTCGTGTGATAGTGTTTGACGTGTTAGCAGGTTAAGGCTGAGAAAAAGAAACCAATGGGTCAGTTGTAGCCACTTTACATCCCAGAGTGGAAGTGAGATCATATTTCGATGGATTTTGTGACGAGTTTATAGCCGGCGTGATAGGGGCAAAATGCTATTTTGGTGGTCGTAGATCGACTGACGAAGATCACTCACTTCATCCCTATTAAAGTCAACTACTCTATAAACAAATTGGCAAAAATATATATTCAAGAGATTGTATGATCACATGGTGTGCCAGTGTCTAAGGTATCAGATCGAGACCCATGTTTCACGTCATGGTTTTGGAGGAGCTTGCAAGAGTCTCTGGGGTCTCAGTTATCATTTAGCATGACATTTCATCCTCAGATGGACAGACAGACCAAGAGGACGATTTAGATATTAGAAGATATGCTTTGAGCTTGCGTGCTAGATTTTGAGGGTAGTTAAACTCAATATTTGTCGTTGGTAGAGTTTGCATGTAATAACAACTATCTGGCCAATGTCGGCATAACACCTTACGAGGTGCTTTATGGTAGGAGGTGTCGTTCTCCTCTATACTGGGATGAATTAGGTGAGAGGTGAGTTTTGGGACCAGAAATAGTGCAGCAGGCGTATGATAAAGTCTGACTTATTAGAGAAAGAATCAGTGCAGCTCCGAGTCAGTAGAAAAGCTGCACAGATAATCACCGTCGGGAATTGAAATTTGAAGTGGGTGACCACGTGTTTTTGAAAATAGCACCACTGAAGGGAGTCATGAGGTTTGGGAGGAAGGATAAGTTGAGCCCTAGGTTTATTGGCCCATTTGAGATACTTGAGAAGGTTGGGTCAATTGCCTATCGACTAGCTTTACCACCAGCTTTGTTCAGAATACATGACGTATTTCATGTTTCTACGTTAAGGAAATACGTCTCAGATCCCTCCCATGTCATCAGTTATGCAGAGTTAGAACTCAGTGATACCTTGGCTTATGAGGAAACTCCAGTGCAGATCTTAGACAAGAAGGAACAGGAATTGCGCAGGAAGAAAATATCATTAGTAAAAGTCCTGTAGAGGAATCACGTGGTGGAAGAAGCTTCTTAGGATCTTGAAGAAGAAATACGATAGAAATACTCGCACCTCTTTGGTAGGGACTAGCAATAATTAGGAAAAGGCTCAGGTAAACATGTAAAATTTCTTTTATGCAGGTTAGTCAGTGTATATAATAATTTTTGTGATAGTAGGTAGTATTTTAGTTTTGGGAGAATTTTATTTTATGTATTTGTAATCTCCCAAAACCCTGAATGTAACCACGGTATTCCTCCATCATAAGTGAGGGTAAGTAATAAAATAAGTAGTCTGTTTTCTTTAAGGGATGGTGAATCATTCAAATAGTAAATTTCGAGGACGAAAATTTTATAACGAGGGGAGAATGTAGAGACCCAAAGAATTATAGTAATTAAATAATAAAAGAAGGGTGAAAAATAAATTCAAAAAGGGGGGAAAAAGCGGGGTTTGTCGACGAACCCTCCAGTTTTGTCAACAAACCCTCCAGTTTTGTCGACGAACTCCCTATTGGATTCGTTGCACGCCACGTGTCCCGTTGACGGAAGATTACCAAGAGGGGTAATTTCAAGACCTAAACTTTGTCGACGAAGGTTATGAGTTTGTCAACAAACTCCCTTCTTGGCCTCGTTGATGAAGTGACATGTCTCGTCTATGAAGTCGGTTGTATAAATAGCTAAAACTTGGGTTTTCAGCGAAAGAAATTACATGCAAGCCTGTCTCTCTCTCTCTCTCTCTCTCTCTCTCTCTTTTTCTAACTTCGTCCCCTCTACCTTCTCTCTAGGTTTCTAGCTCGATTTTTCACCAGTTTGATGATCCGAAGCCGCCACGCTGCACCTAGGAAGATTCTCTTCATATCTGCTGGAGTAGATCGTTGGTTAGGCCTACTTGGGCACCATCGCAAAATTTGGGTAAGTTAGTTATTTTAAGTTTTATTAGGTATTTGGTGTTTCTGAACTAAGGAGAATATGTTAGGTAAGATAATACTGAAGTTTTGTTAGGGAAAAATGTAATTTCAGGGTGTTGTGCTGGGAACACTGCAGGTGTAGGGTTGATTGTTTTTTGAGCTTCTTAGAAAGCCAGGTAAGAGGATAAATTAAGTCAGTATTTTTCATAAAATTATTTATCACTATACAATATTTATTTTAAGGAAAATATGCATATTATGAAACTGTGCTTGGGAAATACTGTTGTTGAACAAAGAAATGGATTATAAATATATAGGAAACATGATTTTAGTTCAGATTTATGCATAGAAGATTATTTACATTCGTGTGGCATGAGTATGATTTTTCATGATAATTATGTTAAATCAAGAAATTATGATTTTTCAGAATAAGCATGAATTCAAAGTTTTCAGGAAAACTATTAAACATTATAGAAACCATGTTTTTATGAATATTATGTATATCAGTGCAAGAATTTCATGTTCAGTACGTCATGAAATGCTGGCGTAGATGATTACGCGCCGAAACTGCATAATTGGGCATTGTTATCCGGGCTCTACGGTTTATATTTTTAATTAAATATCCAAAATTATCCAATATTTTAATAAAATGCCAAAATCATCATTCTTGAACTTTATTGTTCTATTTATGAGAATTTGGTAATTTTTTGTCGCAGGAAAATTCCCGGGAACCAAAACCAATACCTGTTCGTATTTTGTCCATAACTTTTCCGTTTGAGCTCCGATCGAGACGATTCAAATTTATGAAGAAAGAGGAAAGGATCATCTACAACTTTTGTGTTTTGAGTTTTATGAGATACGGGCTCCAAAAGAGTCAGATCTGCGACGAACAGAGAACAACAAAAAAATGAAAAAAAAAATACAATAATTGGGTTATTGATGTGACCCGGCCATGCATGGCCGGGTCGGGTTGTTCCACGCCGGATCCTAGGGTACCGCCTTCCTACCCTTTAAATCATCTTTATTCCTGCGCTGCTACTCTCTTCTCTCTTCTTCTTTTCCTTCTTCTTCTTCTTCTCCTCTTCTCTTTTTCTCCTTTGGTTTGGTTTTTTTTCCTTTCAATTGTGCGTTGCCATTCTCTGTTTCCCTTTCTTTCTTCTCTCTGTTTTATTTAATCTCTCACCCTCTCCCCTCTAATCTATTATTTTGCAGTTCCCTCTCTCTCTCTTGCTCTCTGTTTTATCTTCCCTTGTCTCCTTGTACCCTCAGCCACCATACAATCTCTGCTGCTGTCCTCAAGATATACACAGCAACAACTTGCTGTCGCAGCACTCTCGGCCTTCCACGCACCAACACAGCAGCCCTTGCTGTCCGCACCACACGCAGCAGCCTTCTCGTCCAAAACCAGCAGCCCCTGTTCCTCCACAGCAACCCGTGAGCATCCGGCTACAGCACTGCCTCCTCTCCAGCTGCAACACCAGCAGACCCGAGCACACCAGCGGCTGCAGGAATTTCACCAACACACAGCAGTGGCCAACCATCATATGCAGCAGACACGAGCACCACACAGCACTGCCACGGCCAACACAGCCACGCCCCAGCCCCCAAGGCTCTGTTTTTCACTCTCTTTTCTTTCTTTCTTTTTCCTCGTCTTTTTAAATTGCAATTGAATAAATTTTATTTTATTTCATTTATTAAAGTTAATCTGCATTTAGGATTTGGATATTTGCTACGTAATTTTTCTTGAAAGTTTAGTTTTTATTCATTTATCTTGCCCTTGATTAATGTTAGTGTTAGCTTTGAAGACTTTAAGTTAATTGCTTTTTATTTATTATTCTTTGGTCTATCTCTTAAAAAATAAAAAAATAAAAAGAAAAAAAAGAAAAATTCCAAAAAGAGAAAAATGTTTTTGTTACGTAATGTGTTTGCATTTTGGTTCAAGATTGTGATTTGATTAAAAGTTTGTTTTTTTAGTGTGTGTGAATCTGATTGAGTTTCCATAGTGTGTTTTTAATTCCATATTCTAGGTTACCATTCTTAATTAACGCGTGCTTTGATGTTTCCTTGAGTAGGTTAGGGTTTCCCGTTTTTATTCTTTAGTTCATTACTTGTTAGTTTTAGGACTTCAACTTGCATGCTATTTAATTTGTTAAAAGTAAAATCAAACAATTTTGAAAATCCGAATCTGAACTAAGTTCAGTACATCTTTAATTTCGATTGGAAGAACGTAAAATCTGAGATTAAAACGCATTCCCTGAGGAGACGATCTAGCCATTGGGCTTAATATTACACGACAGAACTCCTATACTTGGGATAGCTCTCGAGCTGCTCATTTTTTGAGTGAGTCAGTAGATGCTGTGATTCATGTTAGCTCAGATGTCGTTATTATGTATGATATGCAAGAACTCATGAAATATTAACATGTCAAATATTATTATGATTATGAAATTGTAGTAATCGGAAAAAATAAAATTTAAAATAATAATAATAATAATAATAATAATAAAATAAAATAATTAAAGTAACAAGTAAAATGAATAGTATGATAAGGAATATATATATATATATATATATATATAAGTAAGTTATTATGATATACATTTAATATATAAGTTAAAGGTATATATATAAAGTGTAAAAGTTTCTCCAAGAAGCTTTACTTTAATTAATAGTTAGTATGATATATATATATACATAATAGTGCAAGCTTCTCCACGAAGCTTGCTTTAATTTTGGAAGTGCACTCTCTCTCTCTCCTCTCTCTCTCTCTCTCTCTCTCTCTCTCTCTCTCTCTCTCTCTCTCTCTCTCTCTCTTCGATTTCAGGCCAGTTTTACGCCGGATCGACAAACCGAAGCCACCATAACGCTCCTGGCGAAGTTCTCTACAAATCTGCCAGAGCGGATCGTTGGAGAAAGTAATTTGGAAATCATCCCTAAGTTGAGGTAAGGCTTTTTAAGTCAAATTTGAAGTTGTGTCAGTTGAAAAAAGTGTTATACACGTTGACATATTAAAGTTTAATACTGGGAGTTTTCGTTTCCAGGGATGTTAATTGGGAACGTTAGGAATCATCCTTAAGTTGAGGTAAGACTTTTTAAGCCGAATTTGACTTAGTAGTAGTTATAGAAAATGTTGTACGTACGAAAATACTGAACTTTAATTCTATGAGTTTTCATTTTCAGGGTGTTGAGTTGAGAACCCTGTGGGTACGGGGAAGATTTTCTTAGGGGCTTTTCAGGAATCAGGTAAGGGGATAAATTAAGCTAGTTTTTTTTTTAGAAAATGTATGTATATATATATATTTAGCATTTGATTTGTGGAAAATGTATATATATTTATATATAAGATTTATATTTGGAAAATATTGTTCAAATGATAATATGTTGAATACGTGGAAAATTTGTTCAGTGTGGCATGAGTATAAAAATGTTGTGAAATACTGTTTTTTGGGAATGTGGATGATATGAATTTTTATGATGGAAAACTGGCATACGGGCCGAGATATTTATATATATATATATATGTGATTTGCCGGCGTACGAGCCGTGCTATGTGGATATGTCTGCCGGCGTACGGGCCGTGCTATGTGGATATGTTTGCCGGCGTACGGGCCATGCTATGTGGATGAGATTTGCCGACCTACGAGCTGAGCTATGTGATTTGCTAGCGTACGGGCTGTGTTATGTGATTTGCCGACGTACGGGCTGAGCTATGATAAAATGTGAAATACCGACGTACGGGCCAATGATTTTCATGATATATGTATATGTGAAAAATGATATGAATGATTTGATAATTAATGATATGAGTTATCCATGTATCACGATTTTAGTATATGTATATGATATCAGAACCTGGTTGGTTTGGTCTAGGCTAGCACTTGCACAGTACTGTTGCTATGTGTCCATGGTCCTCATGATCATGATATATGTGTTAACCCCGCTGTACGGAGTGGTGTGAGATTGGATGGTCGATGTGGTTATTTTCAAGAAGTGTGCTGTTATCGCTCCTGGTGTACGGACCAGTCTTGGTAGACCCATCGGACCTACAAACTACTGTTTGACTTGGCAGTGGTCGGCCAACCATTGTCAGGTCCCGCCTTCGGGCCACACAACCCAGTTATGTGGGAGATATACATGACAACAGTTAGCTAACCTACCAGGATTGTTTTATGTTATTATTATTGTATGAGATGAGATATGTTTATGAAAATGCAGTATATTCTGTCATGTGTTGATATATATATGTATGTTTTCCCATATTTGATAAACAATATTGAATATGTTATGTATGGTATATGTAGAACACAGAATACTCATGTTGCCACACACTGGTATTAGTTTATTTCCCTTACTGAGAGGTGTCTCGCCCCTAAATCTTATTAACTTTTCAGGAGCCCCAGATAGGAGAGTAGGAAAAGCCCCACTAATATAGTACGGTTTATTTGCCTTTTTTAAAGGGTAAGTTTTTGTAGGGACTGTTAGATTTTGTGGGGATGTCCTTAGTTATGGTCTTGGAATGTATATATGGAAATATTGTGGATTATAGCAACTCTGGTATATTGTAATATATGGTATTGAGATGTACATTATTATATATTTTCCGCTGCTAGGGCTTCTACTGTATGTTCTGATTTATCCCTGGTACCCACGGGTCCAGGTGGATTGTGACCTGTTGAGTTGGAATGTGGTATTGATTTTATGATGATATTATAAAAAAAAAAATGTGAAAATGAGTAGGTCGTGACAGAAATAGTTATGTACCAGTATATGAAACGTACTATATGTATCAGAACCCGGATGACTTAGTTTAGTTTTTACGATGCACGGTACCGTAGCTAACAAGTACCAGTTCAAATTCATGCTCATGATTAGTTCTACCACACATCTTATGTAGAGTGTGGGAGATGACAGTTGATATGGTTTCATGGTAGTGCAAGTGTCCCCTTGACAGTTCGTACCAGGAGGGGCAAACTCATCATACTTACAGACTCATGTTTGACTTAGCGTGGTCGGTTAGCCATTACTAGGTCCTGCGTTCGGGCCGCACAACCCAGTCATGTGGGGGTAATACATGACATCAGCTGGCTATCAATCCTGAGTATTATCCATGTATTGAACAGTTATATAATATGATTTTCATGTACATAAATTTAGTATGTTATATCATATTATGATGAATCGTGTTTTACTCAGATACAATACAAACAATTTTCACCAGATATGATTTATGTACTGATATCATGCATAACACGAAAATACTCATGTTGCCACACACTGATGTTAGTTTATTTCTCTTACTGAGAGGTGTCTCACCATAACATTTTAACATTTCAGGAAATCCAGATAGAGGGGCGGATAGGGCTCCGCGGTGGTAGAGTTTGATCGAGCTACCCTGTCAGAAGGGTAAGTTGTGGAGCTAGGATTAGTTTAGTTTTGGGTTATGATCCTAGGTTATCTTTTTGGTCCTTTTGGGATGTTTGTATATATATATTTGACGGATTAGTAGCACTCTAGTATTGTGCCTGTTTGGATGGTATGTATGTAATTTATGTTTTCCGCTGCTTAGTGTTGGCCTTACAAGGCTTAAAACCTTGTTATCTTGTTTTGATGCTAACAAACAAGTGAAATTTAATGTATTTGTGTGAGTAATGATGTTTCAGGGCTCATATATGAGAAAGCAAAGGTCAAAGTGCTCAAGAGGATCAAATGAAGCTTAAATGAGTCAAAGCATGGATTTAAATATGATATATGAAACCTTGAAGAATATGAGGACATGAATGAGTTGTTGAAAGCCAAGGCATATTAAAGTCCAAAGAGCCAAAGAAAATCAAAGTGAGAAAGTTCAAAGAATATGAAAGCTTGAAGCTTGAAGAAACAAAACATGAAGACTCAAGAACATAGAATGAGAAAAGTTTTAGAATTTTTCATGTAAGTACTTTAAATGTTTAAAATATCGTTTGCAATATTTTGAAGCTCTTAGGTTAACTTCTTGGACCTAAATACCTTTTAAAATATCTGTAAAATAATTTTATAAAGTCAAAAATTATTTTAAAAAGGTTAGAGTCATTTTTGGAATGAAAAGCATCAAAAAGGGTATTTCCATTTGCTGTTAGTTTTTATACAGCCGTATTCAGGTGCATTTTTTACTATCAAAACCTCATTATTTTGAAAAGTGGTCAACATAAAAGTTATAGTATTTTTTCTTAGATTTCGTTTGACACTAAGAACACCTAATTTGGAGTTATACATAAAAAGTTATGGCTAAAACACTAAAGCGGGGTCACTGTTGTCAGTCAGCTGAACACTGTTCACGGGAGGGACTTTAGATGACTGAACAGATGACTTCAGACGACTGAAGATTAAGTTTAGTCGACTGAAGATTTTCTGGACAGAATATATAGCAAGCAGTAGCAGTTCAGATGACTAAACTTGTAACTTCAGTCAACTGAACACTGTTCAACGGACAAAAATTTTAAAACTCTTGTTTTTAAAATATAGCCGTTTGAGTTCTAAACTTTCTAAAATTTTGGGAAACTCTCAAAGGAAACTTTTGCAACATGGAAACAAGTTTGAAAGCCTATAAATACATGGTTTTGCAAATCAAAACATATCCAAGAATTGAAAAATCTGCTTGTAAAGCTGAAAGTATTCTTGTTCTTCCAAATCTCTCTTGTTCACTCATTGAAAAATTATTTTGTTGAGAATTCTGAAGTGCTGATCCTTCTTTCTCCGAGTTCCTACTGTTAATCCTCTTCTAAGAAGGATATTGGTGAATTCTACTGTAACACCCTGACCCCGAGGGGCTTGGGATATTAACTTTTTACTACTAATTTACAGCGGAAGCAAATAAACTCAATTATTATTAAACCAGAGCACTAATTATCCACATTACAATCATTTATTTCAAAAGAAGAAAAATTTCATAAGCATAAATATCTGACATCATACTAATATTTCTAAACAATCTTTATTTTTCTATCCCCACCCACATGCTTGCTAAGCCTGATTTCTAACATGCTCTTCAGAGTTATCTGAAATAAAAATATGATTGAAGTGAGACGACGCTCAGTAAGTAAATAAGATTATTATTAGTGTGTGGCAAAAATGAGCTTTTTAAAAATTTCGTAAAACAATATTTAATATTATAACTTCAAAACTATCTTTAGGATAAATATAAATTAAAAAATTTCTGCATAAAACTTTTACCATCAACTATAACAGTAAAATTTTATAATCATATACTATAACTTTTAAATTAAACTTTTAACTTTAAAATTGTATAAATATTTAATGATAAATATACATATACTTTTTCTTATACGTTTTCTTTAGATCGTCATTTAAGCACTAGAATGATCCTTTTCAGGTAAACTTACATTTTTCTTTCAAATCATCAGTAACTTTGTACACGTAATTAACTATGTATAAACATATATTGTAAAAACCACCCTTAGGCTTATTTGCCGTAAGTCATGTTTACCCCCATGACTGGGTTGTGCGGTCTGAAGACTGGACTTACCTGGATGGCCGACCAAACTAAATCAACGTACGTAAACTTTAAGTGAGATTTTCTTTATTAAGTCCTGGTCCGGAACCAGGTGTGCACTCAGGAGAAATCCACTAACATAAATAATCACTCTGTAAACAGTGTGGGTGCACTCTGATCTGTATAAACTTTAAGCTACGGTACCGAGCATCTGTAACTTTGAACTTTCGTTGCCATAAGGGGTTTTAAAATCATCTTATTATAATTTATACAATTTAAAATAATATCGTGAAAATCTCATCTTTACTCATATTTTCATAAAGAAATGTAACGTAAAAATAAACTCATGTCACACAAATTTTGTGTTAGAAATATATATAATTTTATTTTTGAATAGAAATAAATGCTGAAAATTTACCCGAGGGGATTAGAGCATTTCTTAACCCAAAAGTAGATGCAAGTATGTTAAAGATAGAACTTGTATAATTAAATACGCGTAAAAATAAACTCATGAAAATTTTGTAGAACTAATTAACATAATTGAAATTTACTTATAAAATAAATTCGGGTATGAATTTTAAATAAAAAAAAACTAACATAATCAAAATTTACTTACAAATAAATTCGGGTATAAATTTTGAATAGAAATACTAACATAATCAAATTTACTTACCTTCTTTTTTTACCGCGTACTACGAACACAATAACTATCTTTAAGAAATGAGATCGGAAAGTGATTGAGAACTTATTTAAAAATTCTCTCTCCACCACAATTTCTTTCACTCACTAATCCTTCTTTTCCTTGGAAAATTGTTGTGAAAAATGAAGGTTGAGAGCTCCCTATTTATAGGAAAATTTTGGGGAAGAAATGAAATTTATAAAAATGTGGGGAGATTAGTGAAATTATAATTTTAAAAATTAAAGAATGGGCAAGGTATGGGTTGAGTATGGAATAGGGATGGAGGCCATGTGGGAGTGCTTGCCACCATTCCCATTAAATAAATTTTTTTAATTAATTACTTACCTAATTAATTAATTAATTACTTAATTAATTATTTTATTATTTTATTATTTTTTTTATAATCATTATTATCATTATTATTATCATTGTTATTAATTTAAAACTACTTTTAGTATTTATTTATTTTATTATTTATTTTTGAACAAGAATTAAATTTAAATTTTGAAAACTCATGTGGACCCCACACAACTTCGAGACCCAAATGGATTGTACGTAACTCCAATAATCCTCATACAATTTTATGAGTCCTACATAGTTTCGAGACTCGTGTAAACCTCCATACGGCTTCGGGACTCATGTGGGCCCCACATAGTCTTGTGGGCCCCGCATAGGATACTTATATTATTATTATTTTATCATATATTTCTACAAATTATGTTAGTCAAAACACTATTTTATGTATATATACTTATTCACGTGTATAAACAGTGTCTATCCTATTTATCTTATGAAATTCCATTTTGACTAGGCCGACCTCTAGGGAGCGACTGAGCTGCAATGGTCTCTGAGCACTCGTTAAGACAAGGTCTTTCTTAGACATCAAACATAGAATCAAGGATCCTACAAAAAAATACTTCTATTATGATATTAACTTAATGACCATTTTTATTTTATTATAATTATGCTTTAATCGTATATATATTTTTGGGTCATCACATCTACACTTGAGCTTCATTGTATTTCATATTGATATTTTACATTTAAAGTATATAGTGCTGAAATTGTACTAACTTGCTCTTTGAGAGAGTATACTTGTATGCAAATCTTATCTTGTGTTTCTTATAGTTCTTTGACGTTCCAAGGGTCATTTGGATCGTTGGCTAAGCAAGGGGACATTGCTTAGAGAGGCGGACTCTAGCCTATGTAAGGAGTGACCGAACAAGGGAATATCATTTGGAGAAGCCGGGCTCTAGCCTTAACCAAGGAGTGTTGTAATCGGCGTTGTTTCACCCGTCAACGAAACTGAACTAGTGAATCCTTTGGTGGTTTGCCAAAGGCGAAGACGTAGGCTGGGTATAAGCCGAACCTCGTAAAAATCTCCGTCTCATTCTCTCTTTCCCTTACTCTTTATTTTCAGCATATTTAAATTGCGTGAATGGTTTATTTGATAATCATATATACTACGTAATATTTGGAAACCAAACAAACTTAAGGTTTAATTTTGGTTTGGGTTGCGGAAACCGAAAGGGAGTACGTTGGTTACACCATATCTTGCGGAAACCTTACGGGAGTACATTACTTGGTTAACATCCCAAAGATAAATTTACCAAGAGTTTATTTGAGTTCTAAATATTTGGAAACAGTGATTTGATTCATCTATACAGGGCTTTACATCAGCAAGCATAAATTCTCATTCACTACAGGGCTTGGTTCAAATTTGGAAAATATAAACAAACAACCATCTTGAGTTGTTATATTACCAAAGTGCTGAATACTTTATATCTTGGTTTGGTTGTTTGTTGTTTAACTTGTACTTGGCAAATAAATTGATTGTTTGGCTTGAAGATATTGTTTAATTGATTGGTTGTTTAATTGTGTTATTGATTGGATAAAAGAACTAAGTTCTCGATTAATTAAATAATTAAACAAACAAGTCAAGAATTGGTTAAAAGAAACAAAGGAAGTTTAAGGAATCTCAAAAGGAATTAAAAGAAAATTTTAAAAGCCAATTCACCCCCCCTCTTGGGAAGCTATTCCTAATTTCACTTAGGTTTTAGTGATGTATGTCAGGTGCATCCCTGGTACCCATGGGTCCGAGTTGATTATGGATATTTCATGTTTGGTGGGATATCAAGGTTATTACACTTGTTATTTTGAAAAAAAAATATGTATTAAAATAAGCAGGTCGTTACAGAAATGATGATATATATTTTATTCATTTATGATGAAATGAAATACATATATATGCTTTTACTCGGAAATGATGAAAATGGGTTATATAGATATGTTTTCAATGAGAAACAATAAAATATGATATACAGTTATGCTTCTGTTGAGAAATGAAGATATATGTGATATACAAATATGTTTTACAGAAATGAGGAAATGAGAAATACACATATGTTTTATACTGAAAATGATGATATGTGATATACACAGAGATGTTTTATACAGAAACGTTGAACTGACAAATATACAGACATGAGATGAGATATACATAGATATGATGAGAAATATACATAAATGATGAGAATTATATAGAAATGATGAGAATTGTATAGATAAGATGTGATATACATACATGATGAAACGTGAATACATAAATGTGGAAATGAGAACCCTGATGGACCATAGAAATACTAAGAGTACGGTATCGTTGCTAGTATATGTGTTAGTGCAATCACATGTCTTGTATAAAGTGTGGCGAGATAGTCAATTGGGTCAGTGAAAGGTTGTGTTACCCCCTAGGGTTCGGATCAGGATTGGGTAGGCCAATCATACTATAGATGTGTTTATTTTTTATCTAACCTGGTAGGCCAACCATGGTTAGGTCCCGCCTATGGGCCGCACAACCCGATCATGTGGGGGTGAATACATGATGATGTAACATAAATATCCTCAGGTGGTTCCTTATTACATACACAATAATTGAACAACCATGAGTTACAGACACGTATATGCTAGTGGATACTTATGAGCTAAAATATGAATATGATAAATGAAATGAAAAATGAACAACCATGAGTTATAGACGCATTGTGCTTTATGCTGGTCGATACTCATGAGTTAGAATACGAATATGAGAAATGAAATCAAAAATGAACAACCATGAGTTACAGACTCATTGTGCTTTATGCTGGTGGATACTCATGAGTTAAAATATGAATGTCAGAAATGAAATGAAAGACGAACAACCATGAGTTACAGATGCGTTGCGCTTTATGCTGGTGGATACTTATTCACTAGAATATGATTTTGAGAAATGAAAGCTTATGAAAATATGTTGAATATTATTTTGAGGAATGAATGCTTATGCAAACATGTTGATATATGATTCTGAGAAAAGAAAGCTTATGAAACTATGTATATATATGATTATGAGTACAAATCGGTATGTTTTTCTCAGTTGATATAATTATTTAAATGAATGTGTTATGATATAACAAAACTCATGTTTCCACACTTTGTCAATAACTTATTCCGACTTACTAAGAGGTATCTCACTTAGAAATTTAAATATTTCAGGAAATCGGGATAGATGAGCGGAGAGAGCTCCGAGGTAGAGGAGTTCTCGTTACCCTAGTATTCAGGGTAAGTTTTGGTGAGATCTGTCATGTGTATAGTGATATTTTGGGACTCTTGGTATTGTAATAAGGTTTAGATTTGGAGACAGTTACTGATGTGTTTTGATGATGTTAGTACTCTGGTATTGTGTTTGGAGTAGTATACATATTGTGTTTTTGTTGCTTGGTATTGTTTTTGAGTGATGGATGGATCGCCCGACACCCCACTTCAGGCTGGGTCATATTAATATATGGTATCAGAGATGTTTGGTATTTGTGGTTGATTATTGTTGTTTATTATTGTGTTGAAAAAAAAAATGGTAGAAAAATCGGGTTGTCACAATTTTTATATACATTTTGGTTGTAAAACATGTCCTTATATAGGTAAAGATTATATTGGCATCCCAAAGGTCAATTCCATAATAAACCATTATGTGGGCATACCAAAAGTTATAACCTATTTTCAAGATAGTCATCCACATGTATAATATACACATTTTACAACCCTCCCCCTTGGATGACTATACACTATGAATATGCCTCGTTAAAACCTTCGCTAAGGAAAACCCTATGGGAAAAAACCTTAAAGAAGGAAAAAGAGTACAATATTCATACTTTCCCTAAAAAATACAATCAATTAAGAAATGTCCTTAAGTTGTCGCATTCCAATGTTATGTACATGCTTTTTGAAAATTGAAGTTGACAATGCTTTTGTGAATAGATCTACTGAGTTATCACTTGAACGAATTTTGCAAATGTCAACATCTCCTTTCTTTAGAAGTTCATGAGTGTAAAAGAACTTTGGTGAAATATGTTTAGTTCTATCACCTTTTATATACTCACCTTTGATTTGTGCAATACATGCTGCATTGTCCTCGTACAATATTGTTGGCTTGTCATTCTCTAGTGATAATCCACTTGTACCTTTAATGTGTTGGATTATAGTTTTTAACCATATACATTTACAACTTGCTTCGTGAACTGTCAATATTTCTGAATGCTTTGAAAAAGTAGTAGTGATCGTTTGCTATATAAATCACCATGAGATAGCAGTATCACCACATGTAAAGAAATAGCCTGTTTGTGATCGAACTTTATAAGGATCAAAAAGATATCTAGCATCAGCATATCCTTTCAACACAGACTTTACTCCCTTTGGGTAAAACAAACTCATATCAGATGTGTCGCATAGATAACAAAGAACATGTTTTACTCAATTCCAATATCGCTGAGTTGGTGTAGAAGTAAACCTTGCCAGCAAATTTACCGCAAAAGCTATATATGGTCTAGTGTAATTTGCAAGATACAAGAGTGCTCCTATTGCACTAAGATAGGATACTTCAGGACCAAATATTTATTCATCATCTTCACGAGGACGAAAAAGATCCTTTTTCACATCAAGTGAACGAACAACCATCGGGGACCTTAATGGATAAGATTTTTCCATATAAAATTGTTTCAAGATTTTTATACATAAGATGATTGATGAATGAGAATTCCACTTGTTAAATGTTCAACTTGAAAATCAAGACAAAATTTTGTCTTCCCAAGATCCTTCATTTCAAATTCTTTCATTAAATAGTCAGCAGTCGTTGAGATCTCTTTTGGAGTTCCTACTATGTTTATGTCATCAACATAAACTGCGACTACAGCAAATCTGGAATTTATCTTCTTGATAAAAACACAAGGACAAGTAAGATTATTTTCATATCCAATTTTTAACAAATATTCACTTAGATGATTGTACCACATTCGTCTAAATTGCTTCAATCCACACAAGGATCTTTGTAATTTAACAAAATACATTTGCCATGGTTTTGGATTATATGTTTCAAGCATTTTAAATCTTTCAGGGATTTTCATATATATGTCATTATCCAATGAGTCATACAAGTAACCTGTTACTACATCCATGAGGCGAATGTTATGTTCTTTAGAAACCGTTAAACTATCAAAAATATGAAAGTAATTGCATCCATAACAGGGGAATAGGTCTCATTATAATCTATACCAGGCCTTTGTGAGAAACCTTGTGCTGCAAGACGCGCCTTGTATCTCACAATTTCATTCATTTCATTTCTTTTATGTACAAAAATCCATTTATACCCAATAGGTTTGACATTCTCAGGTGTTGGGACTACTGATCCAAATACCTTACATTTGGCTAATGAGTCTAGCTCAGCCTATATTGTTTCCTTCCATTTTGGCCAATCATTTCGATATCGACATTCTTCTATAGTTTGAGGCTCAGACTCATTATCATTAATAATTTCTAAAGTAATCGCATATACAAACACATTGTCAACAACAACTTCATTTCTTCTCTGCATATTTCCTAATTTTAATGAGATCTCATAATTTTCCGGTATAGAAAACACTTCTGGTGTTGCTTCTATGGATGTAACGACCTGCTTAATTTCCATAGATTTTTTTTCCTTTCAATAATACAAATCAGTATAACAAATCCAACAAATCACAATCAATCTAAACCCGTGGGTACCAGAGATATAACAGAAACACAAAATGGAAGCCTAAGCAGCAGGAAACATAAAATCAAAATAGCATAAACACAAAATCATCCATCTTAATACCAGAGTTACTACATCCATTTTTTTATATATATATACATCCCAAAAAGAGTCTAGAGCCACTTCTCACCCAAAACCATTTGGCTCTAACAAAATACTCACCCTTCAAAAGGGCAGGTCAACTGAATCTATCCCAGCGGAACTTTATTCGCTCTCTTATCAGGGATTCCTAACAATTTCATGTAATTCGGGATAAGACACCTCTCAATAAGGGAAATAAACTAATACTAGTGTGTGACAACATGAGTATTTCTGTGATATACATATAATCATATACATAACCATAACTAGTAAAATTGTATGTATAATTTTTGGGAAAACATGTATAATCAAAGTATAGTAGAACATACAGGATTCTCACAGCATAATTCATCTCATATAAATATAATACAAAAACAATCTTGGTAGGTTAGTTGGCTGTTGTCATGTATTACCCCCACATGATTGGGTTGTGTGGCCCGAAGGCGGGACCTGACAATGGTTGGCCGACCACTGCCAAGTCAAAAGTACAGTCTGTAAGTCCGATGAGTCTGCCATTCTTAGTCCATACACCGGGGCCGCTCACACTTCTTAAAACCACATCGACCATCCAACCTCACACCACTCTGTACAGTAGCGTTAACACAAATATCATGATGAATCATGAACACATAACAGCGGTACCGTACAAGTGCTAGCCTAGACCAAGTCAACCAGGTTCTAATAACATATAGTATATAATCAAACTGTGATACATGAATATTTCATACTATTAATTGTCAAATCAATATCATCACATCATTTTGCATATTTATATACGTCATAAAATCATCGGCCCATATGCCAGTATTTTATATTTTACCATAGGTCGGCCCGTACGTCGACACATCATATCCATAGCACAGCTCGTATGCCGGCAAATTATATATATAGCACGACCCATACGCCGACAAATCATATCCATAGCACATCCCGTATACCGGCAAATCATATCCATAGCACGGCCCGTACGCCGGCAAATCATATCCATATCATTATCACATTCCCTAAAAATAGTATTTCATTATAAATTCTACTTATGCCACATAAAATAGGCTTATCGTATATTTAACATACCATCATTTTTCAGTAGTATTTCCCAAATATAAAACATATATATTCCTAAAATCAGATGCTATAATAACATACATACATTTTCATAAAATAACTAGTTTAGTTTATTCCCTTACTTGATTCCTGAAAAGCCCCTAAAATAAGCAGTCTCACACCCATAGGGTTCCTGGTTCAACACCCTAAAAACGACATTTTTCAGAACTAAACTTCAGTATTTCTATGCATACTACGCTTTCTATAATTTTCAAATAGCCAAATATTGAGTAGAAAGTCTTACCTTGAATCAAAGATGAATTCCAAACTCGCCCCACCAATAATCCACTCCGAAAGAATTGCAGAGAACTTTCCTAGGAGTGTCACGGTGGCTTCAGATTGTCGAACTAGCAAAAAATCGGCCCGAGATCTTAAAGAGAAGGGTAAGGAACCGAAGAGAGGGAGAGAGGGAATTTCTACTTATACACTGATCATCGTCGACGAGGTCATGAAGAAAACTCATCGACGAGCTCTCTCCTCGTCGACGAAATTCAGAATCACCCAAAACCTCTCTCAGTATTTTCTTATCGACGAAAAGCACCCTCGTCGACGAGCCCAATATGCTGCATCGTCAATGAATGCGAAGCGTTCGTCGACGAAGACCTGCTGCCCCCCTTTATTTCCTTTCCTCCCTCTTTTATCATTATTTAATTACTATTATTCTTCGAGTCATTACAATGGAAATATGGGATTGTTGATCCATATTTCTTTTAATATTTTCTTGAGTGTTAATGACCTCTTTTGGAGCGTCACTTTTATTCATTTCCTTTTTCTTTCGAGGAACAATATCCTTTCCACCAATTGGTCTACCACGCTTCTAGTGCATCTTAGATTCATTAGATGCTATTCCCATTGGGTGTTCTTCAGGAACACTCAATCTAACATGAATATTTGTGGTTGGAACATGTGATTGAGTGACCCTTTTGGTGTTTGTAAAAACATCTGGCAATTGATTTGTAGCATTCTGCAAATGAATTATTCTTTAAACTTCAAGTTCACATTGATTTGTGCGTGTATTAAGATTAGACAAAGTTGGTGTGTTCCAACAAATTTCTTGTGTTTTTAATCCTTTACCATTTCCTTCTCCTAATGATGGGAAAACTAATTCATCAAATTGACAATTTAGAAATCTTACTCTAAAAAGATCACCTGTTAGTGGTTCAAGATATCTAATGATAGAAGGAGAATCAAAGGCAACATAAATACCAAACCGACGTTGTGATCCCATCTTACTTTGTTGCGCACGTGCAATAGGAACATATACTACGCAACCAAAAATTTTAAGATGAAATATATTAGGTTGGTGGATAAACACAAGCTGTGAAGGTGAAAACTTGTGATATGCAGTTGGACTATTCTAGTCAAAGACGCAACATGCACTATAGTATGACCCCAAGTAGATGCAGGAAGCTTTGATCGTATAAGCATAGGTTTAGCAATAAATTGTAAACGCTTAATGAAGGATTCCACTAAACCATTTTGTGTATGAACATGTGCAATAGAATGTTCAACATTTATTCCTACTGACATGCAATAGTCATAAAATGCTTTTGAAGAAAATTCACCTGCATTATCTAAACGGATAGTCTGAATGGGATAATCAAGAAAACTTGATCTTAACTTTATTATTTGAGCAAGAAATTTAGTAAAAGCAACATTACGAGTTGAAAGTAGACAAAAATGTGACCGTCGAGTGGAAGTATCAATTAAAATCATGAAATATCGAAATGGTCCGCAAGATGGATGGATTGGGCCACAAATATCTCCTTGTATTCTTTGCAAAAAAGATGGAGATTCCAAAGGTAATTTAGATGGAGAAGGTCTAACAAGTAGTTTTCCTTGAGCACAAGAAAGACAAAAATAATCACCAGGTAAAAGAACTTTCTGATCCTTTAATGGATGTCCATGTGTATTTTCAATGATTTGTCGCATCATAGTTGAATCAGGATGACCAAGACGATCATGCCAAAGTATAAAACTTCTAGGCTCAGAGCACTTCCAGTGCATAAATTTTGATTCAATCATCCTTATTTTTGTGAAATATGGGCTAGATGAAAAACTTGAAAATTTTTCTAATATGAT
Organism: Malania oleifera; assembly: GCF_029873635.1. NCBI lineage: Eukaryota > Viridiplantae > Streptophyta > Magnoliopsida > Santalales > Ximeniaceae > Malania > Malania oleifera. The sequence continues at coordinate 88,577,399 of NC_080425.1, forward strand.
CTTATGGTTTGAAACTATAGTTATAATTAAAAAGAATTCCATATCTCCTTCATTTTTTGTTTCAACATGATATCCATTGTGACGTATATCTTTAAAACTTAGTAGATTTCTTCGGGATCTACTAAAATATAACGCATCATCAATATACAATCTTGTTCCATTTGGAAACATAATGTGAACTCTTTCAGAGCCCTTTATTACATTTACAGAGTCAGATATTGTATTAACATTAATTTAAGCTATTGTTAATTGCAAGAAATATTTTTTTAACACGAAAAATTGTGTGAGTTGTGCCACTGTCCACCAAACACATGTCATCTTTCATTTTATCAAGTTTATTTTGTATGATCTAGTAAATGAAAAATAAAATTTGAGAATTAGGAAAGATAACAAAATATTACCAAGCATATTATATGTAAAACTTTTAATGAAAAAATACATAAGTTAATTTTTTCAAAATAACATTAACATGAAGATAATTTAATAGTTGACATTTCCATCCCCAATCAAATGATCAATTTTGCCACTAGGATCATAAAAAAAAAATAAAAATAAAAATCAGAAACATCAAAATCAACATCCAAAGGAGACTCATACTTAGCATCAATGGGTTCAGACAAATTCACTTTAACGTTTTTCTCTTTTCCTTTTAACGATGTCTTGTAAAGATCAATTAGGTGTTTAGGAGTGCGACATATTCGAGACCAATGACCTTTTGTTCCACAACTATAGTAAATATTTTCATTATTTTTCACTTTGTTATTTTTTTCAAAACTTCTTTTATTCTTTGCCCATTTCCTTTGAGTTTTTTCAGCACCTTTACTTTCAAACTTTGAAGGATGATCATCACGAGTCCAACAATTTTTCCCACCACGACCCTCTTTACCATCACGATCTCATCCACGACCTTAAGAAAAAAGTCATATTCACTTCAGGGAATGATGTTAAGCTAGTTGGACAAGATTGATGATTTTTTTTAAAAAACTCATTATTATGTTCAGCCACTAGTAAACAAAAAATTAGCTTAAAATATTTTGTAAATCTACGTTCTCGATATTGCTGTTGTAGGAGCACATTCGAGACATGAAAAGTCGAATATGTTTTTTCTAACATATCATCATCAGTAATTTTTTCTTCACATAACTTCAATTGAGAGCTAATTTTAAACAAGGTTGAATTATATTCACTTACAATTTTAAAATCTAGCAATCGCAAGTGTATCCAATCATATCGAGCTTTTGAAAGAATTACTATTTTTTGGGTGTTCATATCTCTCCTTCAAGTTGTTCCAAAAGACTAATGGGTTCTTTATAGTAAGGTACTTAATTTTCAATTCTTCATGTAAATGGTGTCGAAAGAAAATCATTGCCTTTGTGCGATCCTGCAAGGATGCTTGATTTCCTTTTTCAATTGTACTATCAAGATTCATAGCATTAAGGTGAATCTCAGCATCAAGTACTCATGGTAGATAATTTCTTCCAAAAATATCAAGGGCAACGAATTCAAGCTTTGTAAGATTTGACATCATAAAGTCACTTTGAAAAACAAATAAAAATTCTAGGTTAGGTAAATATTAAAATGGAAATGTTATTCTCACATATGTTCCAACATAAAAACATTTAGGAACACGTACTTAAGATAAGAGATATAGTTAAAACTAAAGTTGTATAAATAACAAATGTTTAAAAAAAAAAAAAACAAGATTCTTACCTTGGAATAATACCAACGAAACTTAAAAAATTTTACTATACCATTAGAGACTTAATTGTACTGATAACGTGTTGTAAATAAATAAATAAAAAAAGAAATATAGAAAAAAATAAAGTAAAGAAATTTGGAGTTATGGAAATTCAGTCGTCTAGTTTTTCAGGAACTAAATGTTACTAATTATCTTTTTATATACATTTTGGTTGTAAAGCATGTCCTTATATAGACAAAGATTATATTGACATTCCAAAGGTCAATTCCATAAGAACCATTATGTGAGCATACCAAAAGTCATCTACATGTATGATATACACGTTTTTATATCAATTTTAAAGGGAGATTAAAAATAAAAAAAGGTCCAAAAAAAAAAAAAAAACTAAGAGATGCCAATTGAAAGTAGTAATTTTTTCAAATTGGGATAGAACCGTTGTTCTAAAATTAAATGCTCCTTATTACGAAAATTAGGATCAAAGTTAAGTATATTAAAAAATAATTGAATTCCTAGCTTTCAAGTGTAATACATGCAAATGCAAATAGTCGAGATAAATTCATTATCCAAAATTCAAGAGTTTTTTGTCTAAATTCGATCTTTTTGGTAAAAGAATATTTTTTAGAAATAATTTAATTATTTGTATGACTGCACTAAAAGAAAAAATTATTTTGCAATCGAGACTCAAATGACACAAAACGTAAGAAAATTTTTGTATTATTTTTTATTTTAATAATTTATCAAAAATATCTAAATAGGAACTAATTAATATATGTATATACCATATTTTTCATTCTTGAGAATTTTTGTTCCTTTGAATTACTTTATTCTTTTATATGATAAAATATTAGAGAAAAACATAGTGATTAGATACAAATAAAAAAATAAAAAAGTGAGTTAAGTTAAGTGACAAACTCATTGCATAGAGGAAAAATTATACGAAATTTTTATATATATTTTTATGATAAATATTTTTAAAAAGCAAGGAGCATTACTGAAAATCTTAAAAAAAAAAAACACTATCCATGCTTTAGATTTATTTAAAATTAAATAAGAATTTATCCTTAATTTTCATTTTGCAAGTGAAAAATGGAATAGATAAATAAATAAATTAAACTGTTTGAGAAAAATTGTGCTCCCTGGCTTGCTGGCCCAACTGCAACCGGGCGCCCATTAGTAGCCCAGATTGGACAGCCATGCCGCCGTCGCTGCCGCCGCAGGGCCTCACCCTCCGTTGTCATGATTACGAAGAGTGAAGACTCCTCCGGTGATTTTCTCCCTTCTATGAGTTTCGACTTTCTCTTCTATCTGTTCAATGGTCTGCAACCATCAGCCGATTTCCCTACGTTAGGTCTTCAAAATTATAATAGCAACACTCGCCTTCTTGTATTTGTGGCCTCCATTGGTTTTCACATATTTTTCGTCGCCAATGTCTAAGTTCCCTTTCATAAATTCGCTCCTTTCGATGCAAAAAGGTTTGCTAAAAGCATCAGCAACGGTTGCCGCATCTCCATCTTCGTCTTCGTTATCATTCACGGCTCAATCCCTTTCGAAATCACGAGGGTTTCCTCTGGAAACTGCTCTTTCAACTGCCCAGACGCTACAATTCGACGAAAGGAAGCTACGAAACTACGAATCCGTCGTTACCGTTCTGAAATCTCACAAATTCTCCGATACCCAGATCGCGGAACTCATCGCAAGGCGTCCCTCGATCTTCCAATTGCGAGCCGAGGAAAACCTCAGGCACAAAATGCAGTACCTCATCGAAAATGGCTTTGCGGGACTGCTTCTTCCGGAGCTAGTTTTAGCGAATCCGAACATTCTGAGTAGAAGTTTAAGTTCTCAAATAAAGCCCTCGTTTGAATTCCTGAAGTCGATTCTCGGGACCAATGAGAAAGTTGTGGATGCTGCTAAGCGTGCTTCGTGGTTGCTAACAGACTCTACGGGGACAATGCAAAAAAATATCGACGTTTTAATTGATGAAGGGGTACCCATTTCGAGTATCTCCAAACTGATGATGTTACAGCCAAGAGTGATCTTGCAGAGTGCCGAAAGGTTCATCAGTGCATTACAAACCATCAAAAAGTTGGGTTTTGATCCGACTTCTTCCGTGTTTGTGAACGCTTTTCGAGTGATGGTCTCTATCAGTGACTCCACCTGGAAAAAAAAAGTGGAAATGCTTAAGAGCTTAGGGTTCTCTGAAGAAAATGTTGTGTGCGCTTTTAAACGCGCGCCACATTTGCTTTCCTGTTCTGTGGAGAAGATCAAGAGAGCAATGGATTTCTATGCGAACACTATGAATTTGGAACCAGCTGTTATAATGGCTTGCCCTGCGCTCCTGATGTACTCTATTGACAAAAGAATTCGTCCAAGGTACAACTTATTGAAGTTTTTGGAGTCGAAGAAACTGTTCAAACAGGACAAGCAGTTAGCTTGGGCATTTCTGCTAACTGAGGACGAATTCTTGAAGAGTTATGTCACTAAGCATCTGGATCAAGTTCCAGATTTGATGGAGCTATATCAGGGTCTCTTCATGACCGAGGTTTAACTTTGCCTTAATGAGAGTTGGGTTATGTGTTATTGAATTTTGTAGTAAAACGCAATGTTCTCTTTAATTGTCTTCAATTAAAAATTTCATGTGTGTTTCTTGTTTGTTTTTATTTTGTTTTTCAACTTGATTTTTGCTCTAATATTATTTGGCTGCTGCAAGAAGAGTGAAACTTACTAGGTTGATCTTCTTCAGCAGCCAGCTGAAAGGCCTTGGCACATTCGTAAGGTTGCTTTGTTGCTGTCTTCATCATGCGTATGTTGTGGAAACAACCTGTCCACACGAGTGTTGCTGCATACGTACGACTCTTCCTATATAATGTGTGCATTGCATCCTTGTCAGCCCATTCATTATTTCCTTCAATTGCTTAGTGTGTGGAGCAACTAATTGAATCCTCATTGATTACAAATTCATAAATGGAGGCTCTGGCTTGCTCTTAAAACAGTTTGTCACCCTTGTCAAAGTTGGATGGTTCTGGCTCAAAATATGTTGTGCCATTTTCTTCTCTCTCTCTCTCTCTCTCTCTCAGAACTCTTGTTCATAGATGCCTAAAACATTTGCAAACATGAGAACATTCTTGCTTTGCAATTAATTTGGTTTGGACCACGGTCATTGCCAGGTAGCTGATTGGGGCCATTTGAGAAATTTATAGGGTTGAAATATTGCCTATATTTGTGGATGATAAAAGATGCTTCTTCAATATAGGTTTTTTTTTTTTTTTCCCTTTTCTTGTAGTTTGGTGTCCCACAAGAATGTCAATAGAGGTCAGAATGTTGACAGAATCTTGATTGAGTACTTCCGACCTAGGATGACCGAGCATTGCTCCAATCATGACCAAATATTTCTCAATTCACAACAAAACGTCACTCCCATTATTATAAACTTGAAGCTCTACTCAACTTCCTTCTCTATTCCAATTCTGTATCATTTTTTTTTTTGATTTGTTTGATATAATCTCCACCCCAATTCTGTATCATTTATTTATTGATTTGTTCTATATAATTTCCACCCCAATGTTTTCCATCAATATGGTGTCATATATTAATTTCCTAGAACCCATTTAGTCTTAATACTCGGTACCTCGTTCTACATATCCTTAATGGCATCTATATACTACTCGCCTCTTTTCTAAAACCCAGAAAAGAGGACTTCCCCAGGTATACCATGTGCAAATCCCTCACCTATAAGCATTTCGGTTATTGCTACTTTAAATATCTGCTTTATTGTTTCTAACATCTGACATTTTCATTCTACATCGCATTTGATTTACAGAGTGCTTTGGGTAGGGATACAGTGGAATAAATATTTGAAGAACATGTAGAAATAAAGTGATCAATTGCATTCCCTTCCTACAAATAGAACATATTTCAGTCCATTTATCTCCTTAGCATTTCCAAGCTTCAGTGGGAGATTTTTTCTAGTAATATAGCTTTCCATTTAAATGAATATATCTCTGTTATAAAATAATTGATCATCAAGAGTGGATGTCCCCCATGGCCATGACCATCATCTCTTGTCTCCCCCCTTCTCATCCGTCCAACTACTCCCTTGAATTAAAAATTTTAAATCTTCACTCTCATGCGGCTATATAAGAAAGTGTGAAGAAGAAATATACACACACAAGAGAAGTAGGAGAGGTTCTGCGCAGAGAAGAAGTGAGCGCACAAAAACAAGATCGCGCAGAAAAATTATGCGCGAAAGAAAAGAAAATAAGGTAGGCAGAAGGGAGAGAAGGTTGCTGAGAAATATATTGTACAAAGTGAGATACTAACTGTAATTCCTCAAAGTTTTGACCTCATCCTCACGTGAAGTAGGTATATTCGAATCACGTAAAAATTCAATCTCATCTTTATTTATTTTCTGCTCATCTCCATTTATTTTATTATTAATTTCTGCATTATATTATAACACGTTATCAGCACGAGACTCTAACTAATTGACATATTTCTTTAATTCGTATTTAATTTACGAGTCTCTAACCGACTGACATATTTTTTTAATTCTTATTTAATTTACTAGGCACTAACCAACTAAAGTTTAAAGAGTGTCAATCTCCAGAAGAGATGCTATATATTTAAATTTTCTGTCTATATATTTAATCTCTAGAAGTGATGATAAATTATTGTCTAATTTAATATTATAAATTAAGATCATACTCCTAAAGAGTACAGATTGAGAAAAAATAAAATAAAATTCCTAAAAAAACATATTTAAGTAACCCAGAAGGGTAAAAATAATATTATATTACTATCGCAGATTAGTAATTCATAAAAGATAATATTAATTATTAATTTAATTAGGCGGCCTACGAAGTAAGACGTGCATGCATGCTTTTATGCATCCCGTAATTCATGTTATAACTTCAATATATCCCAAGTCTTTTCAAAGAAATAAAGAGTATCACGGTTGACAGATTGATTGATTTATTTATTTATTTGTGTTGAGCATGAATTTGTCTGATTGATCATGCATATTCATAACTTGAAAATGTCACATGAACCAATCACCAAAAGTAGTAATGAAAAATAAAAGAGTGGAGAAATGGAAAATGAACCGATTCCCTTAATTCTGTCTCTCCTAAATATATAGAGTACTAGTTAATTAAGTGGACAAACTCACTTTAAAAATTATGTAAATTTAAATAATTTCAAGTGTGTCTATCGAAATGGAAACCCATGTATAGTTTTTCTAGGAATAAATTAGACAACTTAGGTATATAGAAAATGTAGAACACTTTCATTGATATAGAGATGTCCTATATATAGGACTTGTATAAGGTATAGTTGTTATAAATTCAAAAAATATTTAAATATCAAATCAAGAAGATCCTAAATTATCAAATACAAACAAATATTCAAGTAATACAGCTAAAGAATCTTCGATCACGCAGAATTAATTAAACAACCTCAAATAAAATACCAGAGTGCTATATATATTTACATATGCAGACCCATAAAAAGGTACAACCATATTCATCATACTACAAAACTAGGACAAAACATTAAACATAAAACTGTACACATATCCGTTCTTTTATCCACCCACAAAATCTAATCCCGTCCTGGAGCTTTCTAAGCTTGATCACCTGAAGAACCTGAAAAGACTAATAAATTGTTGGGGTGAGACACCTCTTAGTAAGAAAGAAATAAGTTACAATAATGTGTGACTGAAGTGTTTAATCTATAATTATAAAGTATACATACATTTGTGTTTCACTATCAATAGCAGCTGAGAAAAATGCATCTATAATCACGTCATTATCGACTTCTTTGTTACCCAATCACATACACATATACATAATTACTTTTACTGATAATTCCCGAGAATAGGGAAGTCTACCCGCCCATACAAGTAGCTTCCCTCTAATCTAGTACTGAAACTAAGGCACTCACCTTCCTCAGTAAGCCCTCAGGTTATGTATCCAGGTAAAGTCTCCGAGGTTAGGGAAGCTTACCCGCACATATAAGTAGCTTCCCTCAGCTCTAGTACTAACATAAAATTTTTAGATAACTCGCCTTCCTCAGCAAGCCCTTTGTGGAAAGTTCTACTTTACCATAAATACCTATGCAATTAAAGTTACATGCAACCAATGCTAATCACTTCACAAAGTTCCACATGTACACGCATATCACTGTTGACCTTATAGGTCATGCCCGGTTTTGATAATGACAAATACTTGTTATAGTTGATGCATGTTTGAGGATATATGCAGGTATACAGTTGACATATCAAAGTGATGGCACAAGGAGTTGAAGTTGAAGCCTTGAAGACCTTATTTATGATTGTATTTAATTTCCATATCCATCATGGGTTTGTAATAGTAAATAGGGTCTGACTTATAATATTTGTATGCATCACCTGCATGGTATGTGAGGTAAGCTTAAAATTAAAATGACTTTAGAAGGACCGTAGGGGTTACCCTTTGGTCGACTGACACCGAATTTTTTCGATGTCTTCAAAAAGACCTAGAAATGACCCTAGGACACTCACTCATGCACGTATATGAATAGTCATTTGGCTGAAACAGGATCGAAATGCACTAAATGTGCACACTCGGTCGACCGGCACTTCATGTACATTTTGTCCTCGGTCCACCGACCAAGGACCGGGTCAACTGGTTGACCACAGCTCGATCGACCGAACTCTTGCAGTTCATTTGACCCCGGTCGACCGAACTCCCCTGAAGTCAACTTTATTGACTTCCTGGTTGACCGAGAATAAATTACATTGCAACGCCCTAGTTGACTGAGTTCCCACGTGTGGGAACTCAACTATCTGGTCGACCGACCAGCTTAATTCAAAATGGTCCTGGTTGACTGAACCTCACAAAATAGAAAATCACCTTCGGACTTACAAATCCGATCGACCGAACTCACAGTTCATTTTACGCTCGGTCGACCGAGCCTTAAGAACTTTGATCAATTGAACTTGTCCTGGTTGACCGGTGCTCTTGAGTTGCTCCAATTTTTTTACCACGATTAACTTTTTTAAATGAAGTTAAATTAATTAAATATTATTAAAATTTTTATAATTATTCCACTTGTGTCTCTAACGGTTATAATCAGGGGGAAGTCTATAAATACCCCCTCATTTGGAATAATTAAAAAAAAAATAGTAACCTTGAGTAGGAAAAATCCTTTGAAATTCCAAAATCTATAATACTCATTTTTGAGCCTCCAACACTCATTCTTACCAGATTTTATTGTTCAATGAAGTGTGATTTGAGTGTTATTGCTCCATAAGCTTTGCTCTCCTTAGTGTTGTGTTTGATTGATACGATTCTATTTGAGAGCAAACCTTAAGTATTCTTAGGGGACTTTATTAATAGGTTTTTCCTAAGAAGACTTCGTTTGAACTTTTGAGTATTGCATATTCATTGCAACATCTTGAGAAGTTCGTATTTGATTTTGGTTACAAAAATCTTTTCAAATCATTTTCAAATATCTAGTGTGTTTCATCTTGAGAAATCTTTGAAGAGATATTTGTTTATGTGGTGAAAATCTTTGTTGCAATATTCATTGAGTAATATCATTTGTTGGATACAAAGATTAAATCCTTTTTGCAAACCATATATATATATTTCTTAAGCGTTATACGTTGAGAAAAACCACTGGTTGAGATATATGAAGTGTTGTTAATATTTTTGTCTGAGCATTGTGATTGAATATATTGTGTGATACAAAGATAGTATTATTTGCACTCTTACGCACTAATTATAATGATTGCAAATATATTTGAGAGTAGACATATTAGACCACATTGAACTTATTTCATTTTATCATTTGGTGGTGTATAAGATTGCACATAACTAGGTACATATCTGCTTTACAAGAAAGCATAATCACTATACCAATTTCATTTGATTGTGAACATATTGTTGTATTTTCAGGCGTGGCCTAAGGGGACTTGATCTAGCCCAGAAGGATCAAGTTGGTGTCAACACTGTGAATTTGACTTAGGACCTTCTCCGCCCTATAAGGAGAATTTGTAGAGGTTGAGGTCAACCCTGTGCTAATTGACCTGGTTGTATTAGGTGCCTCTCTACCCATTAAGTGAGCCTTTAGTGGAATTCTCGGGCTTGCAAGCTAGAGGCGAGAACGTAGCACAGTTGGCCGAACCCTGATAACATATCGTGTGTCTGTTTATATTTCCGTACTTTATATTTACCACACGTGTATATTATGATGTGAATGATGTGCATAATTTAAATTTTCGCATCTTATATTATCTGCGCATTTGGGATTGTATAGAAAGACCCTAGATTACCAAATCACATTGACTTCTGACTTAACCTAGGAGAAAAGTTTAAAATTCCAATTCACCCCCCCCCCACTCCTCTTGGGAATACACCAAAACTAACAATCACAATCAATCCACACAGGATATACACATACCTCATTCACACCCACACAGGGTCCATATCCACACAGAATACAACGTTCCCACACAGGTCTCTGACTCATATAAAATACATGTCCACACAAGACTATCAACCACACAAGTTACTACATAATCTTCTCAACCACACAGGTTACAACACATACCTCCATGTTCGTGGTAAATAGGTAAAACAAACTCCTCATACCACTGTCAATGTTTTAACCCCTAATATAAACGCTCATATAACGACCTCTTTATACAATAGCCAACGTTATATGACGGTTATATCAGGTACGTTATAACGACCTCTTCATACCACTGCCAATGTTATATCGCAATTTACATGAACCATAAAACAATATACATTCAATATAGGTAAACACATCATTACATTCCTAGTCACGGTATTTATTTATCCAAACAACATCACAACCAAACATAATTCACAATCCAAATAGTAACCACAAGTAAACAACAGACAAAATCAAGCAGTACCCGTAACCATTTAATTATCAAAGTTGTTTTCATGCCACACAGTTTTTTTTTTCCAATATAATATATAATCAAAAACATAATTTTCAATGTCAGCACTTTTCAGAAAATTATACCTAAATTTATAGAATTTATACTCAAATTTAACCAGTTTAAAATTAATAAAAGTTGTCATAACATATTTCCCCTTACCTGTTCCTCAAGTTCCTGCCTAAACCAAACGAAAAACGAGAGCCTGTAATCCAAAATTCCCAACTCACTCAAATATGATAAAAATACTCATTTAATACTTCCTAGGCTCCATATAATTATATTTAACAAGAAAACTTCAAAATATCTAACTTACCCTAATTTTGGGATAGTGCCCCAAAACCCCAAATCAACGACTTGCTCCTACAGTTTTGCAGAGAATAATCCTACAAACCTCGTGGTGGTTCAGGATCGTCAAACCGAGCTGAATCCAAGCCAGATTCGAAGAGAGAAGGCAAAGGGTCATTTTTAGAGAGAGAAAATGAGAGGAGTGATTTCTTCGCTGAAAAATGAAAGAAATCGCTATTTATAGGCAGAGACTCGTCAACGAGACACGTGGATTCGTCGATGATCCCATAAAGAACATTCATCGACGAGACCGTGAGTTCGTTGACGATTTTCACGGTCTTGTCGACAAGTTTCAAAATATCTCAAACACTCTTGGTAAATCCTCGACGACAAGACATGTGCCCTCGTCGATGGGCCAAGGAAGAACGTTCGTCGATGAGACTAGTTGGTTCGTCGACGAGGCCTCGCTAACACTCCAAAAAAATTCCTTTTTCTTCCCTTCTCTCTTTCCTTTCCTTTCCTTTTATTATTTTTATTAATTAAATTTTTTAGGTCATTACATCTACGGACTTCAACTACAGGTGTACTCTAATTTACCTGTGATTCTATATTCTCCTTATCCTCTTCACCCCGTTTCTGGGTAGTACTTTCAGTGAATTCATCTAAGTTGACCAACTTAAATTTCTTGTGAACTATCTCTATGAAATCTGGCACTATAGTTGACATGTCCTTATACGTAACTTGTTCATTAAATATCACATTTCTACTTTTGATGATTATTCTGTTTTGTTCATCCCAAAACTGATAGCCAAATTTCTCATTACCATAGGTAATGAAAAAACATATTTTATACTTTGCATCAAGTTTACTACGAGTATTGGAATCAATATGAATATAAGAAACACAACTAAAAACTTTTAAATGGGAAAAATTTACCTCTTTATTACTCCAAACCTCTTCAGGAAGTCTGAACTTCATGGGAACTGAAGGTCCTCAGTTTATCAGGTAAGCTACAATACTAACAGCATCAGCCTAGAAAGTTTTTGGTATGTTTAGCATGCAATCTTATACTCCTAACACGCTCATTGAGAGTTTTGTTCATGCGCTCAACCACGCCATTTTTTTGTGGTGTCCCAAGAATGGTCTTCTCCATCCTGATTCCATGTGTAGGACAATACTCACTGAACCCTCCATCTATGTACTCTCCTCTATTCTCTGACCTCAAATATTTTACTTTTAAACATGTTTCTGTCTTAACCATAGCCTTCCACTTCTTAAAAGTCTCAAATACATCAAATTTATTTTTTAGAAAATAAACCTATACCTTTTTGGTTGAGTTATCAAAGAAAGTCATGTAATACCTTGAACCTCCGAGGGATGCAACCGGAGAAGGCCCCCACAAATCAGTGTGTACTAACTCCAATTTTTTCAGCTTTGGTGTCCTACCAGTTTTCAAGAAGCTCACCTTTTTCTGTTTTCCTAAGATGTAGCTTTGACACATATCAAAATCAACGAACTTCAATTCTGGTAGTTTCCCTTTTGACAGCAGCATCTTCATCCCTTTCTCACTCATGTGACCAAATATGCAGTACCATAAGTTTGTATCAATACTTGCTTCAGCAACTGCAATTGTGTCTTTTGGACTTGAGGTCATAAATAGAATACCAGTCTTCTTTCCACGAACCAATGCTCTGGCTCTCTTTATAACCTTCCAAGTACTACCAACAAACAATATTGCATACCCTTCATCATCAAGTTGTCCAACAGAAATCAGATTCTTCCTCAGGTCAAGAATATGTCATACCTTCTCCAGCAACGAAACAAATCCATTGGGCAACAACATCCGGACATTTCTTATACCCACAACATCTAAGGTTGTACCATCAACCAAATACACCTTACCAAAATCACCTACAACATAGTTCTGTATGATTTCTTAGTGTGAAGTGGTATGAAACGAAGCTCCTGAGTCCAAAATCAATTATCAAGTGGACTGTTTACTGCAAGAAGTAATGCATCTTGTACCTCTTCTGTTACAACATTAGTAGAATCATCTTTATTCTTATTCTTAATACTTTTGCATTGTTGCCTAACTTGTTGGCCTGATCTAGATTTACTTTTGTTTCGATTAGAATTTCTGGACTTTGATCTGCCCTGATTTGAATTTCTGTCATTACCTCTACCTTTGGTCTTAAGGTTTAGAGTAGAGTCAGATCCTAAGGTTTCATCTGCATCTTTTCTGCGAATCTCCTCAGCCAAAATTAAGTCTCATATGTCATTGTACTTCAATTTTTCTTTTCCTGTATAATTGCTTACTGTCATCCTCATTGCCTCTCATCTGTTTGGCAAAGAAGCCAAAATGATCAATCCATGAATTTCATCATCAAAATCAATTTTTACAAACGACAATTGATTTGTAATAGTGTCAAACTCGTTTAGATGTTGTGCTACTGATGCATTCTCTGCCATCTTCAAATTGAACAGTTTCTTCATCAAATGCACCTTGTTGTTTGTTGATGGCTTTTCATACAAACCAGACAAAACTTTCATCAAATATGCTATGGTCTTATCCTTTACAACATTGTGTGCAACAGACCTAAACAGAATTAACCTAATAATTCCCAATACCTGTCTGTCAAGAAGAGTCCAATCCTCATCCTTCATAGTCGCCAATTTTTCCCCTCGAAATGGCAGATGCATATTCTTCCCATAAAGATGATTCTCAATTTGCATCTTCCAGAATCCAAAGTCTATGTCATCGAACTTTTCTATTCCAGGCGTTTTTCCTGCTTCCTCTGCCATTACTCCCACTCAAACATAACCCTAGGTTCTGATACCAGTTGCTAGGAAATTAAACATGAAATTCGCAATTACTTATGAGAAATAAAATAGAAGAACACACACCGAAGAAAAATAATCACATGCATAAGACAGTATTTAGATGATTCGATAATTTACCCACGTCCATGAAATTGTAGGGATTGCACTATTATTAGAGAAAAATACAAAGTGCGGCGTCTTTCAAAATTGTGTCAAAAATACACAAACCTTAATCACCAAAAACAATGATTTTTATATCTTGTGCATAAGATTCATAATGGACTACAAAACGGGTCGGGTTGGGTCATCATCCGGATCAAAACAATTAGATTCCACAAAACCCAACATACTTAGCTTTAGGAAAAGCCAAGCTGGTACAATTAATGAAGACTTTGGGAAAGGGAGTTGCAAGGTAGGAACTGGTTCGTGGTTACTACCCCTGGAGGCTAGGTAGTAAGCTTGGATAGCATCTAGTAGAAAAGGAAAGGACGCATAGAAGTGGAAATTTAAGGGCCTGCTCACTTGCGAACAATTTTTTTCAAATTTTCAGAAAATAACAAAATGCCACCCTGTTTTTCATTTCCCTGACATCTATATTGGAAATTTAGAAAACGACTAATGTTTTCCAATTTTTCTACACAAATGTTAGAAAACTAAGAAATAAGGTGATATTTTTCTTGGTGGAATTTGCTGAAATTTTTGGTTTGTGCCTAAGGGAAGGACGGCATTTTTGTGCAAAAAATAATGTGACATTGGCTTGACTTGAGCAAGTGAAACCTTGAAACTTTTATAAAAACAAATAAATAAATAAAGTAAAATAACACAGAATGATATAAATTTGTATCTTAATTTTTTCAAGAAATTTTCGTTTCTACTCTTCATTCCACAAACCAAACAGGACATTAGCTCCTGCCCTTAGGATTGGTTGGTTTCTTTGCTGGCTGTGCATTTGCCACAGGTGTGGCTTCTATCTGGTGGTAACTGATAAAATTACTACTAGTTTTGCTGGGATTTTCTTAAAAATTGATCAACAAGGCGCCATCCATCCATTAATGCCATTACCATTCATTATGACACTGATATGGCAGGCACTAGATGAAGATGAGATCAATCAGAACTCATCCAGAGTTGCTAGTTAAGAGTAACAGTACTTAAAGCAGAACCGAGTAAACATAGGTTTTGATTATCATGCCCAGGTGTGTTCCTCGAGTCTCTTACTATTACAACATATAAAGTAAGAATTATGAAAGAAAAAAATGAGCCATGGCAACAAATTCTCAACTAAAAGCACACATGCTCCAAAAGGCACAAACAAAAACTGCTTAAACATCTCCATGAAATAACATCAACATCAAACTGAATAATTTTAGTTGGTCAGCTCCATGATGGCAGAAACTATGTCCCCATCAGTAGCCTTCAGAGCCTTCACAGCTTTAGACCTGGAAACTCCAGCCTGCGTCATCACCAATTCAATATCCTTAGGCTCCACCCCCGTCTCATCCACCTCTTCATCATCCTGAGCCATGGCTGATGACTCGGGCTTGGATATCACATTGCTGAGATCAGGAGCCTTGAATTGTTCTGCAGCTTGAGTCTGCAATTGCGAACTCAAGTCCTCAATCTTTGCCTCCCCAAATATAACGTACGTGTCTGATGTAGGGCTTTTGAAGACATCCGGTTTTGAGATAACAAACAAAATCTGAAAGAAAGAAGTACCCAGTCATTTTATTGTAATCAGAAAATAAATAGTAGAAGACAATGGGGTTCGAAAAGCAATTTGCATGAACTGAGTCAGAGGAACAAGAGGGAACAAACATTCTTGCTCTTTTTGACAGTAACGCGGCTGACACCTGGGATGGGTTTCATTCCAAGCTTCAACATTGCCTTGCGACTCTTCTTTTCACTTCTGCTCTGCTTCGACCTACCACTTCCATCTCCATCTTGTTGGCCTGCGAACATAAACACAGGACAATTGAGATATGATACCCCAAAAAAAACCAACAAAGCCTGAACTCCAATAGGTGGGATTTGCCATGACAATCTTTTTAGTATCAACATCAACAAACAAGAGGCATCAAATATTAACAGAATAACAGAACGATTTTCAAACTAAAGATACAACATCGGAGGAATACATCAATTAATTACTTTTAGTACATATTTTGGCATCTCTGGTATATGCATGTTTAGGCATAAATTTAAGATGAATGATAGGCATTATTCCAAGAACATTCTACACTGAATTCATATTTCTATTTTCTGCTGCATTGTCTAATCATTGTATCTTGGCAAGATGTTCCATCAACACCTTAAGACAGCTCCTTTTCCCTTGCAATTTTCACTAAATGTGCTTTCGCCCTAAAAATAATAAAAATATGAACCCTCATAAACTTGCTACCAATGATTGCATTGAAAACTTGTATTCCACTGTTTCACTAAATGTGCTTTCGCCCTAAAAATAATAAAAATATGAACCCTCGTAAACTTGCTACCAATGATTGCATTGAAAACTTGTATTCCACTGTCCCCTTCCTACCTTTCCTAGTTTAGTAGCATCAGTCCAAAGAAGGGCATTGTCATTTCAAGCGCCAGTCACATGTCTCATGCTGATGCAAGTAGAAGATGTTGAGCATTCTGGAGCCATTATAATCACTTTACTTTCAAAAACAACACATTTAATAGAAAGAAAGAACACATTTGAGGGCACAAGGAAACATTCAGCAATCAAAATCCAGCGAAGAGCATAAAAAATTTTTAAATATTGATTAAAAATGGCCAGGAAAAGCAATTAAAAAGAGAGGCAGGACTCCAGAAATGAAAAACTTGAGGCAGATAAGGGTGGGTTGAGAGAGAGAGGGTCATCTGCATTGGTGGCTCGTGGTCAGTGGCTGCCTTGTCGCTAGGACATAGGACTAATTAGGTTGGCTAAAGAGAGATTACTTATTCTCATGAGCTCATCCATTTGAGATTTAAGCGGAATATTGAAGAATAAGGGGCAGTGATAAGACACAGACACAGAGCAAGGTATACCTTGGCTCATGGAGACTGAAAGGTGAAGTAAAATTGAGAGAGTCACTAAGACTCAAGAGAGGAATTCATCTCTTGAAGCCAACCTTTGGCTTTATCTGGGAGAAGGCTCAAACATACAGCATAGAATCATTGTTCGGGTAGTTCATTGCAGGAGTTTAGGTCTAATACCATCTTAGAATTCCTTCCCAATCAGCCAATCCTAACTTCAACGAAAGCTACTACACATTTTATTCCTTGACTTAATTATTTGAATTATACTAGTTATTCATCCTAATACTCTCAATCATAACTTTTTCCTGTCATCTTTGGCCGCTCAACAGTTTGATCCATATAACATAATGGATCATATCTTCAACTCTTGTACATCTGTAATTGATCCAAGGGGAATCTATGGTTTCTAATAATTTTCTAGCCATTAAGTATAACTTTATTGATTATCCTTCCTGGAATACTAAAATAGGATTCATATAGTTCTTACTCCCAGTTATTTTATTAAAACATCTAGATTCTATACCCCCTCTATCCATAGTCCAAATTTATATTCCCCATAAATTCATCTGTCAAGATATCATCCATAAATAACATATCATCTTGGATATGCTTGGTAAGTTCAAATATAATTAAAGCAAGCAGATGACTCCTTAACATGCACCTATTGTGATTATAAAAACAAAAAATAAATAAATCAAATGAAATTAGTATTTATTGAAAGCACATAGCATTAATAACAACTCCTTCTACTGCCACTAACATTAACTAACTTATCCTCATTGGTACATTGGCATGCATTGCAAATTCCAAAACCATGTAAACTGCCCCTCTCCCTACGGGTTCTATGCCTAACTTGCCCTCAATTAAATTCATTCCTTAATTTATATTGTTGATATACTACTCATTTTATATAGACAAATTGAGACAATTAAGAGTGATTTTCCATCTTGTACATACAAATGTTGGAAAATTGGAAAGAAGTCATTTTGCAAAAATTAGAAATAAAAAACAAAACTATTTTCCACTAGTGAACACGCCCTTGGTAATCCAAAACCCTTTCCAAAGGGTTTGAAATTCTCATCAAGTCACCAATTGATTGATTCTCATCAAGAATAGTTTCTCTATCATCGTCTTGGAAGATTTTTGAAGCTTTGGAGCATTTCAAAGGCTTTTTTTCACATTTAAAAATTTCTACAAGATAATATACTTTTTCCAATACAAGGGCGCACACATACATGATTTTATCCTGTATATATGTACGTATAAAAAATACTCAATATATTCATGTTAAAGTATTTTGTTTATCTTACATAGATACATGTGACATAAGGGTGTTTCATATCACTAGAAAAATTATGGAACCAAAATGAGAAATGAAAACCAAAACATAATTATAATTTGAAAAGAGTATAAAGTAAAAAATATTATCATAATACTAGAAAAATTAATTATAATAATTTTACTTAATTATTAAATTTTTAAACTCCCCTTTTTTAGTACTCCATGAATAACCATGATAATTATAAAATAAGGGGAAATGATTGTTTTAAATCAATTTAATTAATTTTTACAAATTTTACAAATTTATGGATATTTTTATTTTAATTGTACTTTAAGTTCACATGATTAATTTAAATTAAATTAAAATTTTGCATGAAATGAATGTAATCCACAATAGTCAATTCTAATTATTAAAGAACTGCATTAACAAGTTGCCACAAAAAATGGAAAACTATAAGATCTAGTTTTCAATATTTGTGAGAACTTACATGTTACAACAGAAACAAAAAGCTAGAAACACAAATTAACTTGTTAACATAATTTATTTCTTCACTATACAGCAACAATAACAGAAAACATAAACGATACCACGCAGACTCTTCCAAGTTAACAGAATAGTTGCATCAAATCTCTTAATAATGATTCTTAATTCTCATTTCATAAGATTAAGATTAATTAGAATCTCAATTTGACAACCATGTTCTCATCCTCTTCAATGCTATTTTCATTGCTTGCACACCAGAACAACTTGCATGACTCTTTTCCGTAAGCAACTTACTAATGACAAATAATATCAATCAGTGTGCATGCTTGGAGTAATCTCATGCTTTTGAGTATTAATAATCATCGCCTCAACCTTTTATTTTAATATTCAGTAGCAAACTCACCTTCAGCCTCATCATCATCTTTATCATCATCATCATCCTCATCCTCATCCTCATCTTCATCTTCAACCACAGGCTCGTCAGGCTGTCATAATGCAGAATGGTTATATCATGTAAAATTATGTCGCATAAAGGGTTGCTTCATTTTGAATAGTTCAAATCAATTTCGTAGCACCATATAAGCATTCGGCTAAATAAAGAAGCGAGCAAAATGTACATATAATTTGGCATCCTTTCAGAAAAAAATGGACTAATTTGTAATCACACAGAAATCAAGACAAGTTTAACAACTTCCCAGTACTTCTGTTTGTTTTATTTTGGGGAGAGGCGACTAGGAGAAGCAAAGCTAAAAGATGAAAAAAAAAACCATATGAGTAAAACTTGGCTGTGCAATTACCATGAAATGAGCTGTTAGCAAAGCCTTGATTTAGTAGACTCAAGAACAGTTAAGGCCCCATGATTCACACATTAGCTAATACCCTGTGCCTAAAAATTTACAAACCTGTATTCACCCTTGTTATGAATACTAGATTCAGTTTCAAGCACAACTTTTTATAATCCACTCTCATCAAGGCACACTGAAGCTCAACAGCCAAAGCTATCCAAGATTATTTGCCATGGTGGAACCCTACAATAGTCTCGCCCTCACCAACTCTCATCAAGCCATTGTGTAAGCTGTAGTGAGGTGCACTTAGGAACGGACACTTTCACACCTTTCCGCCCCCGAACCCCTCCCAACCACCCCCCCCCCCCCCTAAAAAAAAAAAAGAGGCCTGCGGGCTCACATTTAGCATAACGAAGGTAGAACTAGAGATAAACCAAGCTGTCAATATTGAACCTTGAGCATTCAGTAAAATGGAATCTTCAGTGCAAAATTCAAGTTTTCTATGGGAAATGCAAATGCTGATAATTGCTTTAAAATAGATTCATTTCCAAATATATTTTACGATCTTTCCCTAGTCATTTCCAATTTTAAAAAATAGAAGTAAGCATTTCTTATTCTTAAAAGATCTCAAATGGTCCACAACCATTCCCGAGAAGTTCCCTTCGAGTTTCTATATCACTCCCCCTAGCAATCTCAATTCCCTCCAGAAACTGCATTTCAAGACAACTTTAAACGCATAACAAAATTTCAGGTCATATTTTTCTTGTTATTTTTTAAAAACAAAACAAACAACCCATTTACATGCAATCGCAACTAGGAGCTTGGTCGGTTAGATTTGTCAAAATTAACAGCACGCACAGTCCGCGTGTAGAATTCCCTTTAATACAGGCAGCCAAACTCATAAATACCAAAAGAGGGAAATACAAAAAACCCATATAAAACACCTTCTAAGCAATAAATCAACTAGCGCTGAATCTAACGGTCTTATCCCCGTTTTCCAGACTATAAAGATATAACGATTACGACCCAGAGATTTCCACTCGGATTGATCTACACGTAAATATTCTTTATCACAAACAAACGCAAACACATATTAGATCTATTCCAGGGAGAAAGAAATTTACGAATACTAAAGCAACAAACACTGCAATAGTAGATCCAAAAGCTTACGTCAATCTTATGTTGTTCTAAATGAGCGGCGAGGAGCTCTTCCTGCGTCTGAGCAGTCATGGCGTTGCGGAGAGCGAAAGAGGATGGTAATTTACACAGCGCGTAAAAACCCTAAAAAACCCCGAAATGAAACTGAGGAAGCCGGCAGCTGGAGGTAGGCTTTTATAGTCACGGCCTGAGAATGTGGAATTACGAAATTGACACGAGGTTTGTCTATCCGATTGTCCGATCTTTGGGTCCGACCCTTCAGCCCATGTAACCCGGATCCGAATTATTGATCATAACTCCTCTTGAGTTTTTTTTTTATTAAATCCAATTATCGTAATTTAGGTAAGAAAAAAATACAAATCTATTATATTACAATAAATACTTATTAAAAAAAAATTCTCAACTAAAACTATAATATTTTGATAAAAAGTTTGATTTCTTTTTTCATGGTTTTATTTAATTTATTTCTTTTCCTTTGTCTCGGGTACAAGTGAGGAGAATCATTCGAGTGTTGAATTTATTTTCTATTTTAATTAAAGAGAGTGGAGTGATAGTCTTTTAAAGTGGCAAACTAATTAAAAAATAAATTTTCCATTGTGATAGTATAATAATATTGTAAACATTTAGTATATAATTAATAAAGAGAACAAATATTGTGGTGTCAACTTCAAGGGGCGCAGAATTAGTCACGTGGACCGTAAAACGGACGAGTAGATACCCAGTGCGTAATCCAAAAAAAATAAATAAATAAAGGGAACAAATGTAACACATTATCAATTATTTGTGTCTTAATAGATGGAGAACCTTCTAATTCTAATTTTAAGATAAAAAAAAAATATTTCGGAGTTGTAATTTGTTAGGAATGAGAGATTCGAAGCGCAAACATATGAACCCCGACTTTAATATTTTAAAAATGGCATTCAAAGAGGTGGCAAATATTTGATTCTTAAAAAAGAGACACCTTTTGAATTATTTGAAAAGTTTGTCTAATTATATACAAGGTTTTATATTATAATGGCAGGAAAAATAAAATAGAGAATGATGTAAAATTCAAATTATAATTAGTCTTTATAGAGCAAATTATAGTATCATCATATCATCAATCACTGTTAGGTTGTAATAACAAATTATGGAGAAACTAAATATTGTAGTGAATAGTAGTGAGCGGCAATTATTATTAATGATGGTAATAAATGACAAGAATGTATAAGATGGTTTATAAAGGTGAATTAAAATTTCTAAATTATATTTGCTGGCGTGTGACAAGTAGTATTGGTAGGGGAAAAAGAAAACTATGGTATTGGAAAACTTATTGGTAATTTCAATGCTCATAAAATTTAAATTTCCCTATAAGAATTTACACTTTTTGTGGCAATACTTTCCTAACTGAGAGTCAAAATTTCATCACAGTATATTTCTTATGATGAAATTTGTTTTTCACAAAAAAAGTTATGACTAATTATTTATGAAAAAAAAAATTGTCATTGTGCCATAAAAATTCTTACAATTTACGAGAAGTTTTTATCACAAAAAAGGGTATTAAAAATTTCTCTTTGAAATTTTTCTCCTCTAATCCCGTCATCTCGTGTTTGCTTTTATTAGTTGGACCTTTTTAAATTAAGCGCTCACTATCTTCTTTTTTTTTTTTTTCCTTTCCTTCGTTAATTTCTTATTCTTTATTCCACCCTTCACTATCATTATCCCATCCCATGATTTTAAAGGTGATATGCTTATTATTTGTTTGGCTCTATCTACTATGCATAGGAAGGCCAAACATGAATCTAACCCATTCCCTGTAAGACATAGGTATTAACAAACCTGTAACTCGTGGATTCATCGTGTAATTAGTGTCAAGAGTGATTTTTTCTACTCTCGTCATCCTACGGGTCAATATGATAACAAGTCTAAATACTTCATTTTATTAGTCCAACAAAGTCAACCATAAATTATTTTAACTAAAACTAAATTACTTACTCTTGTTCACTAACTTTGGTAACCTTGAGCTTATTATAGATTCTATCTTGCTATCTGCACTTCTTTCTCTACCTCTTTTTTCTCCACCTACTACAATCACAATAAGATTTTCTTGTAAGTTTAAACATGATAAACATTATTCATACATCGTAATTTTAAGACATTCGAAACTCATAATTTTACAATCATTAACGTTAAAATAAAACGTACCTTGATCCATAGCCTCCAAATATATATATTTCTCATTGTGTCTATCTCACAACCTTACTCTTCTTTATGTTTTAACTTAATTTGATGGATATATTTAACATAAGCATCATAAGTTGAGATAGGACCAACCCCTAACCTTTCTTGTATAATCACTTCCATCAAGTGATTAATAATGTATCATAATTATATATTAATTATAGACTTCTCATATTCCGATATGTCATTATAGTTTTACAAAATTCTGAGATCATTAATCAGAAAACATAATTATAATTATGATAACAATATTTTATTTAAAGACCTTTCATATTACCTTAATAAATATGATTATAATTTAATTTAAGGCAATTAATGTCTTACATTCTCCCACTTGGCGCAAGTGAAATTACTTAATGTAGTTTATCATAATGCACATACATTAGTTATCATTAATATGTAGAAAACTTGTAGGAGTCATGGCGGTTCTATATCATCTTTATATAGTTCCTTCCATGCGCTACAATACGAGTTCCACTACATATAATGATATTTTAGTTGAGAAGCATACACTAGGTCTAACTTTAATCCCGTTATCATTATTCCATAACAATTATGTATACAAAATGGAAAATAGAAATAACAGAAACATTTTCATTATCGAGCTCAAATATCAATTGAACAACATACATTAAGATTCAATAATGCCCATCTTTTCACCATAACCAATAAATGTTTTGGGCGACAATCTTTTCGTCAAAGGATTAGCTATCATACAATCGGTGCTAATATGTTCAATTAACACTTTTTGTTTATGTACGTCTTCTTTAACAGTAAATTATTTCAATTCCATATGCTTAGCACCCTTAGAATATTTATCATTCTTAGAGAAGAATACAGCTGTGGAATTATCATAATAAACTTTCAGTGCCTTGGTGATACTATCGACTATTCCAAGTCATGAAATAAAGTTCCGCAACCAATTAGCCTGAACTGCAGTCTCAAAGCAAGTTACAAATTCAGCTTCCATAGTGGATGTAGCAATTATTGACTGCTTCGTACTCTTCCATGAAATTGCTCCTCTAACTAGCAAATATACATAGTCAAATGTAAACTTTCTTGAATCCACACACCCAGCAAAATCAGAATTCGAATATCCAACCACCTCAAGATGATTTGACCTTCGATACATAAGCTTGTAATTTCTCGCTACTTGCAAGTATATTAGAACTTTCTTTGCAACCTTCTAGTGAATCATTCCTAGATTACTTTGATATCTACTAAGCATTCCAACTGCAAAGCTAATGTCAGGCCTTGTGCACGTTTGAGCGTACATCAAGCTCCCAACAATAAATGCATAAGGAACATCCTTCATTTGCCTATGGTCCAGATCATTTTTAGGACATTGCATGAGACTGAACTTGTCTCCTTTTTGAATTGGAACGAGTAATGCTGAGCATTTGTCCATGTTAAATCTCTCTAAAACTTTATTTATATAACCTTTCTAAGACAAACCAACTAGTCCTTGGGACTGATCTCGAAATATTTCTATTCCGATCACATACTTTGCCTCTCCCATATATTTCATTTCAAAGTTTTTAGAGAGAAATTCTTTAATCTCGTGTAACAAACCAAGATCATTAGTTGCAAGCAAAATATCATCAACATACAGAATCAGGAATATAAACTTACTCCCACTAATCTTCAGATATATACACTGATCAACAGTGTTTTCTTTAAATCCAAAGGAACCAATGGTATTATTAAACTTAAGATACCAATGTTGGAAAACTTGTTTAAGTTCGTATATTGACTTCGTAAATTTACACACCAAATTTTCTTTCCCTTCTACTGTAAAACCCAATAGTTGATCCATATAAACATCTTCATCTAAATTCCTATTTAGAAAGACAGTTTTCACATCCATTTGATGTAACTCTAAATCATAATGAGCTACTAAAGCCATAATAATTCTGAAAAAATCTTTCTTAGAGACCAGTGAAAAAGTCTCTTTATAATCAATACCATCTTTCTGAGTAAAGTCTTTAGCAACAAGTCTGGTCTTATAATGTTCAAGGTTACCACGAGAATCGTATTTGGTTTTAAAAACCCATTTACATTCAACTCTCTTTCAACCTTCTGGCAATTCCACAAGATCCCAGACTTCATTTTGTTCCACAGACTTTAACTCTTCTTTCATGGCATCCATCCATTTATCAGAATTATCACAGCTAATGGCTTGTGAAAACAAAATTGGATCATCTTCAATTCCTAAGTCAAAATCTGACTCTTGAAGATAAACCACATAATCATCTGAGATAGCAGATCTCTTTTCTCTTTGAGATCGTCTTAACCCAACCTCTTGTGATTTTTATATAATAGATTTACTTTGAATAGCGGGAGTTGTAATTTTCTTAATTTCCATATTTAATGGAACCATACTCCCACTAGTTTCATCATTCTCAATGAACCTAGCATTTCCAGTTTCAACTATTCATGTGACATGATTAGGACAATAAAATATATACCTTTTCGATTTTTCTGGATAACCAATGAAATTATCACTGATTGTTCTTGCATCCAGCTTCTTTTCTTGTGGATTATACTCTTTAATTTCTGCTTGACAACCCCAAACATGCAGGTGTCATAAACTTGGTTTCCTACTAGTCCAATGCTCAAATGGTGTCTTTGGAATTGCCTTACTAGGAACACGGTTTAATTCGTACATGGCAGTTTTTAAAGTATACATCCACAATGAATTCGGTAAAGACTTTCTACTTATCATGCTCCTAACCATATCCATCACAGTCCTATTACGCATTTATGATACACCATTCTGTTCTGGTGTACTTGACATTGTGTATTGAGCACAAATACCACGTTTTTCAAAAAATTTAGCAAATGGACCAGGTAGTTGTCCAATTTCGTTATACATTTCATAATATTCACCTCCTCTATCAGATCTAACAATTTTCACCTTTCTGTTTAATTGCCTTTCAACTTCATTTACATAAATCTCTAAAGCATTTACCACTTGAGATTTATCATGTAGCAAGTAGACATATTCGTAACGTGAAAAATTATCGATAAAGGTGATGAAATATCTATCATTATTGAAGGTATTTACGTAAAAGGGTCCACATATATCAATGTGTATAGTTTCTAGAAGCTAAGTGCTCCTTGTGGCTCATTTCTTTGTGTTTTGTCTGCTTTCCTTTAATACAATCTACACAAATGTCAAGGTCAATGAAATTCAAATCTAGAAGTATTTCACTTTTTACTTATCTTTCCAGCCTTTCTTGGGAAATATGACCTAACCGTTTATGCCACAAGTAAGTAGATCGTTCATTCACTAAACTTCGTTTAGTGTCAATACTATGATGCGAGGTTAAAAGTGTTTCAGCATAATGATTATCAAGTTTTAACTTATATGATCCATCACAAAGCATACCACAACCAACCATAAAGGTATCCTTAAATAAACTGAAACATCTTTTATTAAAATTACAAGTGTATCCAGAAACATCCAATTTAGGTAATGAAACTGAATTCCTAGAAATACTAGGAACATAAAAAGTCTCATATAAATCCAAACAATAAATAGTGTCTAAGATTAAACGATAAGTCCTAACAGTTTCAACTGACACTTTTATGATCTGTTCCCTATGAAGATAAACTTCTCATTTGGGTTTATGTTCCGGATTGTAAGAAATCCTTGCAACATATTAGAAACATGAGTTGTACATCCAAAATCAATCCACCAAGTATTATAAGGAACTTCGGTAAAATTTGATTCGAAACATACATAAGCACTAGGTTTACCTTTCCTTTCGAACCAAGCTTTCCGTTTCAAGCAGTACTTCTGGTAATGTTTGGGTTTTCCACAAAAAAGACACTTGTCCTTACTTGATACCTTCTTCTTGATATGAGAAGAGGATTTATTATCCTTTAAAGATCCTTTTCCCTTTCCATGCTTCTTTACTTTTTTTTCAGCTCCTTGATTGCTCACATAATGAATAGAGTGAATTCCTTTATTGTTCAGTCGTGTTTCCTCTTGAACTAGCATATTGTGCAACTCATGCACATTCTATTTATCTTTCATGGTATTATAGTTCATTTGAAACAATCCATACTCAGTCAATAATAAGTTTAAAATGAACTAAACAAGTAAATTTTCATTTACATTTATTCTCAAAGTCTTAAGTTTTGCTGCAATATTTGTCATTTCAACAACATACTCATGCATAGTATGTGAACCATCAAACTTCATGGTGGTTAACGTACCCATTAATGTCCCAGAAAGAGACTAATCTGCTGTTTGGGGATGCTCTCCCACAAACTTTAAAAACTCTTTTGCACTTTCAGTTTTGAGAATAGTTGTCTTGATGATATTTGCAACACTCATTCGCATAAACATCAAACTTAACATGTTTGATTTTTTCCAATTATTATAATAGGTTATTTCTTCAACACTGCTAGAATCAGTAATAGCAGCATGCTAATCACTTAAGAGTATCAAATCAAGATTCAATATATCGAGGTGAAATTGAACTTGTTCACTCTAATCAGCAAAATTCAACCCGTTAAACCTTGGAACAGATGAAACATGCAAGTGTAACGATTCAGGTACAGATACTGCAAGAATTAACTATACTTAATGCTTTGAATGAAACATTTATAAGATCACAAACATAAATATATTAATGTTTTCCTTTAGGAAAAACACTAATGTAAAGAGCTTTAAAATGATGCTAATTAAATTTTAAATTTTAACATTACTTTGGTAACATTATATGCACTCATTATAAGTATCTATTATCTTTGGATAAATAGATAAAATAATAATACATAATAATATTACCAAAACATTATCCTTATATTATAAGAACAATTAATTGATCTTTGGGTGACACTTGATGTCTTATAATAATTTTATATTATTCTAGCATCAAACATATGAGTACTTTACTCAATGATTTAATCACTTTGGTGATTAAAATCAAAATACTTTATAACATCACAATGTTAAAATATTGTGAGTAACGTAAACATGTTCGCAAAATACTTATAGATTCATATTAGTATGCATTAACATTATATATATATTTACTATCACATCAGACATTTTGCACCATCATTATTATTACATAGATTTTAACAAGTATCATGGCATAATAGAATTAAGCACAGTGCACATAAAATAAGTTTGGAAACGTGATGCATCGCCAGATTTTATTAACCAAGGCATACCATACTTAAACCATTATGCCTTAGAAAAATAGAACGTTACTATGCCTTGATTCATAAACTAAAATTTAACGAAACATGAACCTTTAATCCTAATCGAAAATCATGAGTTTCTACAACCTATGTCTCTGATACCACATGTAAGTTTAAAAACAATAAACATTATTCATACATCGTAATTTTAAGACATTCAAAACTCATAATTTTACAATCATTAATGTTAAAATAAAACGTACCTTGATCCATAGCCTCCAAATATATATATTTCAGACATTGTTTCTATCTCACAACCTTGCTCTTCCTTATGTTTCAACTTAATTTGATAAATATATTTAGCACAAGCATCATAAGTTGAGATAGGACCAGCCCCTAACCTCTCTTCTATAATCACTTCCATCAAGTGATTAATAATGTATCATAATTATATATTAATTATAGACTTCTCATATTCCGATATGTCATTATAGTTTTACAAAATTCTGAGATCATTAATTAGGAAACATAATTACAATTATGATAAAAATATTTTATTTAAAGACCTTTTATATTATCGCAATAAATATGATTATAATTTCATTTGAGGCAATTAATGTCTTACATTTCTTACACATAATGATGCAAGCAAAATTTAAACTCTACTTTTCTCTTTGGTCAAAAGTTTACAACACTATAAATTGAACCCAAAATAATAGTAAATTATCTTAGCTTTTAATTTTTCTGGGTGACCCAAAATGCACTTGGCATTAATATCTT
Source organism: Malania oleifera (assembly GCF_029873635.1). Classification (NCBI taxonomy): domain Eukaryota; kingdom Viridiplantae; phylum Streptophyta; class Magnoliopsida; order Santalales; family Ximeniaceae; genus Malania; species Malania oleifera. The sequence continues at coordinate 88,606,042 of NC_080425.1, forward strand.
TTACGGCATTTTTTATTTCAGAAATAAGTGTAGAAGAGAAGCACAAGCACCTTTCAAAAGACCTTAAATTTGATTAATGAATGGAAGTCTAAATTCCTTTTTGTTAAGTTATAATGGAGATTGAGATGAGGTGGATGTCTTGTTGGTCATCATGCTACCCCTAACCCTTCTAACACTAAAAGAGTCATACTATAAAGACTTAAGTACTATTCCTTATTTTCAGTTTGTTGTTTACGAATCACCGTGTATGTATTGTTGTTTACTTATTCTTATTTTGTACTAGTGCCCTAACTAGTATGTAACTTATTCATTTTGAAGATATTTTAACTTTGAGCTTCCTTCGAGACTTCTTATAAAGCAAACTACCGATAAACATAATGCAACTAACTAGACAACCAAGCTGATCTCATTGAAAAAGACCAATGAGAGAACATTGTTGCTCCTAATAACAAAGTTTGATAAAAGAAATCACGTAGACTTTATATTGTGGTTAGTCAAAATTGAAACTTTAGGACTATTCTCATTGATGATATATATTCTTATAAGCCGCATAGATTGATAAACTTTGTTTATTTTTTTGTACGTTTTTCTTTTGATTTTGCTTCAAACCTGACCATGACAAAACATATGTGAAAATCATATAACATATGTTCACTAAGATGTTACATATGGAATTTGATATAAAACATGGTTTTGTTTTCATGGGAATGAAGACAAAAATATACATTACTGTGAGATAACAAGTAAATTTATGGTTTTATATTTATGATTTACACAGTTAAGACCAATGTATGGGAAAAAAAAATTATGAGGGTGGAAAAAAATACAAATTATGACGTTATTTAAAATATTTATATGAATCAAATATAAAGGACATTGTGTAGTTTTTCAGCCAACCATTGACGGTTTCTATATACCCATCTACAATTATTTTGACGGATTCAAACAAAGACATATTCAGGAGAAAACAATCGATGATTTTACTAAACCTTCGATGGAATAATGAAAACCGTCAACGACTTCAATAAATGGTCGACGATTTCGCCAAACCATTGATGGAATACTGAAAATGGTCGACGGTTTCAATAAATCGATGACGATTCTATCGATTGTGCAGTTGAAGATTGATTGATATCCGATAGTCTGCAATAACTTGAGATTCTTCAGTCGTATTACTTAAATATTTGTTTGTATATGATAGTCTAAGATGTTATGATTTGATATTTAATTACTTTTGAATTTGTAATAACCATACTTTGTACAAGTCTTATATATAAGACATTTTCACATCAATGAAAGTATTCAACATTTTCTATATCAAAACCATATTAAACAACACAAATTCATATACATAGAGCATAAGATTTTCGTTATCATTATTGCTATATTAAATTAATGCTCGAGCTTGTCTAATAGTTTGATGAAATAAGAAAATAAAATAAAATTCAATAGAACTAAAGTAAGGATGAAGATGTTAGCACCGAAGGAGTCCAAAGATGTGCTTGATTCATATGAGTGAGCACCAACCTAACCCTAAAAGGTTAAGCCTATTAGGTTTTAGGTTACATCATGTATATAAGCACCTATCAAATACTCACTTTTTCCAATGTGGAACAAATTTCACAAGTGGAATTCTCAACAGAAGAATATGTGAAGTCTAAAATCATGAATTCACAAAAATACAATAAAACTAAAACAAATAAAGAAACTTAAACCAAAGTGAGGTTTTAAAATTTTCTTCTTACTATATTGTCAATGTTAAGACTTGGCTAAAATTCGAGACTTATAAACTTAAGGTGGGAATAGGAGGAAGCATTCGGTGGATACGGTTAATTTGATCAATCAAAAAATTTTAATTGAAATTAATCATCTACGAAATTGAACCAAGCTCTTCTAAATATGGAATTACTAAGTGAGTGAAATATATTTTGGTTAACTGATTAATTGAATTTAACTGAATATAATTCACTCTAATAATCATGACAAATGAACTAAAGATTATTAGGTATTTGGACATTCCTATATAAATTCTTTTAATTGGTTAATTGAATATAATAGGCCTACACTGAATCCAAAATTGAATAACCAAAAAATCACACCAAATTGGCCGACCTAAAAAAATTAATCGAACCAATTTAATCAAATTTGGGCAATTCAGTCATTTAATTCCACTTTAATCGGATAATGCTTTGCCCTTAACGGAACATAGCTTCCGTCCCATTGTCTAACTCAAACTCATTTTATGCCCCCAATCTACAAAAACAAACCCTAAAACTTCACTAAAATAGAATTTTTCTTTACTTTTGGAGATACATGTTGAGATTTTTTATTATTTAAATTTCCTCTTCATCATCATGTGAATTCATACTTAAACAAAGATTAGTATCAAGAAAAAATAGATTATACCTAAAACTATACATTGCACATGAGATGTTATAACGCCGGGATTAAGATTCCACAAAAAAATTCACTATAAAAGGAGTTTTAATGAGATTATATTATTTTATAAATTTTTATTATAGGATCATAAAATTTTAATATACATACATGTCTTACGTATGTTTTAAAAATTGGCATACAAGGACTTAATTTAAAAAAAAAATAATAAATTTTGAACCCAAGTAACTCAATTTAGAAAAAAATTATAAAAATATCAAAAATTTAGAAATACTTGTCAATCACAAGGTACAATTCTCTATTGTGTAAGCTATGTAGTTATTAAATTATTATTTTTTTAAAAGTAATGTGGAGAGGTGATTTATTTTTGAAAATTTAAATTAAAATAAATTTATTAATTGCTTGGTAAATATTATAATTAAAATTTTAACGTATAAATTCTGAGGACATTAAAAATAAAAAATTCTAAATAAATAAACGATGTAGATATTCATCAACTTACACTTTTTTTTTTAGGTAAAAATCCAGAGAACACAAAAAGATACTTTCTCCATCAAATTACGGATCTGGACTCTTAACGGTCACCCACCTATTCAGTATTCACTGGTTTTCAGTCTCACTGTCACACGTGGCAAATCTTTATAGGTCTTTGTTGCACTTTGCCAACCGACATGTAACGACAGCGATAAAATCCTTCACTTTTCTTTCTTTTAACGCGTTTGGTATTCGGGAAAGTACCTACTGGGAAAATTTGGATTTTTCTCGAGAAAAACCCTAACCATCCTAGACGAGAGTGAACTCTCGCCCCGCTTGTTGCCTGTTTTCTCGACGCCGCTGCGCTCGTGCTGAGAACGACCATATGCATCAGTTGAGATCGGCAATCCGGCGACGAAGATCGGATTCTCCTATTTCCGCCGATGCTGGTATCTCTCGTTCTCTCCCTCTCTCTCACCCTCTCTGTGTGTTTGTTCATGTGGTATTGTGTTTTGGTGTATGGCTTTCGTTGGAGATGGCTGTTTTTTGAGGGGGTGGGGGTGCTTCAGTGCACACTGCACAGCATGAGGCACAGTGAGCTCTAGGTGGTCAAATACACTTGTTTAATTGCTTGATGTGGTTTCTTGATTCTCTTTGTAAAATTCCTATTGCTAAGTAGATCCCTAATTCCCTGCAGCAGGGGGCTGTTGCTTATACTACTTGCTTTCAGCTAGTACTTGGCGATATTTTTATTTTTTATTTTCCTTTGCTGGGCATTTTAAGTGCAGTATTGGGGTATCAAATGCAGGATTCAAAGAATAAATGAGGCCAAAAAGATTCCCTCTCTTGAAAAAAGAGAGGAAAATAATATCATGCGCAGCTAACATGTGACAAAAAAGTTGGTATGTAGAACACTTGATATGCTAGCACATTGTGGTACCTTTCATAATTTTGGAGCCTTTTCACATAGTAAGGGCCGTTGTCATTGAACCAATGGCAACCCTCTGTTGATGTTTCGGTTCTCTTGGCCATTGCTTTGTAGTCCTATTGACTTGAACATTCATCGACAAACTTGTTTTTTGGTGGTTGCTATATACTAACTGCAAAATGCAAACTATTAGCTGGTGGGTTTCCACTCTTATTTAGATGCTATGTCATGTGTTTTTTGTTGGTTGTTAGAAGTTTTTTGTGAAATGCATTTTTATTGGTGTGAACAACGTTCAATCAAGGGTATAGATGAGCCTAATCCAAGTAACATACAAGTTCTGGTGGTGGTACGTAGAAAGGCCTTTATGAAGTGTCACATTGCTCGGAAAACAAAGCCAAAGTCTTTGTGAGGGTCAACTATAGCTTAGTATGTGAAGGAGAGCATAAGAGGCAATGCAAATGAACATTTAGTTAGAGATAACACTTGTCTCATCATTGCACCATTGCCACATTGAGAAATGTGTTGTGATTACAATGAATGACCATTAGGGTTTCATTGTCACTTGTACAACCTGATGCAAGATGCCATGCAAGCACACTTAGGGGCTGCTTTTGATAAAATTATTACTATGAATTGGTGAACCAGATCCAGTATTAGTTTGAACCACTCTGTTGAATAGTTTAGCTTCTTTGGTATTGATCTCTATAGGCATCTAAATATATATGGTTTTTAGTGTTTTTACCATGTGATCTCATTTGATTAGTTAAAAATTTTAAAAATATGAAATTTTGTGACCTCATTTGATTATTTGAGAGCTTAAAAATATAATGATAAATACAAAAATAGATTATCCATTTATAAATAACAAAAAGTGCATCCCATATATTTTATGAAAAAATGAAAATTATCTGGCACACAAGAAAAAAATTGCATCAGAGATCATATTACAGAAAAATAGCTTGAAAAAAATTGCATCCAACATGATTATTAAAAATTTCATAAATGAAATCAATGGAAGAAAATGATATATGAAACAAAATTTGCTTCAGAAACAGGGAAAAAAATTGCTTGAAGGAACATCAGTATTACATATTGCAGAAAACATTTTATCAAAAAAATACTGTAGAAAACTTAAAAAATTGCATTCTACAGACTACAAGGAACAAAAAAAGGGGGGGAGGGAAATTTTAGGGAAAAATGTCAATGCTTTCTTCTTCTTCTTCTTCGTCTTCTTCTTGTGTCAACACCCCCGACAAAAGGAGATTATAGGCAAGTTAGATCGCAGCAAAAATCTAGAAAAAATTGTGATGGACCAATCAACCATGGTCCATGAATCCATTGTGGCCAAGGATCATGTCTGTTCTCTTCTCTCTTGTTGTTGGTCAAGTGGTGAGGATCAGGGGGAGGAGGAGGAGGAGGAGGAGGAGAGGGGGATGGGGAGAGGAGCTCGTTGGGAAAGTGAAGGGGTGAGAAAAGAAGACAGTGAGTGAATAAGCCTTAAATGAAACACAGAGAATATGAGGGGCTCAAAGGCTCTTTGAGTCGGAACAAATGTGTCAGGTTCACTTATTGCTGAACAAATAAGAGACCAGACAAACAAGCTCTTAGCATGCATGAACTCTTAACTTTGATCCTATTATGATTGGTTACTACTTTAATCAATTACATATTTACTTGGGCTTGAAAAAGTTTCCAAGGTATTTTAATTCACTTAGGACCAGCAATTATTTCTTAATGTGCTCGAATAGTTCCATTGCATATATGAGGCTGCCATAAGCAGTTTATGTGAAGAGAAAAAGTTTTGCTTTTTAGATGTTTGAATTAGAAAGAATTCTCTTTTAGTAAAAATGCAATAATGCAGCCGGTTCATTTTTTTTTTTCTTCAGTTCATCAAATTTTCTTATGGTTCTTGATTGGGTTCTATTGATATAAGAATTAGTGCTGCTACATAACTTTGCTATGTAACTTACTTTTTTTGGATTTTTGCACACAATTATTTGTTTAAACTTGAGGGAATGTTTGGTAAAATTAACCATTAAGTGCTGAATGGTGAATTTAATTACGATTTTGCGAACTAGTCCTAAATTGAATTTGAACCGCTGACAGATCTAAATACTAAACTATTTTAACTGTTTGGTATCTAATTTTGAATTCACGTTTTTTTTTTTTTCAACTTTAATCATCTCAACTCTTAGGAGCATAAATATTTGATATTAATTAACAAATAATTGCATAAACTAAAGTTTTTAATTTAACATCTATAATATTTTCTTGTTGCATATTTAATTAATAATTATAAGTAAGAATAATATAATTTTATTTTTATACAAAAATAAAATTTATTGTTTTAATTTTAGCCATTTGGATGTTAATGTTTTCTTTTGTCATTTTCATTTTTAAAATGTTAAAATTGGAAAAGCAACCTCTTTCCCACTTACCAAATCAAATAAATTTTTTTAAAATTTAGAGCTACCATCAAAGGTTTAGCGAACCAATTCAAAAGTTGCCTCTAGTCAGAGGCAATTCTGATCAAACAAACACCCCCTGAAACAAAGATATACTAAATGATGATTTGACATCTCTCTTTACATTTCTTTAATAAAAAGTTTTGATTTTATGGTGTGATGCAGAGGAAATACTATTATAGTGCCCAAATTCTCATGTGTTGGCACATTAATTTCTTTCTTTTACTATGTATTGTTGAATATGTCCTAGTTTTTGCATGGGCATTCACCTAAGTGCACCCTGGATATTTAGTTTCTATTAGCAAGTATTGTTAAACATGTCATAGTTCTTGGAAATTCATTGATCTAAGTGCGAGGCAATTAGACACTAATTTTATTATTTTTTTTAAAAATGGGTGGCTGAGCAACTAGGGTAAGTGTTTCCTATCGTCTCTTCAAGCATGCTTCAAAGCAGAACTTTTTGTTGAGGGGTTGTGCACATGTAACCACAATTTTTAGGATTTATGGTAGATTAATTAAATATTGTTTTTATAGTACTTTAACCTGTTCCAGGAGGGACAAAGATATTAAAACAAAAAAGGAAAGCTTTTCCACTATGTTTTGCTGAACAAGAAGGGATAGTGATGCTGGGTTAGTGAACCAGTGCAGTATAGGCGCATGTTTTTAGGGTTTAAAAATTGGGGAAATATAAGGGTTTAAGCTTACAATCTTGTACGAAAGGAATAGTGACAACTTATATAATATATATAAGTTGACAAGTGTTCAGCATTGCCCATGAATGATTTTTTAGTCCATAAGTTTGGCACCTGTCAATCTTTTATAATAGGCGTAAAGTACTATCAAACAATGTACTTAGTAAGGAACTTTTAACCTACTATTTGATAGAATCAAGTCCAATCATTAAGCTGGACTAGTTATTGGTATGAATAAATGCTTACTTTTATGTTTAAACTTAGGAGTTAACAATATGCTATACTTGAGAATCTAGCCAATATAAGGGTTTGTTGCAAATCATGACTTTATGTTTAATTTATACTTTGCCCCACTATCGTAACTCTTTCTTACTAGCTATGCATTTTTTAATTTACACATGCATAATAATTTTTGGAAAATAGTACCTTTGTATGATAAATAGTATATATAGTATGTATGTTGGTTTTGTTAGTAATACTTCCAGAACTATGAATTAATTAAATTAAAACATTGGCACTAAATTTTTATACTCATACATGTATCTCAAATTATATAAAAAATGATTTAAAAAATAATGTTTCATATATAAAAGTATGCATTACCCTAAATGATATGTATTTCATAACAGAAAAATGTACTATAGATACATATGTGTGACATTGATCTTTATTTATTATCTATATGCCATTTAGAAACACCAACTTGGTATATTTAGTTATTTTTTTATTTTATATCATCAAAATAAATGTTTTAACAAATACTAGAGTGTAAACACTGCATTTTAACAATTGACATGTATCATTATCCTCAATCATTGAGATTTTTATCCTTTTTTTTAATGGCCTTGATCAGGACTGAGCTCCAAATTGTAATGTCTTTAACTCTTCAAGATCTATGTCCTCAATTAATTTATAAATCAAAGTTTTCTAAACATGCATTATTGTTAAATAAATATATATTGCTTCATATTCATAATTTTTAAAATTTTAAATGAAAAATTTAATTGTAGATAAGGTAATGAATCCCATGCACAGTGCGGAAATTTAGCAACTAAATTAGAATACACCATAAATTATGTTGTCAATCTTATATTGTCAGATTGCGTTTGTCTATGGGTATCAACTAGTTTGAGCTTAATAAGGCAAAGAAATTGCAAAATGTTTGACTGTGAACAATAACATGTGCATTAGCAACTTAATTTTGAGTGTTAAGGTTGGGTGCTTAATTTGAAGGTTAGGAGTTAGGACCTAGTAAGATTGAATAACATGGTTTTTCTGCTCTTTTTAAGTGGGTTTGAATTGTTCAGTATCAAATAGGCGAGGAAGAAAAAAGTTATATGTTTCTTGCTCATGTTTGGGTATGCATCATATGGCCCTTGGGGTGGTCCATCACTGATATGCATGCACTATCTACTGCTGAACCGAGGTGTCACCAGGTTTGTTGATACCTTTTTTTATGGGGCACATGGGAGTACAAAAAAAATCTCAAGCTTTAGAATTGAAAGTTAATTTTAATTATAACTTTGAACTTCATCCAATTATGCGCAGATCACATATTCCAATCATTTTGGTCAAAATTTTATTTCCATTTTTTTTTTCAAATTTAAAAATACACTAAACTTAAGCATGTTGATCAAGGCTCATGATTATCATGTGCCCAAATTCAATAAACTAGCTAGGCATGAGCTGAACTTTCTATCCGAAATAGTGCTGCCAGTTTGAGCCAATATTAAATACAAAGTGAGCGGCACCATTATTGGGCATGTGCCAAATCTGGGCTTCAAAATTTGAAGCACCCTTTTCATGTTCCTTTGGGTCTGTATAATGTGCAGCTGGTGATTCCATAAGGGAGATTTAATGTTAATATTTGAATATGGTGTTTAAGCTGAAGGGTAGATGTCACTGTTACCTAGAATGGGAATGTTTTGGTTTGTGGAACGGGAACAGGATCGCAATAAAGTTCATGCTCTCAAATGTGGTACATCAGGGGTATACTTATTTAGATATAAGGGTGAAATATGTGTAATGGCACTTGTTCTTTTAAGAGATGATGTTAAAGTGTTTCCAAATCTAAAAGAAGATTTTTTATTGGTGAAGTAGATTAATTTATGACTTAAATGTAATTATATGTGATAATGCTCCACTTTTATAAAAATATATGTTGTGTGGAAATATTGCATTAAAATTTAAGGTGTGTTATTTCAAAATATAAAATATGAATGTACCATATTTTGGAATGTTCATATCAATTATCTGTGTAAATGGGCGGAAAAAAATCCATGTAGCCGACTCCATCTAGTGGGACTTAAGGCTTGGTTTGTTGTTGTCATATCAATTGCTGTTTGCTAGGGTGTTATTGTTTTTGGGAGCTATGGTAAATAGGAGGATGAGTTGTTGCAGAACCTCTTACTGCAATGATATGAATGATCATTGGAAATATAGATAATCCTTTATCCTTTTTGTATATTTATTGCTTTGTTCATCCCTTATTGTTTTATATGTGCTTGTTTGTTACAGAATTTTTAATAGATAAAATTCATGTCAAAATGGTCTTCTTGGTAGTTTGAATTGCTAAGAACTTTATTATTAGTGATTGTTCTCTTTAATGAATCCCAATTCCCAAGTGAGTAGCTTGTTTTCCTAAATGCTAATGAACCTTGAACCGCATTTAGTAGCCAGCTATTTTTAGATTACAGCTTATATCTGCAATCTAGCTAAGTTTAGATTACATCTTGTCTATAGTCTTAACTCCATTAGAATTACTGATCATCAGCCTTAGTTAGATAGACCAGACACTTCTCCCTAAGAGACAATTTAGTAACCTTGATTAACAACATAGTTTTAATTTAGTGGTTGGGGTCTTTTTCTTGTTGATTTTAAGCAGCATATATTCTTGAGTTATTAATTGAAAATTCATTGATGCGATTGAACTTGATTGACATAACACTGCTGAAATAAAATTATGTTTATTTAAAATGATTCTATACTGTGAAGAATGCGCATTCTGAATGAATTTTGATGTTGGTTGTTGCATGCCTGTTTCAATTCCCAGTTTTAAAATTTTTTTTCTTAGGGTTCTAAATCACACAAGGGTTAAATTATTTGGCGCTGTTTGGTATAACTGTGAAAAATTAAGAAAGTGAAAATCTGAAACTATAGCCTGAAAACTGACAACGTGTTTTGTAAATATATCAAATATTTGAAAGAAATTAAAAAATTAATTAGGTTCATGTTGACTTTTTTTTCCTTTGATCATTTGAAAATCAATAAATATGTTTAGAAGAATGAAAATGCAAAATATATATATATATATATATATATATTATAACAAAAACTAGAAATTAATTATAATTATTTTACTTAATTATTATATTTTTAAATTCAGTTTTATTTCTCCAAGAATGGTGGACCCGAGGCTGAAAATGGAGAAAATATTTTGGGGATGATTATCATTATTATTAAAATTTTAGAAAAATTAAGGATTTTTCACTTTAATTTTATTATAAATTCACATGGCAATTTATGTTAATTTATTCATTAGAAAAATTGTGTGCACAATGATTTAATTGACAAAGTTAAATTCTTGATATTAAAGTATGTGGAAAACTATGAAGTGTGGTTTTCAATTATTGCCACAATAGCTGTGACCTACAGAAACTGAAAACTAGCAATGCTGAGAAATTCTGTTGCCTCCTGTTTGTTCATTGTACTGCAACAAAAACAGATGGGATACCCAAACTGCCCCTTAGCTTTGTGTGGCTTCTTTTGTCAATTCTTTTTTTGGAAAAAACAGGGGGAGGGGGGGGGGGGGGGTGTTGGTTTTAACTGCCAAAGAACTACTCAGATTCACGTTGCAGTTGCATAAGGCAGGCATCATTGCACATTGTATGTTTATGATCAGCTTCAATATTTACACTTGCAGTTCAGTGGCTGACCTCACCTAGTGGGACTTAAGGCATGGTTTGTTATTGTTGTTGTTTAGTTTTATGGCTTCAGTGTTGAGGCTTTTGTGGGGGCTGGTTGGGGTGGGGGGTGGGGTTGTAATTATGTGCTTCAGAATCAATATAAGACTTGTGTACTATGTAAACAACAGAGGCATGACAAGCAGCTGGTTGTACCATAAATTGTGGTTCTGATAAAGAGCTTTTGTTGTTTTCCATTCAGTTGCTTATAAAATGAAGGTCCATTTTAGATCCATGCTTCACACATAATGTCGTTTTAGAAGTATTCTGTTCTCTGAACCAAGGCACAGAAGCAGGTATAACTTCAAATTCTGTGAAGTCATAGGACTCATACCAGATATTCAATTTCCCATGACATACATGGGTATTGTTTTGTAAGGATGGTTAACTAATATGTGCATTATTTTGTGGTGCCAGAAGTGTCATTTCTTAACACATGATTCTTTATCAATGACAATGTCATTGCAGTCTCTTAGAGAGAGCTTAGTTGCATGGATGTGAGGATGGTCCTCCTAATGCTTGTCCGCTGGGTTGTATGAAATTTGCTTGTTGTAGGAGTGTGTTCCTAATTTAAACTGCCACAAGGATGCAATATTCATTGTATTATTCATGCCAACTATCTTCCTTTCACCTTTTGCATCATCCACAACTGTGTTCAAGATATTCTAGAGAAGGACATGCACAGCTAATTGTAGGGGTGAGCATAATTCGGGGAAACCCGAATTAACTGAATTAACCGATCAATTTCGGTCGGTTCGGTTCGGTTATGGATGTACCAAATTTCGGTTAATCAGTTATCGGTTCGGTTAAGAGAAATTTTAATTCGGTTAACCGAATTACCCGAAATAATAATAAATTAAAATTTAAATATAAACTAATAATATATATATACGCGGGATGGGGAAAAGGCGGGGGCAGTTTTATTAACCGTGTCTCTGTGCGGCTGTGCGCCTGTGCCTACATTTTTCTTGCCTCCAGAAACTGTTTTCCAAAGGCTGGCCTGCAAAATAAATTGTTGTCCAAAGGTTGGCCTGCAAAATAAATGCACCACATATCCATGCCCTGGTGGTGGCACAATGCCACCTTAATGGAAAATATAGAAATAATCTCCGGCCAATTAATTGATGATTTGATGGGATCTGATGCAAGGAGGAACTTATTCTTTGTGATGAATGTTCCAATAACACAGCCAGGTCATTTCCCACAAATGAAAGCCATGAGATGATGAGGTCATGTCCATTGCTCTCTTAGAATTATGGAATTGAGTTGTAGTAACCCCACTAGAAGTCACTAGGGGGAATGCATTCTGTTTCTATGACTGCATATCATCTGGAAAACAGGATTTATAAATTCCACTTTTATAGATTAATAGTAAAATATTCTTTTTTATTAATAAAATTAATAGAAGCAAAATATCTTTTTTTAATAAAATTAATAAATGAGCCCCAGAATTGATAAAAAAGTTATAATTATAATCTATTTTTAATAATTAATTTAAAATAAATTCGGTTAAATTCGGTTAACCGAATTACCCGAAAAGGTAATTCGGTCGGGTGAGGTTCGGTTAACATCTCTTATTCGGTCGGTTCGGTTAATAAAAATCATTAACCGAAAATTTCGGTTAATTCGGTTAATTAACCGAATTTGACCGAACCGACCGTTTGCTCACCCCTAGCTAATTGTTGCTATGCACGTCAATCCAAGCTTGCATCTTAAGCCCAAGGAGGGAAATTTTGATGTTGACTTTCATATGAGGATTTAATGAACACAAATGGTATTAACAGAGATCATAACAATCAAGTGAAAGTAAATTTTGAAAATTTTCTTGTCATCAATGTTGATGTTGGAATGCCAATACCATAAGTAATTGCTATATTTATGAAGACCTGACATTTGAATAAATATATGATTGCATGATTCTACCACTAAATATGTTGATTATGATTGTCTTTTTAATGTGGAGGTGATGTTCTTCTGTATCTCTGTTTTTGGCAAAAAAATTTTGTTCTAGGTTATGAATGCATTCAATTTATTGTTTTACCAGATGCATGATAATGTGGTTAATTTTCTGTTAATGCCAAATTTTACCTTGTTTTATGAAAATTTTAAAATTTTTCTTTTAATTGGAAGTAGGGATGGATCAATATGACATGCATGGACATAGAAGGGAGATGAAGCATAAAGGAAAGAATGTGGTGTGGTCCATTGCAATGGACAAATGTCTAATTGAAGCTCTTGTTATTCAGGCTAAAAATGGGAATAAAATAGACAAGTGCTTTAATGAAAATGCATACACTGCTGCTTGTGTTGCTGTAAACACTCGTTTCAACTTGTCATTGAACAACCAAAAAATTGTTAACCGCCTGAAGACAATTAAGAAAAGATATAAAATAATGAGGGATATGCTAAGTCGAGATGAGTTCACTTGGAATCCAAATACCAAGATGATCGAGTGCGATAATGATGATGTTTGGAAAAGATACATTGCGGTATGTCTGTTATTTTTCCCTCCCTTACTTTTTTCTTTAAAAAAAAATACACAAGTGCATTGTGATCTTGTTTACAAACACATTTTTTTTTTGCCATACAGGCGCATCCTGATGCAAGGGGATTTCGAGGAAAGCAAATTGAGATGTATGATGAATTGAAAATAGTCTGTGGAAATTATCAAGCGCCTAGTCGTTGGGCTAGGATGACTGGAAACATAAACGGAAGCCAGCCAACTGACATCAAGAATTGTGAAGAAGATTCTGCTTCGTACTTTTCCCCAAGTTCAGAGGACCTAAGTGAGACAGATGGAACAGAGTCATATACTAGACAGCCACAATATTCGCAGATGCCAGATGGTAGTCAAGGTCCTCCACTGATCCAGCCTCTGTCACAGATTCCAAAACGGCAACGTGGCTCAGAGGCAATTCAGGATGCAATGTTGGAAGTGGCATCAAGCATTCGCCACTTGGCTGATGCACTAGAGCGAAGCAAAAGTACAATTGATGCCCCTGAACTTTTACGTGCTGTGATGGAAATTGATGGCTTGGAAGAGGCTAAACAAATGTATGCTTTTGAATATCTGAATGCTGATCCCATCAAAGCCAGGGCTTTCATGACATACAATGTTCGAATGAGGAAGATATTTTTGTTTCGTCAGTTCTGGTGGTGGAAGTGATGCTCAGGTGCTCCCTTGGAACCTTAGTGTAGATTCAGAGAGGAGAGACTTCATCAGTGGATTTTTACTCATCACTTTGTGTTGATCGTCTCTGGCAAATGTTTGGGGCACATTTTAGTTTTGCGGTGGAGGAATGTGTAGATATCACGCTATTACAGAGTTCCCTAAGTGGGTAGAAGCTGTTATTCTAGATGAAGATTTTGTGCCCTCTCTGCAAAATCTGAAGTGGAGCTTATCAGTAGATTTGTGAGGATGACGTTTCTGGGAATCAAAAGGTAAAGAAGAGCTAGACTTTTTGATCTTCCTGCTGATGGCATTACTTGGTGATATTCTCTCCTTTAGCTGATTAAAATTTCCCTGTTAGGGGGACCTTAATGGGCCGATTGGGCACTTTAACTGGCTGAGGTGCCTCTGCTTTCAGCACAATCTTTTCACAATAGGTTCTGTTTTGTTTATCCAGGTTTTTCCCGTAATGGGTTGTATATAAGATTATGTTTGTATGTTATCTGCAAATCCTAGTCTAAATGTTCTTGGGTTAAACTCTCCCCGCCATCACAATTACCTATTGTGGGTTGGCCCAAGTTGATCTGTCAATGGACTTTGGATTAATGTCAGGTCAAAAGTAATTTTTCCAATAGGAGGTGATAACAGCGAGCTATACTTGGTGCTGAGTAGTGAGTACAGTCTTTCCAACTATTTGACATGTTACAAATGCCCACTAAACTCCTAAAGCAAACACTAAAATCCCTTGAGACAACTCTTTATTAATAAAAAAGCTGTTAAGACATTTTTTGACAAAATTGCCTTTATAAGTGTAAGGAATAAAATCTAATTGACACTTGGATGTGGAGATTTTTCATAGAATTTTTTTTCAAGGAGAGAGAGACTTTTCATGTAATTTGTGATATTTTGTTGCATTTTGAAAATGATTTATATGTTTTAGCATTGTTTTGATGTATTTTATGAACATAAAGGTTTTAGAATTTGCAATTATTAGTTGTTAACTGTAGTAATTTATTTTATTATTGACATTATTTAATATTTTAATGTTACTTTTATTTAGCCTTTCTTAGATGACTAATTTTATTTATTTTTCTAAATTACTATTGGAACTTCAATATTTTCTACAACTTATATAATAATTCTATACTATGTTGATAATCTTGGGGATTGGTGATTTTTGTTAAGGTTTGTTTTTGAATAATTTTTGTAAAGCTGATCAAGTAATTTTATTGTTTTTATTTATTGATAGATGAGTGATTCCATTTCAATTATAAAAAAAAAAAAAGAGAAAAAAAAAAGTAGGTGCAAGGCATGTCATAAATGGATTTTTCTATCATACTCTAGTAAAATTAATTATTAATATTCTTTAAAATTATAAGGACTATTTTATCTAAAAATTAATACTTGTTCATAAAAT
This sequence comes from Malania oleifera, assembly GCF_029873635.1. Taxonomy (NCBI): domain Eukaryota; kingdom Viridiplantae; phylum Streptophyta; class Magnoliopsida; order Santalales; family Ximeniaceae; genus Malania; species Malania oleifera. The sequence continues at coordinate 88,621,546 of NC_080425.1, forward strand.
TCAGTAGATCTGATGGTTTTCATTAACTGAAGGGCCCTTGTAACTTATGGGATAGTTGAAGGGTTTTTTAGTGTGAATTTTAAAAGTTTAGGGATGACATTTGTAACATGGCGTGATTGAATATGGACTAAAGAGTTAAGACTCTTTAGAAGTATGAAATTTTAATTTTTGAAATTAGAAATATATGCATTTGGAAATAACCCAACATTGTTTTATATTGTGATTTGTCCAAATCTACACAAATTAAAATATAAAGCCCAAACTCGATACTCCCAAAATGTATGGTGAGTCTTTTCTAGAATTGTCTATAAAAGAAATATATATTACACCCTGACCCAAAGATTTAAGAAAGGCAAATAAGTGGCACCTTAACTTTCAACTGGCTAAAACATCTGCTCTCCTTGCATAAAAGAGGGAGCATTGTAATGAATCAACAGTAAGTAGCAAATATGAAACAGTTAAAGCAAAAACCCAAGAGAGAGAGAGAGATGTGTACGTTAACATGAATTTTTCAGCCAAATAAATTCTCCAGCATAACTCTCCTTGTTTGATATTGCTGTTATGGTATTCCATTTGCAGTTGTTAGTTATTATTGCAGCTTATAGTTAAAATTTCCATTGTACAATTAATGCGTTCGCCATACAGAGCACAGTTGTCATAGCTGTTGCCAAAGTCGTTGAAAAAAAAAAAAAAACTATAATTTAGGGATTTTGCAAACATCTCATTTTTGGGAAAACTTGACCATTACTAAACACTTGAAAAAGCACAATTTAGCACTTATTAATTGTTAGGATTACCAAATATTTAACATGACAAAATGATAACCGCAGCCTCCCAGAGGATTTCAAACCTTTAAACCAAACAAACATACACTCAGGAGGAATGCAATGTTTTGTGCTGGATATGCTTGTTGCTCTCCCTTCATCCCCCTGCCAGTTTGGAACAGGTGCAGTCCATTTCATGTGGGTTTCTTGGATATCTACTCATCTGAACAATGCAGCTCTTCCCATTTTCCCAAATGACATTAACCCTTGACACGCAGGTTGCCAAAATCATGGACCTTGGCTTTGCTAATCTGCAGAGACAGGTGAAATCATAGCCATTGAGGAAAGGAGAAAGAGAGGACTGAAAACTTGGGACCTAGGAGAGTGCAAAACTGTGTATCTGTTAGGTTAAATTGTTAAAAACATACCTTGAGGTTTCTTACACTGACTCTCCCCCTCTTGAGGTATAAAAATATTTCATTGCATTGCCTCGAGGTTTGATTGGGTTTGCAGTCATATTCCTTGACAGGTTGAGTGCTGATACAGAAGGATCATGGACTAAAGATTTTGAATAACAATTTTGCCCTGGTTTCAATTTTTTGACTATTTCTATCACGTAGAAGAATTAAGAACATCTAGTATATTAAAAAAAGAGGAGAAAAGAAAAGTGGTGACACTAATCCATGTTCCCAAGAAACTATAAACATAATTAGTTGTAATAAAAAAACAAAAGAGTGCCAGTTTTAAAATTTGAATTAAGATTAATCAAATTTAAGAAAAACTCAGAGCAAGCGGTCCAATGACAGAACCAAATGCTTTTGATGTTTAAATTAGACTCGGAGAACAAAATAAAAGCATACCTGTAAATATATGATTCTGGTTCATTGAACAAAAATTAAATAAAAAAAATTCACATATCCTGAACCCTTATTCTGAAATGCTTGTGGCTTATGATTTTTTCTTTTTTTAAAATAATTATATAGAAATCACATATTGGTAAAAAAATATGCTTACTGCATACAAGTAGAGAGAGATTTATATATGAAGTAAAATGGACACTTAATTATTAATGGTAAGAAAATGAGAAGAGGAGGAAATTTTTTAAAAGAGAAAACACAAGAAAAGCTCGAGTCAGAATTAGTGAAGACAAATAAGATACAAATTTTCTTGTCCACCAGTCGGTCAAAACATATGAAAACAAGCTTTACTTATCAAAAGTTCCTGTTGGCTCGTAGTTAACAGCCTAAGCATTCAATATATCAAGATCCCAAATTATGCCGCATGCAATATACTACAATTAGATATATTGGTATGCCAAGTCATTTAATCTTTGGTAAACTTCTTTCCAGTAATAGTTGCATACTTTCTGCTAAGCATAGAGGCAGCAGTATTCAGGTGGACAACCACCCAAGTATGTATGTTTTATGTGAAATTATCAGCATGCATGTGCATGTATGGCTCAATATAGGCCCTAATAAAGGTTGAATGCACAACCCACCAATGTGGGCTCAGTGTTAAGGGACTAAAGACGGACAAAGGCTGCAAGAGTTCCTGAGTTTGATTCCCCTTCAGGTCTCCTTGACTTACCTGGGGGCAGACTTCTACGTGTGCGGCCAGTTCCCTCTTAGGTTTTGGTAAGGAGGTAAGAGCCCAAAGGGCCTCAGAAACCCCAGGTTTCCCACGATAGCAACCAAAAAAAAAAGGAAAAAAAAAACGGTTGCATGCACAATTTAAACGGAAAGCACTTCAGTTAACAGAGGAAAAAAGGGTAGTCAGGACTCTTCTGCAAATCTTTGATGAAGGTAAATGTGAAAGGATATCAACGGAAAAATGATTTCAAAGATCAAGACACCAATCCATACTTTATTAATTAGAGAAAATCAAATTGGCAACTTTCACATATCTTGTGAAACAGTACAGGAAAAAAAGAAAAGACACTTAATTTTATGAGGAATTTACAGGTAGAGGATGTTAGGAATACCTAAGTTGTGTTGTTGCTTTGAAAAACACTTGCTAGAGGGACTTCCAATCCTCCTGTATCATCTATTATCAAAACCTGTAAATTTAACTTCAAATCATTCAGGAATGGGATAACCTGAAAACGTCAGGATGTTGCTAAGAATTTCAAGCAATCACCCAACATCTTTTTATTTCTTGTTTGCCTAATCATCTGGGAAAGAAGAGGATGGGAAGTTTGCTTCTTCCTTCCACTTGGGTAGGGTACTTTACTATGCTTTTCCACAAGGGCATATAATTGCCAAGATTCAAGGCTAGCACAAAGACCATTTCACCAATAATCTCCACAAGAACAGGTTCCATGTTTGAAATGGTGGAACCGTCGCATGTCCCGCACTATGATTTCCCGTCCAGTGACAAGTGAAATGTACTTGGTGGCATTGTGGCAGTCACCACAAACCCGAAGATTCTTCCGAATATGTATAGTTGTGCCTGGGCTGGTATTTAGAAGTCCAAATGCAATAGCCAGCTTCTCACTATGGCTATTGAGCAACAGTTCTTTAACATCATCTTCCACATCATGAATTGAATTGGTATCAGGTACATAACCAGCGGCTTTAATCTCATCCCCCAGTGTGTCAAGTAAAGAATAGATTTGTTTGGATTGGGGATGGCCTGTGCCCCCAGAATAGAAAGTGTGAATCTCATTTCTCAACTGCACTAAACTGCAGCCAGGGGTTTTTTGAAGCCCTTTTTTCTCCATCATACTTCTCACTTTGGCCACTTTGTCCCACATTGAAGCCATGGCATATATGTTAGCAAGCAGCACGTGGTAGCCACCTTCATCTGGATCCAGATCAAACAGTTTGTTTGCTGCCTTCTCCCCCAACTCAATATTTTTGTGAATCTTGCAAGCACCCAACATAGCACCATAGATACTTAACCCTGGCTTGATAGGCATCCTTTGAATGAAATCCCAAGCCTCATTGATCCGACCGGCTCGACCAAGAAGGTCAACCATTACTCCATAATGATCCAGTGTAGGCTCTAAGGCATAGTCTTCTTTCATGCTGGTGAAGTAATGTTTCCCCTCTTCTACCAAGCCCGAATGGCTACATGCCGATAGAATACACACAAATGTTATGTTGTTTGGCTTGATGGCCTGTTTCTGCATTTCAGAGAACAATTCAACAGCAGCTTCTCCAAGCCCATGAGTCCCATATCCATCTATCATAGCATTCCATGTTATAACATGCCGCTCAGCCATCATATCAAAGAGTTTTCTTGCAGTTTGGACAGCTCCACATTTTGCATACATATCTATAAGAGCTGTCATCACATAAACATTCTTGTCGTAATAAGTTCTAATAACGAGTCCATGAATCCACTTTGCTTGGCGTAACACTGATAACTCAGCAAGGGCAGCAATCACACTCACCATTGTGAATGAATCTGCTTCGATATTTTGTGACTGCATCATGCAAAAATAATTTAAAGCCTCATTTGCGCAACCATTTTGAGCATAACCCAATATCATGGCATTCCACGAGACAACGGTTTTACCTTGCAAATTCCCAAATAACTTAGCAGCTATATCTACTTTTTTACACTTGGAATACATGGATATCAAAGAATTCATCACCGATACATCAGACTGAAGTTTCAACTTATCCAATAACTTATGAATGTATATTCCCTGAGCCAGATCAACCAAATCAGCACAGGCTTGTAGAGCTTCCATTATAGTAACATTAGTTGGCTCCACCCCCTCCTTCAACATCTTCTGAAAAAGTGACAATGCTTCTTCAGAATCTCCACTTTGCACATAGCCATCAATCATTGAATTCCACGAAACAACTGTCCTACGTGGGATGCCATCAAAAATCAATCGAGCAGTAGCCACTGACCCACTTTTTGCATACATGTCTACTAAAGCAGTTGAAATATTCACCAATGACTCAAACCCAGCTCTTATAACATAACAATGAATCGATTTTCCAATTATCAAAGAGCCCATATTTGCAACAGCAGGTAAAATGGAGACAATTGTAATTGAATCGGGCCTCAGTCCTTCCTCTTGCAACCTTATAAGCAAATTCAATGCCATTTTGGCCAGCCCATTTTGCGCATACCCGGCAATGATTGTATTCCAAGAAACCAAATCCCTCTCAGGCATTCTATCAAACATCTTGTGTGCTTCATCAATCTGCCGAGACTTCGCATACATATTAACAACGCCAGTCATTGCGAACACATCTGGCGAAAACCCATTACTAATCAGCTGTGCATGAATCTCCCTACCCCTCTTAAGGTCCGAATTATCGCCGCAGACTTTCAGCAAATAAGTAAAATTATACACAACATGTCTAACGCTTTCGTGCTTCATTCGACAAAGGAAAGAAAAGGCATAGTCCAATGACGAGTGCTTGGCATACCCTTTAAGCATCGTGTGGTATAGCACGTCGAGCTTGTCATCAATGGAGTCAAAAACCCGAGCCGCCTCGTGCAAGCTGCCGAATTTGCAGAACAAACTGAGCAGCTTGGTTTGGAACAAGTGCTGGTTAAAGAAGCCGTTCTTGATGATGAGAGGCATAAAATGGTGGAGCTCTTTGATGGAGGAGCAGAGCTCTAGGAGTATAGCTGAAGGGTGCTTGTAGACATGGGAAGGGATGTGGGCTCTCTGAGTCAGAGTCTGGGGGAGAGCGAGGTGAGTTGTGCGTGGGGATGAGGAGGGGCATGTTGTAGAGGAAGGTGGCGATGGGGTCTTGGCTATGGGAAGGGAAGGGGTGAATGGCAGCAGCTGTGAGTGTGAGCTCATCTTTGTCTCTCCCTCTTATCTTCCACATTCCCCTGCCTGAGAATTTTGCAGATATGGTATTTCTTGTGCCGTCCAAATTGGGATGGAGAATTTTTATTTTTATTTTATTTGGTAAATTGTTATTTAATTTGTTGTGATTGTATTATTTTTGTTAGCTCCGTGTATTCCAGGGGTGAATTAGGTCTATCTATGCAGTTCCAATATGCATAGATAAATATAACATGTGAAATTAAATCATGCACAACATTCATAAAATAACATACACATGTAGAAAATAAATTACAGAAAAGTAAAATGCACACATGATATGTTATCGGAGTTTGGCCAATATTGTCTACGTCTCCGCCTTAGCACACCTGCACAAGGATTACACTATAAGCTCACTTAACGGGTGGAGCGACACCATTTACAATCAGGTCAATTAGTGAGACTGACCTCAACCTACATCTTACCAAGATTGTGCACCTAACTTTCCTAATCGAGTCTAAACCAATCTGAGACTATTTCACAGGGTTAGTCTCCCTCTTCAAGCCCACGCTTGGAATACAACAAATGTAAATTTTGCGGTCAAACAAATGTTTCTTACACAAGCTGATATGTACCACAACGCACAATATAATCAATACACCTCAAGTATGTATGAATATTATGCTCGGTGCGCTACGTGTGCAATTAACACTCAAAGTTATGTCTATAAACAATCAAGCGCAAATGTGTTCTAACAAGCTATTTCTTTGAAACTAGATATAACAAGTCTCAATATTTGCTTAGAGTTTCAAAGATGCTGATCAAGTATTCAAACTAACTCAAAATATTTTTCTTCAATGAAATAAGCACAAAAATAGTTTGAAATATATAACTTGTTAAAAATATTTTGCGTACAAAAGATTATTGCTATAGGAATCTTTGCAATGACAATGTAAAGATCCTTAAGCTAATGAGTTTTTCCAAACACTAAATTTATTAAATAAAAATCTATGAGAAAGCTTTTACTTGACTCCCAAAAAATAATAACAATCAATCAAGAAAAATAATGGGAGTATAAGCAATTTATAACAACCAATAGCACAATAAGAAACTCTCACAAAGTTAGGATTAATCAAGGAAATGGATGTATGAGAGTTTTTGAAGTAAAATAGGCAAGATAAACTTTTAGAAATTGAGAGGATTTTTGACTAATTATCTTGCTAATCTCTACTTAATTTGCACAAATGAGACCCTATACATAGACAAAGGCCAAATTATAACCGTTAGGGATATAGAGGTCATTATTAGGAATGTTTTAAAATCAATTAGGAAATTTACCCCATTTAATTAAATTTAACCCCGATAAAAAAATAATTTAACCTATGAGATTTGGGTGCCTAGTTTGAGGATCGGGTGCCCGAATAGACTCAGTCACAAAATCAGTTTTTAAAAGTTTGGGTGCCCGAAGTCAGGGTTGGTTGGCTGAACAAAAGTCAAAAGCATTATGTCCGAGGTTCGGGTGCCCGAAACTAAGTTCGGTTAACTGAACAGTCCAATTTGGTCGCCCGAGGCCTTTTTGAACGCGAACGTTTGAGCGCCCAGGTTGGTGAAAAGTGTTTTGATATGGGTTCAGTCGCTCGAGGGCGATACATTCATTATAGGTTCGGTCGCTCGAAACCTGATCAACCCGCTGACTTCTCATCGATTCTATGCTAAGTGTTGTGCAAGGACTTAGGGGTCGATCTAAGGTCATTTTTGCTTGCCGAAGAAATCCGGCGTTGGTCGACCGAAGGGTGATCCTTAAGGTTAAACTACGGTCTTGAGTTTTAGTTCCTACATGCATGTCATGCATTAATTATTACAGACCGTTCCTATATTATTATTACATACCTAAATTACACAAAATATAAATTACAATGAGTCTTCAGGGTCTTTAGTCTTTAAGTCTTCTCATGTGTCAGCATATGATATGATAATATAAACTTGCACACAAACTTGACAGACATTAAATACTAAGGTATTTGTCATGATCAAAACGGGATGTGACCAATAGGGTCAATAATTTTATATTTGGTATTTTTTGTGACAAATTATTCAAAAATATAATTTATAAATATTTGAATAATAATTCAATTTTTGCATTTTAATTATAGAGATTGATTTTAATTAAAAAAGATTTTTTTTCATTTATTTTACATCTCTCAAGTGAAAACATTTGGAAGTATCACCATGATTTCAAATGTATTTTCTCCAATTAACATTCATTTTTCACATGGAATTCTATCATGATTTGTTTTTTGAACAAGATTAGCCATTCAATTAAAATTGATGACCTTAAACCTTAAAAATTAGGCATAAAAATTAAGAGATAGTCTTATAATTATTAGCAATTATTAGGGTTCTATCATACTTTTTACTCATAATTTAAAACTGTAAAAAAATGAAAATTAGTATTAGTTCATTAACTTTATTTTGAAAAAAAACACACGGATATATATATATATATATATATATAAACCCTAAGACTCTACAGGCTAGCCAGGTCAGAAGATTTTAACCGTAACGTATCAGGGTAGTACGCCTAGAACACGTCGTACAATTTCGGTGATTACAAAAATCAAGGAGTATATGTTGAAACACAAACCCGGAAAATAAAAGAAAATAAATATAAAAGAATAAAGTAAAATAAAAGAAAAAGAAGGAATTTGGTAAGTCAGGGCCCAAACCGACGACGATTGAAAACCGGTGCTGGTTTTCTCCTAGGCTGTCCACCTATAAATAGAAGTGAGCTCATTTTTTTTAGGAAATCCAAAAACTCCTCTTTTGAGCTCTACTAGGGTTTTGGTATTTTTTCACTATAAGGCTCCTACGGGTTCCCTCGTGCTCCCGGTTCACTCTTTCTCCTTCTGGCTCATAAGATCTCGTGTTTCTATTGGTTCGAAAAGCTAGGGTTTCGAGTTTTTGGCCTGTTTTCGTTCTTTTTCCGAACCAGGTAAGGGAATTAAGTTAAGTCAATTTTTTTTAAAGAGATTGAACCGTTTGAAATGTTTTCTGTGTAAGTATATTTATGTTTTCCGTTGTTGCTTTGAAAACCAACCGTTCAAAAGAATCGTTTTCAAACCTAGGATATATATTATGCTATTTTAAGTAAAAACGAATAGTGGGAAGCTTTGTTTTATTTTTTAAACTGAATATACTATGTTTTCTTGGTTTCCTACAAGCTATGTTTAAAGTGCTGGAAATTGTGTGGCAGGTGAAGGATATGTATGTACTATTTTATAACTGAAATGATGAATGTTTGTGAAATACTGAAACTGTTTATGAAAAACACAGTGATTCATTATGACGTCCGTGAGGGCCGGGATTTGATATAGCGACTATGAGCTGAGTTTTATATGACAGTTGAGAGGACTATAATTATGTTTGAGGCCACGAGGGCCATGATTATGTTTAACATGACGGGCAAGGGCCAAAAGTTATTAAATGACAGGCTTTATATGAAATGATTTAAAATACAGTTTTTATTACTTAAATTGTAGAGACCCGAACTAGAAAAATAAATAAATTAAATAAGAAAAGGAAAAAGGGATTTCATTAGGCTTTGTCGACGAAGTCCATGTTCTCGTTGACGAAGGCCCTTATGTGGTTTGTCACCGAAATTCAGAACATCGTCGACGAAGAGATCCAGAATGACCGAAAAATATCAAGCTTAGGGTTCATCGACGAAACCCTTCTTTCGTCGATGAACGACCTTCTGTATATCATCGACGAGGTGCCATTTTGTTGAAAAATTTGACCGAGTCAAGGGATCTATAAATAAGATTTTTGTTTGCTTCTTCATTAAGAAAAGTATATATATATATATATATATATATCTCTCTCTCTCTCTAGAACTTGCACCCACACTCTCTCTCTCTTCGATCTTTCGCCGATCATTGCCCTTTTCGACAATCGGAAGTAACCACGAGGATCAAGGAGCGAATATCTACAAGTTTAGTGGAGTGGATTCTTGATCTCAGGAAAAAGTTAGGGTTCGGTATTCGAGTGTCTTGTGTCATTTTTTAAGAAATAGGTAAGGGGATTATATTATGTTAACTATGTTTGTGAGTTCTAATGGATTGAAATGTTAAAATGGTTTTCAGATAAATAGTTATGGCTTTTCTAGGATTTCTAGGCCTAGGGTTTGGTTAACTAACTTTATTTTCGAAACGAACCGTTTAAATTTAAGTATGATATTTTTAAAGTATAGTATTGGACTTTATGGACGTTTTCATGGTTGGAAAGTTGTTATTTCAAACTATAGACCAATTTTTAAACCAACCAAAGACAGTAGGGCTGATTGTCTCCATTTTTCCCGTATTTAGCTATATATTTATATATAGTAAAATAACAACTTGGAGATATTCATACCCCAGTTTTAATAGCAGTATTTATGTGCTCAAGCAAATGATTTATTTATGAGTCACCAGATGAAAATTGTGTGGCATGAGTATAGTTTTTAATTGACATTAAATGAGTAGGTTTTGTGTAATACTGAAATGTAACGGCTATATACCGAGATGTGAGATATGATGGCTATATGCCAAGAGATGAGATATGATGGTTAAATGCCAAGTTTATGAAATGTCAGTTTTTACCAAGCCAGTTTATGACAGATATGATAAGCTGGTTTTTACCAAGACAATATCGAGTAGATATTTTCATAGAATTGTGTGCAACTTTATGAAATGAATTATGTTTACAATTTTATACGATGTAAATTTCCATATATGATAGTAAAGCCCTGTTATGATGATCTCATTGTAAGAGCACGGTATCATAGCTATATGTATATAGAGGTGCAACTAGACGTCTCAGATAGAGTGTGGATGGGAAAGGCGATTGGTGGCCTGGGTAAAGTACTCCCTGATGCAGAAATTTCGAGGCCTATCTGATGGAGTAATTTCGGATGACTCAGCCTTCGGGCGACCTTTGGGTACAAATTGAGTGGGCACCATCGTACTACTTTATGTTTGACTTAGCATTAGTCGGCCAGCTATTTGCTAGGTCTAGCCTCCGAGCCGCACAACCTGTCATGGGGGGAAGCATGTTGCACGTGTATGTGATGGTGTGACGACGCTAGTCCTACATACCAGGTTGTATCTTCTAGGCATATATGGACATATTTACTATAGAAAGGGCTATATTGAGCCAACAGTATGTATTTTTAGATTTACAGAGCAATACAGATTTTAAAATGCCAATTAAATGTATCGAGTAGATATTTTCATAGAATTATGTACAGCTTTATGAAATGAATTATGTTTACAGTTTTATACGATGTAAATTGCCATATATGATAGTAGAGCCATGTTATGATGATCTTATTGTAAGAGCACGGTATCGTAGCTATATGTATATAGGGGTGCCACCACACGTTTCAGATAGAGTGTGGATGGGAAAGGTGATTGGTGGCCTGGGTAAAGTACTCCTTGATGCAGAAATTTCAGAGCCCCATCCGATGGAGTAATTTTGGATGACTCAGCCTTCGGGTGGCCTTCAGGTATAGATTGAGCAAGCACCATCATACTACTTTATGTTTGACTTAGCATTAGTCAGTCGACTATTTGCTAGGTCCAGCCTCTGAGCCGCACAACCCGTCATGGGGGGAAGCATGTTGCACGTGTATGTGATGGTGTGACGACGCTAATCCTACAGACCAAGTTGTATCTTCTAGGCATATATGGGCATATTTACTATAGAAAGTGCTATATTGAGCCAGCAGTATGTATTTTTAGATTTACAGAGCAATACAGATTTTAAAATGCCAATTAAATGTATTTAAATGTCAGTAGTATATGTACACACGAAATCTCACGTTAACCACACACTAACAATAATATAATCTGTCTTATTGAGAGGTGTCTCACCCTAGCATTCAAATATTTTTCAAGTCCTCCGAGGGATCGAGCCTAGCATCTTGCCGGACTGAGTTTGGATAGTAGACTGTCATTGTCAGAGCTGGTGAGATTAGACATTGTCTGTCTTTTTTGGGAATTGTAATAGTAGATTATGTTTTAGTTATGTATGGATGTATATGAGAAACAGTTAGAAACTCTAGTAAGTATTAGATGATGTATGTATTTACACTGTGTATGTTTATGTAGATCAGTATGGAACACCCGTTTTTCCCTTGTTTGGGTGGGTTGTATATGTATGGTATCATAGATATGTATGTAATGTATGTTTAGTGGCACTCCGGGCCCACCTAGAGGGTCGGGGCGTTACAATTGGTATAAGAGCTAACCAAGTTTTTTGATCTTGTAGACTTGGTTAGACGAGGTTAAGAGATCTTACCAGAGTATAGGTGTCAGAGTATGACAAGGATATGAATGGGTATGATAGGACTTTCGAGTTTTACTTCGTAAGCTTAGAGGCAGAAATCAATTGGTGGACTTCTGTATTTTTCTAGATTAGTCGACGGGTTCAGAAAATCACAGCAATCCATTGCTGGTTTTGTTTTCGAGTAGAGGGGCAAAACTTAAGTTAGAATGAGAGTATTAGGTTGGCAGAGTATGTGGTCATTAGGGATGTTGGTTTATTAAGATGAGTCTTATAGTATTATAGTTGTAGAAGATATATAAGGTACTAAGAGTCTAAACCATGTTCTCAATTATCTCTTCAGGATGGAGTCCAGGGATAACACTGTGAATGCTAAAGGCAGTAGTAGTGAGGGGGCTAGCCATGAGGCTAGCAGTGATACTACGGTGTTACTTCGTGACTTTGCCTAGCAGTTTATAACGGAGGTGATGCGGAATTCTAAGGGGGCAGGACCGTCCCACAGCTGAGATGGGAGGTTCTATTGATCAGTTCACCAGACTGAAGCCTCCTACCTTCGCGGGGAGTACAAACCCGATCCGTGTGGAGAAATGGATTCAAGAGATCGGGAAGATCTTGGCTACTTTGCATTGCACAGATGAGCATAAGGTGCTCTATATGATGTTCAAGTTGACAAGCGAGGCAGAGAGATAGTGGGAATCAGTGAGGATGTTGGAGGAACAGAGGCCAATACAGGTGGCAATGACATGGGGCCGTTTTAGAGAGGTGTTCTTTGAGTAGTAATTTCCATCCATTGTTAGGAATGCGAAGATGGAGGAGTTCATGATCCTGACTCAGGGGCAACAGAGGGTGCAGCAATACGCTGCCAGATTTGTGGATTTGCCATGCTTTGCTTTGTTTATGGTACCGAATGAGGCGAGGAAAGCCTAAAAGTTTGAGAGGGGTCTGAAGAAGGAGATCCAGAAGCATATGATGAAATTGCAGATTTAGGATTTTGCTACACTGGTGGATAAGGCCACTGTGGCAGAGGAGAGCCTGTAGGGGGATTTAGAGGTTTAGATTCTGAAGAAGAGGCTAGCACCTTCCAATTCTTATTCAGGTGTGAGGCAGGGCACTTGGAAGAAATATGGTGGTGGCGGAGGCCAACGGCGAGAAACTGGTGGTGGTACATCTCAGGGTACCATACCTTCCTTTGCTTGTCCTACTTGTGGCAAGCAACATGTAGGGAAGTGCATGATGGGTTTAGGCATTTGCTACCGGTGTGGCAGACCAAGGCAAATGCCGCATGAGTGCAACACGCCGGGGAGCAATGCACCCCTACAGCAGTCATATCGGGGAGGTGCTCAAGCACCACGTGGTGGATATCAGAGGGGTACGACCCAGGCGAGGGTGTATTCCCTAACTCATGGTGATGCAGTGAACGTAGGAGATGTGGTGACAGGTAATATTTATATGCTCTCAAACAAAGATGTGGTATTATTTGATTCAGGATCAACACATTCCTTTATTTCCAGGGGATTTGTTAAATTATATGGATTAGAGGCCAACTATTAGATGTTGAATTAGCAGTGACTACACCGTCAGAGTTAGTAGTCGTATGTAGTAGGGTGATTCGGGGTTTTTCAGTAGAGATTCCGGGGAGAGTATTACCAGTATGTTTGATTGTGTTTAAGATGCACGACTTCGATATCATTTTGGGGATGGACTGGCTAGCAGTTAGTTATGCCAGCATCGATTGCCACAGGAAGGAGGTAGTATTCAAGCCTCCCGAGGAGTAGGAATTCAAGTTTGTGGGGTCGTGTGTGCATTCTGCACCACATATCCTTTCAGCTATTCAGGTTAGGAGGTTACTTCTGGAGGGATGGCAGGGGTATCTGGCGTTTGTGAAAGAAATGTTGAGAGAAGAACTTAAGTTGGAGGAGATTCCCGTAGTAAGTGAGTTCCTAGACGTGTTTCCAGAGGACTTGTCGGGATTCCCTCCTGATCGTGAGGTGGAGTTCGCAATAGAGTTGACTTCAGGAACAACATCAATTTCGAAAGCTCCGTATCGTATGACTCCAGCAGAACTAAGGGAATTGAAGGAGTAGCTACAGGAGTTACTTCATAAGGGCTACATTCAATCGAGTGTTTCATCCTGGGGAGCACCGGTGCTATTTGGGAAGAAGAAGGATGGGTCGATGAGGATGTGTATCGACTATAGAGAGATTAACAAGGTGTCAGTAAAGAATAAATCCCCGTTACCCAGAATTGATGATTTTTTTTACTAGCTATAGGGCACACAGGTCTTCTCTAAGATCGATCAGTGATTTGGGTATCATCAGCTGAAGGTAAAATCGGAGGATGTACCGAAGATTGCATTCTAGACTATGTATAGCCATTATGAATTTTTGGTTATGCCTTTCAGATTAACCAATGTTCCTGTAGCATTTATGGATTTGATGAATAGGGTGTTCCACAAGTATCTAGATCAATTCGTGGTTGTTTTCATTGATGACATCCTAGTTTATTCAAGAAGTCTTGAGGAGCATGCAGTTCATTTGAGGTTGGTACTATGGGTGCACAGGGAGAAGAAGCTATTTGTGAAATTTAAGAAATGCGAGTTTTGGTTAGAGCTAGTGGCATTCTTGGGGCATGTAGTGTCCAGGGAAGGGGTACCAGTGGACTTGAGTAAGATAGAAGCGGTAATGAGTTGGACGAGACCAAAGAATGTTTAGGAGCTCAGAAGTTTTCTAGGTCTTGCAGGACACTACCGACGGTTCGTAGTAGGGTTCTCTAGAAAATCAGGTGCATTAACATGACTCACGAGGAAGAATGTAAAGTTTGAATGGACAAATGAGTGCGAGTAGAGTTTTCAAGAACTGAAGTAGCGATTGGTTACTGCTCTAGTTCTGACCATTCCGTCAAGGGATGGTGGATTTGTTATCTACAGTGATACCTCTAAGAAGGGTCTCGAGTGTGTTCTAATGCAACAGGAAAAGGTAATTGCTTATGCTTCTCGTCAACTCAAGGAATACGAGAAGAACTACCCGACACACGATATGGAATTAGTAGCGATAGTGTATGCATTGAATATCTAGAGGCACTACCTATATGGTAAAAAGTGTGAGATTTTTACCGATCATAAAATTCTTAAGTACATTTTTACCTAGAAGGAGCTAAACATGAGACAGGGGATATGGTTGGAGTTGATAAAAGACTACGACCGTATCATTAGTTACCACCTAGGAAAAGCTAATGTGGTAGTTGATGCTCTGAGTTGGAAGTCAGTTGATGCGTCAGTTTCAGCAGTGAGTATTCAACATGTGACGGCTTGCTTAATTTCCACTTATATATTACAAAATCACAAATCGCAACTCAGCAGATCATAATCCACCTGGACCCGCGGGTACTAGGGATACATCAAAAACACATCACGGAAGGCTAAGCAGCAGGAAACATACAATCACAATATCATAAATACGAAAACATCCATCACATTACCATAAATACCAGAGTCACTATATTCACTGTATTTCAGTATATACATCCCAAAAATAAGATCTAGGGACATTTCTCACAAAATTCTACTGTCCCTACTGAAACTTATCCTTCAAAGAGGGCAGACAAACAACACTAGATCAGTGAGACTTTTCCCGCTCTCCTATCTAGGGCCCCTGAAAAGTTTATAAAATTTTGGGGTGAGACACCTCTCAGTAAGGGAAATAAACTAATACCAGTGTGTAACAACATGAGTATTCCGTGTTATACATATACCATACAGAACATATTTAGTAATTGTTTTGTCAAATATGGGAAAACATATATATCATCAAAACATGGCAGAACATACTGCATTTTCATAAACATATATCATCTTATATAATAATAATACAAAAACATTCCTGGTAGGTTAGCTGGCTGTTATCATGTATTACCCCCACATGACTGGGTTGTGTAACCCAAAGGCGAGACCTGACAATGGTTGACCGACTACTACCAAGTCAAAAGTATAGTCTGTAAGTCTGATGGGTCTGCCAGACCTAGTCTGTACACTAGGGGCGTTCCCACACTTCTTAAAAACCACATCGACCATCCAATCTCACACCACTCCGTACATCGGCGGTAACACAGATATCATGATCATGATGACCATGGACATATAGCAACGGTACTGTGCAAGTGCTAGCCTAAACCAAGCTAACTAGGTTCTGATATCATATAACATATATTGAAATTGTGATACATGGATATTTCATATCATTAGTTATCAAATCAATCATATCATTTTGCATATATACATATATCATGAAAATCATCGGCCCGTATGCCGGTATTACACATTTTACCATAGCTCGGCCCGTACGCCGACAAATCATAGCACAGCCCGTACGTCGACAAATCATAGCACAGCCCATACGCTAGCAAATCATTTCCATAGTTCGGCTCGTACACTAGTCAACATACCCATAGCTTGGCCCGTACACTGAAAAATCATACACATAGTTTGGCCCATACACCGGCAAATCATACACATAGTTCGGCCCGTACACTGGCAAATCATACACATAGCTCGACCTGTACGCCGGCAAATATTTCAAAATCTCAGCCCATACGCCGGTTTTTCCATTATAAAAATCCGTATCATTAACACATTCCCAGAAACAGTATTTCATATTAATTTCTACTCATGCCACATTAAACAGGTTTTTTGTATATTCAACATACCATCATTTTCAACAGTGTTTTCTCAAATATAAATCATATATATATAAACTTAGTTACTTTCCTGAAATCAAATGCTATATATACATACATTTTCTTAAAATAACTAGCTTAGTTTATCCCCTTACCTGATTCTTAAAAAGCCCCTAAGAAATCTGTCCTGCACCCGTAGGGTTCCCCGTTCAACACCCTGAAAACGGAATTTCCCAAAACTAAAGTTCAATATTCCTACACATACTATGCTTTCTTCAAATGTCAAAAATCCAAATATTGAGTAGAAAGCCTTACCCTGGATTTGGGATGGTTTCCAACTCAGCCCCACCAACGATCCGCTCCGGCAGATTTGCAGATAACTTTCCCGGGAGCATCGTAGTGGCTTCAGATTGTTGAACCGGTGAAAATTCGGCCTGAAATCGAAGAGAGAAGGAAAGGGAACCGAATGGGAGAGAAAAAGAGGGTTTTGCGCTGAATTTCCATAAAAAATCCAAGTTTTTCACTATTTATAAAGTTGGATTCGTCGATGAGCCACGTCATCTTGTTGACGAGTCCTTTAATAATTTCGTCGATGAAACCCACTCCTCGTCGATGAAATTCAGACTACCTAGAACCTCTCTTGGTATTTTCTCGTTGACGAATCTTGGCCTCGTCGACGAGCTCCTATTATACCTTTGTCGACGAGTCCCCTGTATTCATCGACGAGGAGCTGAAAAAATTCCTAGGGATTATCCTTTCCAAATTCGCGTTTGTCGACGAAGTCGATTGCCTCCTTCTGTTTCCAGTTTCCATTTCCATTTCTTTTTATTATTTAAATACTATTATTCTTCGAGTCGTTACACAACATTAGCTTAATATAGACATGGAAAGGTTAGACATGGAGTTAGTGGAAGGAAATCACTAGGCATTCATCACTAGCTTGGTGGTACAACCGACCATACGAGAAAGGATCAAAACAGCTCAGAAGGAAGACGCGGAGCTGGTAGAGGTTATGGAAGGGGTTCAGGATGGTTTAAAGCTGGATTTCAAAATCTCAAATGATGGGGGTATTGAGATTCCATACCAGGATATGTGTACCGAATGATGCCGAGATCAAGTGAGTTATTCTAGAGGAGGCACAACATTCACTCTACACAGTACATTCAGGGAGTACGAAGAAGTACAGGGATTTGCGGGAATTTTTTGGTGGTCTAACATGAAAAGAGAGATCGCTCGTTTCATAAAGCAGTGCCTGACATGCTAGTAGGTGAAGGCCGAGCACCAGAGGCCAGCGGGACCATTTCAATAACTTCACATTCCTAAATAAAAATGAGAGCACATTTCCATGGATTTTGTCACGGGATTGCCATTAGCACTTCATAAATAGAATGCGATTTTGGTAGTGGTTGATAGGTTAACGAAGACTGCCCATTTCATCCCAGTTAAAGTCAGTCATTCCATGGATAAGCTAGCAGAGCTATATGTTTAGGAGATTATTAGATTGTACGGGGTCCTGAGCCAATTGTCTCGGATGAAGACCCACGATTTACTTCCCGATTCTAGAAAAGTATTCAGGAAGCGTTGGGATCTCAACTTATGTTCAGTACTGCATTTCATCCACAGGTTAGTCAGAGAGGACCATCCAAATTTTAGAGAATATGTTAAGGGCTTGTGTACTAAATTTTGGGGACAGTTGGATCAAATATCTGTCATTGGTTGAGTTCGCCTACAATAACAGTTATCAAACCAGTATCGAAATAGCACCGTATGAGGCATTGTATGGTCGAAGATGCCAATCTTCGTTTTACTAGGATGAGGTTGGTGAGCGATAGATTTTGGGGCCAGAGCTGGTCCAGTAGACCTTAGAGAAGGTCAAGCTCATCAGGGAACAAATTAAAGCAGCTCAGAGTCTGCAGAAAAGTTATGCAGATACATGCCGACGGGAGCTAGAATTGAGGTGGGTGATACTGTATTTTTTAGGATTGCTCTGATGAAAGGAGTGATGAGGTTTGGTAGGAAAGGCAAGCTGAGCCCTAGGTACATCGGACCATTCAAGATTCTAAAGAGAAGCGATTCAGTGGCGTACAGGATAGCATTATCTCCAGCATTATCTAGGATGCACGACGTGTTCTACGTGTCCATGCTTAGGAGGTATGTTCTAGATCCTTCGCATATGATCAGTTACGAGTCGTTGGAGCTCAGGAACACATTAGCATATTAGGAGATACCAGTTCAGATCCTAGACTATATAGATCAGGAGTTACATTCGAAGAGGATTCTATTAGTAAAGGTATTGTGGCATAATCACGTAGTAGAGGAGGCCTCATGGGAGTGAGAGTCAGAGATACATCAGAAGTACCTGCAGTTATTCAGAGACGCTTAGAGCTAGACAGGTAGATAGAACGATAAGTAAGTGGTATGTATGTATTATAGTTAGAGTAAGTTTGTTTATGGTTTAGAGTATGTTTGGTCTTCAAGAGAGTTTTTTTTGGACATTGTAATCTCTTGAGACATTATGTGTAACCATGGTATTTCTTAGCCATAAGTGAGGGCAGGTAATAAATATGGGATGGGACTGCAATGTGGGTGGCCGCCAAGTCTTCCTAGAGTCAGGGCAGCGATGGTTTAGATGATGTGATAGAAAATAGTTAGCAAATTATGAGGACGAAATTTTTATAAGGAGGGGAGATTGTAGAGACCCAAACTAGGAAAATAAGGAAATTAAATAAGAAAAGGAAAAAGGGGATTTCAGCAGGCTTTGTCGATGAAGTCCATGTTCTCATCGAAGAAGACCCTTATGTGGTTCATCGCCGAAATTCATAGCATCATCGACAAAGAGATCCAGAATGACCGAAAAATATTAGGCTTAGGGTTCGTCAACGAAGCCCTCCTTTTGTTCACGAATGGCCTTCTGTAGTTTGTCGATAAGGTGTCATTTCGTCGACGAATTTGACTGGTTCAAGGGGTCTATAAATAAGATTTTTTTTTGCTTCTTCATTAAGAAAAGTAAATATCTCTCTCTCTTTAGAACCTGCGCCCACACTCTTTCTCTCTTCGATCTTTCACCGATCGTTGTCTGTTTCGACGATCGGAAGTTACCACAAGGATTAGGGAGCGAATATCTACAAATCTAGCGAAGTGGATTCTTGATCTTGGGAAAAAGCTAGGGTTCGGTTTTCGAGTGTCTCGGGTTGTTTTCAGGAAATAGGTAAGGGGATTATATTATGTCGGCTATGTTTATGAGTTCTAATGAATTGAAATGTTAAAATGGTTTTTAGATAAACAGTTACGACTTTTCTAAGGTTTTCGGGTCTAGGGTTCGGTTAACCAATTTTATATTCGAAACCAATCGTTTAAATTTAAGTATGATATTTTTAAAGTATAGTATTGGACTTTATGAACGTTTTCACTGTTGGAAAGTTGTTATTTCAAACTATGGACCAGTTTTTAAACCAACCAAAGACAGTAGGGTTGATTGTCTCCATTTTTCTCGTATTTAGCTATATATTTATATTTAGTAAAATAACAACCTAGAGATATTCATACCCTAGTTTTAGCAGCAGTATTTATGTGCTTAAGCAGATGATTTATTTATGAGTTACCAGATGAAAATTGTGTGACATGAGTATAGTTTTTAATTGGTATTAAATGAGCAAGTTTTTTGTAATACTGAAATGTAACAGCTATATGCCGAAATATGAGATATGATGGCTATATGCCAAGAGACGAGATATGACGGCTAGATGCCGAGTTTATGAAATGTCGATTTTTACTGAGCTAGTTTATGACAGATATGATACTCTGGTTTTTACTAGGATAGTATCGAGCAAATATTTTCATAGAATTATGTATAGCTTTATGAAATGAATTATGTTTACAGTTTTATATGATCTAAATTGCCATATATGATTGTAGAGCCCTGTTATAATGCTCTCATGGTAAGAGCATGGTACCATAACTATATGTATGTAGGGGTGCAACCACACGTCTCAAATAGAGTTTGGATGGGAAAGGTGATTGGTGGGCTAGGTAAAGTACTCCCTGATGTAGAGATTCCAGGGCCCCACTTGATGGAGTAATTCCGAATGATTCAGCCTCTGGGTGGCCTTTGGGTACAGATTGAGTAGGTACCATCGTACTACTTTATGTTTGATTTAGCATTAGTCGGCCGACTATTTGCTAGGTCTAGCCTCCAGTCCATACAACTCGTCATGGGGGGAAACATGTCGTACGTGTATGTGATGGCGTGACAACACTAGTCCTACAAACCAGGTTGTATCTTCTAGGCATATATAGGCATATTTACTTTAGAAAGGGCTATATTGAGCCAGCAGTATGTATTTTCAAATTTATAGAGCAATATAGATTTGAAAATGCCAATTAAATGTATTTAAATGTTAGCAGTATATGTACACACGAAATCTTATGTTAACCACACACTAACAATAATGTAATCCGTCTTACTGAGAGGTGTCTCACCCTAGCATACAAATATTTTTCAGGTCCTCCGAGGGATCGAGCCTAGCGTCCTGCCAAGCTAAGTTTGGATAATAGACAGTCCTTATTAGAGCTGGTGAGATTAGACAATGTCTATCTCTTTTAGGAATTGTAATAGCAGATTATGTTTTAGTTATGTATGGATGTATATGGGAAACAGTTAGAAACTCTGGTAAGTATTAGATGATGTATGTATTTTCGCTGCGTATGTTTATGCATATCAGTATGGAACACCCATTTTTCCCTTGTTTGAGTGGGTTGTATATGTATGGTATCAAAGATATGTATGTTATGTATGTTTAGTGGCACTCCGGGCCCACCTAGAGGGTTAAGGCGTAACATAAATTGCATAATATGCATTAGAAACCCTGAGGACCAGTTATGTTATGAGTACGATATCGTTGCTAGGGATTATGCATGTGGCCATGTGCGCCCACACTATTCTAGATAGTAGTGTAGGGTGGTTTCAACCGATTAACCTCGGTAGAGGGTATACCTTCCCTGGAAGCCCAGATTTTCAGGAAGTGGTAGAGCAATCGGAACCATGCAACCAAGTTGTGGATGCCTGCGTAGTCGGAGTTAGATGCAGATGTATGTCTGACTTTGTCATGGTTGATCACCCCAGGCTTAGTCCAGCCTTCAGGTCGCACAACCCATCATAGGGGTTAAGCATGTCGTTTAGTCCCAAGGATCGTTTTTTATGCATTTTTTTGGATTTACGTAAATAATTTTATGTAATTACTGAACTGTTTATATCAGGAAAATGAGACAAGCATTTTTAACTATGAAATGTAAGTACAATGTAACATGGTTATTTTCGGTTATATGAAGGATGGATGTTTGCTATAAATACCAAATGCATGTTGACCACACACTGATGTTAACTTAATCTTCCTCACTGAGAAGTGTCTCACCCCAAAATACAAATCATTTTTCAGGAAATACCAAGAATTGTGCTTAGTAGGATAAGGGGGTGGAAGTTAGAATAGTCTCGTTTGTGATTATATGTATGGACTTGGGTGTATGTAAATTATGTTGTAAGTCTCTGGACTTGTATTATGGTGTTATGGACTGAGCTAGTTGTCCTTTTTGGTCGGGTTGTAATATGGGTGTTTGGAAACCTTTTTGTATAAAGAAAACTTAGAACTCTAGTAATGTATGTTTGGAGAATGTTCCATTGTTTTCACTACATTTATTATTATGAATATGGTATCAGGTACTCAAACGTCACTAAAGTAGCACCCCAGGCCCACGTGGCGGGTCGGGGCATTATAGGTGGTATCAGAGCCCAGGTTTGCTAGGTTTTGTAGACTTTGACTGTTGATAATTACCAATGTTGGCCTTACAAGACTTAAAATCTTGTTTTGATGCTAAAAAACAAGTGGAACTTAACATTTTTGGTTGAGTGGTGATATTTCAGAACTCACAAGGATCACATATGTGAAAGTAAGGTCAAAGTGTTCACAAGGATCAAATGAAGCTTAAAAGAGTCAAAACATGGATTTAAAAATGGTATATTAAAAGCTTAAAGAAAAACATGGATGATTTGTTGAGAGCTCAAAAAAAGAGCTAAAGAAGAACAAAGCAAAAGAGCTAAAGAAAAGCAAAGCAAAAGAGTCAAAGAAATGCAAAGCAAAAGAGCGCTCAAAGAAAGACAAAGCATGAAGACTCAAGAACCTAGAATGAGAAAAATCTTAGAAGTCTTTATGTAAGTGCTTTAATGTTTAAATATCGTTTGAAATATTTTGAAGCTCTTTAAGAGATATATATATATATATATATATATATATATATATATATAGACTTAAAGACCTATTTTAAAATCCCGTAAAATGTTTTATAAAAGAACAAAGCAATAAAGCAAAGCATATTTTTGAAGCAAAAAATAAAAATAAGAAAGTACACTGCTCAGAAGACTGAAGTTACTGCTCAGAAGACTGAAGTGTCAACTTCAAAAGATTGAAGTTTAAGCTTAGTCATCTGAAAATTTTTCTTCAGAAGACCGAAGATTAAGTTCATTTGAAGATTTTTTGGTGAAAAACAGAAACTAGCATAAGCACATCAAAAGACTGAACTCTGACTTCAGTCTTCTAAACCCGAGACTTCAGAAGTCTGAACCCTGAGATCAGACGTCTGACCCTATGTAACGACCCAAAAAATAATGGTATTTAAATAATAAATAGAGAGGGAAATGGAAATAGAAACTAAAGGAGGCAGTAGGCTCGT
The DNA here is from genome assembly GCF_029873635.1 of Malania oleifera. Taxonomy (NCBI): domain Eukaryota; kingdom Viridiplantae; phylum Streptophyta; class Magnoliopsida; order Santalales; family Ximeniaceae; genus Malania; species Malania oleifera. The sequence goes on from NC_080425.1 coordinate 88,644,766, forward strand.
CGATGAACACTTTGCGTTCATTAACGACATTGCATTTTGGATAGAATAACCTGAAATATTTTTCACACGGCCTCCTCGACGAACATAGGGAGTTCATCGACGAGTGCATAAGGGGACCTCATCGATGAGAAGATACCGAGAAGGGTTTTTGGGACAAACTGAAATTCGTCGATGAAGGAGGAAGTTCGTTGACGAAATTATTGAAGGACTCGTCAACGAATCCCATAGTATAAATAGTGCTTAAACTCAGTTTTACGCAGAATTTCAACGTTGCTCTCTTCTCTCTCTCTCTCTCTCTCTCTCTCTCTCTCTCTCTCTCTCTCTCTCTCTCTCTCTCTCCTATGGCCTCTCCCTATTCTCACTTCAATTTTGGCCCCGTCAGTCATTGGATCGATGATCTAAAGCCACCACGACGTTCCTGGCAGAGTTCTCTTCAAGTCTGCCAGAGCAGATCATTGGTGGAACGAAGTCGGAATTCATCCCAAATCCAGAGTAAGGTTTTTTATTTGGAATTTGGGTTTCTAGCAGTTGTGAGAAATGTAATAGACATAGAAATAGTAATGTTTTGTTTTGAAATTTATGATTTTCAGGGTGTTGAGTGGAGAATCCTGCGGGTGTAGGACCCATTATAGAATGGGGATTTTAGCAGAAATCAAGTAAGGGAAATATGTTATGCTGGGTTATTTGAGTATGATTTCAGTATAAAATTATAAATGTTTCACAAGAGTATTATTCACAGTAGAGACTTATACAGCTTATCAAGTATGATTAATATGTTTTAAAATTACTGTGTGGCTTGAGAATATAGATATAGTATAGAAAAATGCTTTACAATATTTTTCAAAGATGTGTTTTATAGAATATACAGACAGTGAATGTATTTTACAGCAATTACAGAAATACCATGATTATACAGTTTTACAGTACCATGGCATATAGATTTACAGTTAATTACAGAAACACAGTTGATATAAATACAATTTTCTACAGCGTCATGATTTATATAGTTATTACAGAATCATGGTAAAACAGATAGTTGTATATAGAGATGTATTATATAGTATCAGACCCTATTGGACCATACAGTTATAGAGTACGGTACCGTAACTACATACAGTATATAGAGTGCAACCACTTATTCAGATAATATACGATATAAAGGTCGATCGCATAGAGCCCATGAGTGGACAGGCTCCCCATCAGATATGGGTTGAGGAGGGCTGATCAGACTATGGAGTATAGTGATTTATTCCTGATTGGCCAGCCAGGGTAAATCCCGCCTACGGGTCGCACAACCCTATCATGAGGGGTTAAATCATGACACATAGTTATCCATAGGGAAGTTTATAGTTATTACTATGTTTATACAGGTTTATAGAAACAGAAAATACATACATACATACATATATATATATATATATATATATATATATATATTAGCAGTATTTTGAGTAGAAACCTAAAGTACAGAAATGTTAAGCAACAGGTAAAAGATGAAGATTATATTACTGGTATTACTTTACAAATTCAGTGATACATGACTATATAGTAATAGATTTTCACAGTAATGTAACTCATTTGCACACACTAGCAATAACATATTTCGTCTTACTGAGCGTTGACTCATCCTAATTACTTTAACATTTTTCATGTGATCTAGGTAGGCGAGCAGATCAGGCTCGCAGATAGAGGGGCCTCAGTATTGCCCTGATATTAGAGTGAGTATTTTTAGGAGTATTTTTGTATAGCCCTAGCTAGTTGAGGGTATTTTGGAAAAACAGACATATATGTATATTTTGGGAAACACTTTAGCACTCTGGTATTGTATATAATTACATATGGTTATATTTATTTGATTTCTTCTTCTTGCTGCTTAGGTTGATGATTGAGTTTAATCTAGTGTGGTATCAGATCATTTTAAATGTCATAGTATATAAAAAAAAAACCCAATTAAATAGCAGGTCATGACAATTTGGTATCAGAGCCTAGGTTGCTAGGTTCTGTAGACTTTAAAGTGCAGCAGAAGTAATACCATAATATAGGAAAAGGATTTAAGGTTTGTTCGGTTTTCTGGATACAGGATTTCCGTGGTGGTTTTTGTGTTTTTCCTAGGGTGACGATTTTAGGAAAACCATAGTAAACTATTATCGGGTTATGCGTCTAGGTGACAGAACTGGATATTGAGTTAAGGTCAGGGAAGAAAATTAATTTTGAATTGGTATAGGATAGGTCAGTGTAAGAGAAGAGGTACTTAAGTGTGTTTCTTGTTTTCAAGATGGACCCAGGAAGTAGTGGCACGAATGCTGGGGAGGATAGGCCAGGACCTTCCAGCATAGGTGGAGGAGAAACAAATGTTGTACTGTGTAACGTCACTCAGCAGGTGATGGCTGAGATGGCCAGGAGCTTTAGGGAACGTGGTTGTTCGATCGAGTAGTTTACGCGGATGAAGCCCCCATCCTTTTCTGGAGGAGATGACCCGATTGTAGCTGAGAATTGGGTCTAGGATATCGAAGAGACATTGGCGATACTTCTTTGTACGGATGAGTAGAAGGTAGTATTCGCATCATTTAAGTTGACAGGGGAGGCGAAGCGTTGGTGGAGAGCAGCATGACTGATAGAGGAGCAGATGTCGGTTCCAGTGCCAGTGGCTTGAGATTGATTTAAGGAGCTATTCTTCGAGCGATATTTTCCTTCTATCGTTCGGAGTGCAAAGGCAGTAGAGTTACCATATCCCAGTATGCTGCTCGATTTATCGAGTTGTCACATTTTGTTTTCTATCTAGCACCTCATGAAGAGAAAAAGTCAAGGAAGTTTGAGGAGGGACTGAGGCAAAATTTGTTTGAGTAGGTGATTGGCTTTAGAGCTCAGGCATTTACGGAGATTATAGACAGAGCTATGATTATTGAGAGTGGTATTCAAAGGGGTATAGGGCTCAGAGTCAGAGAAAGAGGCCTGCGCCTTAGGACTTTCAGGCTGGCTCTAGTAGGGGTCCATAGAGAGGAAGTTGCGATGAGGGAGACCAAAGGCAGATGGCGGGACCTTGGGGAAATCAGGGTGCGCCGATCGTCCTGGTATGTCAGACGTGCGGGAGACGTCATTCGGGGGAGTGCCAAGTAGGGAGCAATGTATGCTATCGATGTGAGAAACCCGACCACATGACACGTGCATGGCTAGGTCCGTCAGACCAGGTCCCAGCTCCCAAGCCCTATCGGGGAGGATATCAAGCATCTCGGGGAGGATATCAGGCGCCTCGTGGTGGCTAGCAGAGGAATATGGCCCCAACGCGAGTATACGCTCTGATGCCAGGTGATGTTAAGGCTGCTGCGGATGTGGTGATAGGTATATTTACTGTTTTATCATATCCACTCATTGTTCTTTTTGACTCAGGTGCTACTCATTCTTTCATCTCTACATCTTATGTTAAATTATCTGAGAGTGAGACCCAGTTATTAGATATAGTGCTGTCAGTAGCTACACCATCAGGGTCAGTGATCAGATGTCAGAGGGTACTTAGGGGCTATCCGATAGAAATTCAGAGGAAGGTGTTACCAGCTGACTTGATTGTATTTGATATGTGTGGGTTTGATATAATACTGGGTATGGACTCGTTGGCTGCCAATCACGCCAACATTGATTGTCGTCGGAAAGAGGTAATTTTTAGACCCCCTAGTACGCAGGAATTCAGATTCGTTGGTTCACGGGTACGTGCTCCAACACAGTTGGTGTCAGCCGTGTAGGCGAGCAGATTACTCTTGGACGGAGGTCAAGGGTTTATAGCGTTTGTGAAAGAAGTATCCGAAAATGAATTGAAGATTGACAACACCCCAGTGGTACGAGAATTTCTAGATATTTTTCTAGAGGAGTTACCTGGGTTGCCTCCTGTGTGCGAGGTGGATTTTCCTATAGATTTACCTTCAGGGACCGCGTTGATCTCTAAGGTTCCCTACCGTATGGCTCTAGATGAATTGGGAGAATTAAAGGAACAGTTGCAAGGCTTGCTGGACAAGGGATTTATACGACCCAGTGTATCGCAGTGGGGAGCTCCAATGTTGTTTGTAAAGAAGAAAGACGGGTCTTTGAGGATGTGTATTAATTATAGAGAAATCAACAAGGTTATTATTGAGAATAAATATCCTCTACCCCGTATAGACTATTTGTTTGATCAGCTCCAGGGTACACAGGTATATTCCAAGATCGACCTTAGATTCGGGTATCATCAAGTGAGAGTAAAAGCAGATGACGTCGCGAAGATAGCCTTCAGGACCAGGTATAGGCACTACAAGTTCCTCGTTATGCCTTTTGGTTTGACGAATGCCCCAGCCATGTTCATAGACTTGATGAATGGAGTTTTTCACCAGTATCTAGATTAGTTTGTAGTAGTTTTCATTAATGATATACTGGTGTACTCGAGGAGTTTTGAGGATCATGAGATGCATTTGAGGCAGGTGTTGCAGACACTCAGGGAGGAGAAGCTTTATGCCAAGTTTAGCAAGTGTGAATTCTAGCTTGAGAAGGTTACATTTTTAGGCCATGTGATCTCAGAAAACGGTATAGCATTGGATCCCAGCAAGATTGACGCGGTGGTAAATTTGGCCAGGCCGAGGAATGTGCAGGAAGTCAGGAGTTTTTTGGGACTGACAAGTTATTACCGACGATTCGTTGAGGGGTTTTCGACTTTTCCAGTACCACTCATACTATTGACTAGGAAAAATTCCAGATTTGTGTGGGATGGAGAATGCAAGCAGAGCTTCCAGGAATTAAAGCAGCGGCTCGTCACTGCACTAGTACTGATGATTCCATCGGGACGTGATGGTTATGTTATCTACAGTGACGCATCTTTGAAAGGACTCGGTTGTGTACTGATGCAGCATGGTAGGGTGATAACATATACGTCTAGGCAGTTGAAAGAATATGAAAAGAACTACCCTACTCACGATCTAGAATTAGTTGTAGTTGTACATGCACTAAATATCTAGAGACATTATTTATATGGTGAGAGGTGTGAGATATTTTCTGACCACAAGAGTCTAAAGTATTTCTTCACACAAAAAGAGTTGAGCATGCGGCAGAGGAGGTGGTTGGAACTCATTTAGGATTACGACTGTACCATCAGTTACCACCCAGGTAAAGCAAATGTGGTGGCTGATGCTTTGAGCCGCAAGTTAGAGGATACAACGCAGTTAGTAGTAGCAATTCACCATATTCAAATGGACTTGGAAAGACTCAGTGTGGAGTTAGTGGAAGATGATCCTCAGACGCTTATTGCCAGTTTAGTGATACAGCCTACACTGTATGTGAGAATTAAAACTGCTCAGAGAAATGATCCAGAGTTAGTAGAGGTGCTTGCTAGAATACAGGATGGTTAGGGAGAGGAATTTAGTATATCTGACAATGGGGCTATGAGATTTCACACCAGATTGTGTGTGCCTGCAGATGACAGTATCAAGAGGATGATTTTAGAAGAGGCACACAGATCTCTATACACTATTCATCCTGGCAGTATGAAAATGTATAGGGATCTACGAGATTATTTTTGGTAGAGTTGCATGAAGAGAAAAATAGCGAAATTTGTGCAGTAGTGTTTGACGTGCCAGCAGGTTAAGACTAAGTACCAGAGACTGGCTAGTTAATTGTAGCCATTATTCATTCCTCAGTGGAAGTGAGACCATGTATCCATGGATTTTGTTACTGGGCTGTCGCTAGCGCCACATGGTCAGAATGCCATTTGGGTGGTGGTTGATAGGTTGACGAAGACAGTGCACTTTCTGCCCATTAAAGTCAGCTATGAACAAGTTAGCAGAGATTTATATATAGGAGATTGTTCGACCCCATGGAGTGCCGGTATCCGTAGTCTCAGATCGTGACCCTCGTTTTACATCACGATTTTAGAAGAGTTTGCAGGAGGCTTTGGGGACTCAGTTAGCATTCAGCACTACTTTCCACCCTTAGACCGATGGTCAGACTGAGAGAACAATCTAGGTATTAGAAGATATACTTCGTGCTTGTGTGCTAGACTTTGGAGGTAGCTAGATTCAGTTTTTGCCGCTAGTTGAATTTGCTTATAATAATAGTTTCTAGACTAGCATTGACATAGCACCCTACGAGGCATTATATGGTAGGAGATGCCAATCTCCTCTTTTCGAGGATGAAGTAGGCAAAAGGCGAGTTTTGGGTCCAGAGATAATTCAGCAAGCGTATGATAAAGTCTGACTTGTTCGAGATAGGATCAGTGCAACGCAGAGTCGACAGAAAACCTACGCGGATACTCGCCGCCGAAAACTGAAATTTGAAGTGGGTATTCATGTGTTTATGAGAATAACTCCACTAAAGGGGAACTTGAGATTTGGGAAGAAGGGTAAGTTGAGCCCTAGGTTTATTGGCCCATTTGAGATACTTGAGAAGATTGGGTCAGTAGCTTATCTGTTAGCCTTATAGCCATCTTTATTTCAAGTTCATCATGTTTCCATGCTAAGGAAATACGTCCTAGATCCTTCCCATATCATCAGCCATGCGGAACTGGAAGTCAATGAGGCTTTAGCATATGAAGAAGCTCTAGTACAAATTTTAGATGGAAAAAAACATGAATTGCGCAGCAAGAAGATACCACTAGTAAAAGTTCTGTGGAGAAACCACGCGATTGAAGAAGTCTCATGGGAGCTTGAAGATGAAATCAGACGAAAATATCCCCATTAGTTCAATGAATTATAGTATTTATGTATATGCTAGGATGGTAATTTTATTTTGTTGAGTCCAGTGTAATTGTAATGTAGAGCATAGGTTAGGTAGTATTTTGGTTTTGGGGGAAATTTTCTTTTATGGTTGTAATCTCCCAGAACTACCCATGTAATCACGGTATTCCTCCGCCATAAGTGAGGGTGGGTAATAAAATAAGTAGACCATTTTCTCTTTATGGGATGACAGAAGGAAATACAGATAGTAAATTTCGAGGACAAAATTTTATAAGGGGGGGGGGGGGGAGAATGTAACAACCCAAAAAATAATGGTATTTAAATAATAAAGAGAGAGGAAAATGTTGACAGAAACAGAAGGAGACAGTAGGCTTCATCGACGACATTGCATTTTGGATGGAATAACTTGAAAGATTTTTCATAGGGCCTTGTTGACGAACACAGGAAGTTCGTCGACGAGTGCATAAGGGGACCTCATCGACGAAGCTACGCCTTGTCGACTAGAAGATACCGAGAAGGGTTTTTGGGACAGACTGAAATTCATCGACGAAGGAGGAAGGAGGAAGTTCGTCAATGAAATTATTGAAGGACTCGTCGACGAGGTGACGTGGCTTGTCAATGAATCCTACAATATAAATAGTGCTTAAACTCAGTTTTATGTAGAATTTCAGCGCCGCTCTTCTCTCTCTCTCTCTCTCTCTCTCTCTCTCTCCTACGAACTCTCCCTCTTCTCTCTTCGATTTCGGCCCCGTCAATCGCCTGATCGACGATCTGAGGCCACCATGACGTTTCTGGTGGAGTTCTCTTCAAGTCTGCCGTAGCGGATCATTAGTGGAACGAAGTCGGAATTCATCCCAAATCCAGGGTAAGGTCTTTTATTCGGAATTTAGGTTTCTAGCAGTTGTGAGAAATGTGATAGAGATAGAAATAGTAATGTTTTGTTATGAGATTTATGATTTTCAGGGTATTGAGTGGAGAACCCTGTGGGTGTAGGACCCGTTACAGAAGGGGGATTTTAGTAGAAATCAGGTAAGGGAAATATGCTATGTTGGGTTATTTGAGTATGATTTCAGTATAAAATTATAAATGTTCCACAAGAGTATTATTCACAGCAGAGAATTATATAGTTTATCAAGTATGACTAATATGTTTTAAAATTACTGTGTGACTTGAGAATATAGATATAGTATAGAAACATGCTGTACAATATTTTTCAGAGATGTGTTTTAAAGAATATACAGATAGTGAATGTATTTTTATAGAAATTACAGAAATACTATGATTATACAGTTTTACAGTACAATGACATACAAATTTACAGTTAATTACAAAAACACAGTTGATATAGATACAGTTTTCTACAGCGTCATGGTTTATACAGTTATTACAGAATCATGGTAAAACAGATAGTTGTATAAAGATATGTATTATATAGTATCAGACCTGTTGGACCATACAGTTACAGAGTACGGTACCGTAACTACATACAGTATATAGAGTGCAACCACTTATTCAGATAATATGTGGTATAAAGGTTGATCGCATAGAGCCCACGAGTGGACAGGCTCCCCATCATGTAGTAACCGGGAAAAATAATTTTTTTTAAAAAATAATAATAAAATAAAATTAATTAATTAAATTAACAAGTAAAATGAATAGTATGATAAGGAAAATATATATATATATATATATGTGTGTGTGTGTGTGTGTGTGTGTGTGTGTGTATACATTTAATATATAGGTTAAAGGTATATATATATATATAAAGTGTGAAAGCTTCTTCAAGAAGCTTTACTTTAATTAATGATTACTATGATATTAATATATATATATATATATATATATATATATATAATAACTCAAGCTTCTTCAAGAAGCTTTGAAAGTCAAAATCTAATTTGAATTGGATTTTTGGTGTGCGTCAGTGCACTCTCTCACTCTCTCTCTCCTACAATTCTCTCTCTCTTCGATTTCGGGTTAGTTTTACGCCGAATCGACAAATCGAAGCCACCACGACGCTCCTGGCGAAGTTCTCTACAAGTCTGTCGGAGCGGATCGTTAGGGAAACGAAGTTGGATTTCATCCCAAATTCAAGGTAAGACTTTATATTCAATATTTGAATTTTTGACAGTTGAAGAAAGTGATATACGCGTAAAAATACTGAACTTTAATATTGAAAATTTTCATTTCCAAGGGTGTTGATTTGGAACGTTGGGAATTATCCCTAAGTTGAGGTAAGACTTTTTTAAACCGAATTTGATTTAGTGGTAGTTATAGAAAATGTTGTACGTACGAAAATACTAAACTTTAATTCTACTAGTTTTCATTTTCAGGGTGTTGAGTTGAGAACCTTGTGGGTACGGGAAAGATTTTCTTAGGGGCTTTTCAGGAATCAGGTAAGGGGATAAATTAAGCTAGTTTTGTTTTGAGAAAATGCATGTATATATATGTAGCATCTGGTTTCAGGAAAAATAAATATATTTATATATATGATTTATATTTGGAAAATACTGTTTAAATGATGATATGTTGAATACGTGGAAAATTTGTTTAGTGTGGCATGAGTATAAAAATGTTGTGAAATACTATTTTTTGGGAATGGGGACGATATGGATTTCTATGATGGAAAACCGGAGTACGGGCCGAGATATTTATATATATATATATATATATGTGATTTGCCGGCGTACAGGCCGTGCTATGTGGATATGTTTGCCGACGTACGGGCCGTGCTATGTGGATGAGATTTGCCAACGTACGGGCTGTGCTACGTGATTTGCCGACGTACGGGCCGAGCTATGTGATTTGCCAGCGTATGGGCCTAGCTATATGATTTGTCGGCGTACAGGCCGAGCTATGATAAAATGTGTAATTCAGGTGTATGGGCTGATGATTTTCATGAAATATGTATATGTGAAAAATGATATGATTGATTTGATAATTGTTGATATGAGATATCCATGTATCACGATTTTAGTATATGTATATGATATCAGAACCTGGTTGGCTTGGTCTAGGCTAGCACTTGCACGGTACCTTTGCTATGTGTCCATGGTCCTCGTGATCATGATATCTGTGTTAACGCCACTGCACGGAGTGGTGTGAGATTGGATGGTCGATGTGGTTATTTTGAAGAAGTGTGCTGTTATCGCCCCTGGTGTATGGACCAGTCTAGGTAGACCCATCGGACCTACAGACTACTGTTTGACTTGGCAGTGGTCGGCTAACCATTGTCAGGTTCCGCTTTCGGCCACACAACCCAGTCATGTGGGGGTAATACATGACAACAGCCAGCTAACCTACCAGGATTGTTTTATGTTATTATTATTGTATGAGATGAGATATGTTTATGAAAATGTAGTATATTTTGCTATGTGTTGATATATATGTATGTTTTCCTAGATTTGAAAAACAGTATTGAATATGTTGTGTATGGTATATGTAGAACACAAAATACTCATGTTGCCACACACTGGTATTAGTTTATTTCCCTTACTGAGAGGTGTCTCACCCCTAAATCTTATTAACTTTTCAGGAGCCCCAGATAGAAGAGCGGGAAAAGCCCCGCTGATATAGTACGGTTTATCTGCCCTTTTTGAAGGGTAAGTTTTGTAGGGACAGTTAGATTTTGTGGGAAATGTCCCTAGGTTTTATTTTTGGGATGTATATATGAAAATACAGTGATTGTCGTAACTCTGGTATATTGTGGTATATGGTATTGAGATGTACATGTTTGTATATTTTCTGCTGCTAGGGCTTCTACTTTATGTTCTGATATATCCCTGGTGCCCACGGGTCTAGGTGGATTGTGACCTACTAAGTTGGAATATGGGATATGTGATATTGATATTATATATATAAAAAAAAATCTATGGAAAAAAATGAGCAGGTCGTGACAGCTTGGTATCAGAGCCTAGGTTGCTAGGTTCTGTAGACTTTAGAGTGCAGCAGGAACAATACCAGAGTTTAGGAAAGGATTTGAGGTTTTGGTCTACAGTCTAGAGGCAGGACTTCCGTGGTAGTTTCTGTGTTTTTCTTGGGGTGACGATTTTAGGAAAACCATAGTAAGCTATTGTCGAGTTGTGTTCCTAGAATGTAGGACTGAGGATTAGCAATGAGTTAGAGATGTTGAGATAAGTGGTGAGGATAGGTGGGTAAATTATGAGGATAGGATTACTGAATTGCAACTGTTATTTTCCAAGATGGATCCAGAAGGAAATTGTGCCCATGCGAGTGGCAGTGATGGAGCAGGACCATCAGGTGCAGCTGGGACCGGCCCTGATGCGGTATTACGTAGCATGGCTCAGCAGGTTATGGTTGAGATTGCTAGGAGCTCGAGGGAGTAGAGTGGTCCGTCTACAGGCCATGGGTGCACTATAGAGAAATTTACGAAGATGAATCCTCCGACGTTATTAGGTGGAGTTGATCCTGTAGCCGCTGAGAACTGGATGCAGGAGATTGAGAAAATCTTGGCTGTGCTGCAATGTGCTGAGGAACAGAGGGTCCTCTTTGCCTCCTATAAATTGATAGGAGAGGCTGAGAGGTGGTGGACTGCGGTGAGACTATTGGAGTAGCGGAGGGTGACTCCGATAGCTTTGACATAGGACCGGTTTAAAGATCTGTTCTTTGACAGATATTTTCCAGCTACTGTGAGGGAGGTTAAGGTAGAAGAGTTCCTGAGTCTAAAGCAGGGACAACTATCCGTCCAGCAGTATGCAGCACATTTTATCAAGCTCTCTCGATTCACTCATACATTGTTCCTGATGAGGTGAAGAAGGCAAGGCAGTATGAGAGAGGCTTGAGGCGGAGTATATTTAGGCAGGTGGTGGTGCTACGGATCCAGGACTTCACTGAGTTGGTCGACAGGGCTGCCTTGGCAGAGATTGGTGAGCGTCTTGATGCGGATGAGCAGGGACAGAGGAAGAGATCTGCATCTACGAGCTACCAGCAGGGTCACAGGCCGGGTCAGTGGAGGAGAGTTAATTATGGTAGAGGGCGGAGACAGGGGACGGGAGGACGCGAAGTGCAGACAGGGCAGGGTTCTTTAGTTTGTTAGACTTGTGGTAGGAGGCACTGGGGTGAGTGTCGAGCTGGTGGTGCAGTGTGCTACTGCTGCGGTAGATCGGGACATATAGTGCGAGTTTGCCCTACCCCGCCAGGTGCAGCTCCGGTGTGCTATCGCTGCGGTAGATCGGGGCACATGGTACGAGACTGCCCTACTCCACCAGATGCAGTTCCAGCTCCTAGACCATACCGGGGAGGTTATCAGGCGCCACGTGGGGGCTAGCAGAGAAATACGGCTCTAGCCAGGGTGTTTACTCTGACGTCAGGTGAGGCTGAGGCGTCAAGTAACGTAGTGACAGGTATGGTCATTATGCTTTCTTTTAAAGTTATTGCATTATTTGATTCAGGAGCTACACACTCGTTTGTATCCTTGGGGTGTATTAAATTATGTGAGGCTGAAACACAATCATTAGATGTTGAACTGTTGGTATCTACACCGACTGGGTCGGTAGTAAGATGTAGTAGGGTACTTCGAGATTGTCCAATTGGTATGCAAGGGAAGACCTTGTCTGCTGATCTGATAGTGTTAGACATGCACGGGTTTGATGTTATATTTGGCATGGATTGGCTAGCGGCCAATTTTGCCAACATAGATTGTTGAGCACGAGAAGTGATATTCAGACCTCTGGGGAAAGCAGAATTCAAGTTTGTAGGGTTACGTGTACAATCCCCGCCTCAGCTCGTTTCAGCTATTCAGGCTAGGAGTTTACTGTTGAGTGGTTGTCAGGGGTTTGTGGCTGTTCTGAAAGAGATGTTAGAGAATGAATTGAAACTTGCTAGCACGCCTGTAGTAAAGGAGTTTATAGATGTTTTCCCATATGAGTTACCAGGCTTGCCACCTGATCGTGAGGTAGATTTCTCTATTGATCTACCTTCCGGTACAACGCCGATTTCTAAAGTACCTTATCAGATGGCACTAGTGGAGTTAGCAGAGTTGAAGAGTCAGTTGCAGGATCTGCTTGATAAGGGCTTCATACGACCTAGTGTATTTCCGTGGGGAGCTCCAGTTTTATTTGTGAAAAAGAAAGACGGGACTATGAGGATGTGTATAGACTATAGGGAGATAAATAAAGTGACAATCAAGAATAGGTATCCTTTACCACGTATCGATGATTTGTTTGACCAGCTCCAGGGTACACGGGTGTATTCGAAGATTGACCTCAGATCTGGCTACCATCAGGTGAAGGTGAAAGCAGAAGACATCTTGAAAATGGCCTTCAGGACTAGGTACGGGCATTACGAGTTTCTAGTGATGCCGTTTGGTTTGACGAATGCTCCTGTGGTATTTATGGACTTGATGAATAGAGTCTTCCACCAATACCTAAACCAGTTTGTTGTTGTTTTTATTGATGATGTACTGGTATATTCTAGGAACTATGAGGAGCATAAGACGCACTTGAGGCAGGTTTTGCAAACACTTCGGGAAAAGAAGTTGTATGCCAAGTTCAGTAAATGTGAATTTTGGCTTGAGAAGGTCGTGTTCTTAGGGCATGTTGTATCTGGAGACGGTATTTCTGTGGATCCTAGCAAGATTGAGGCTGTAGTGAATTGGGCTAGACCGAGAAATGTCCAGGAGATTCGAAGTTTCTTGGGGCTAGCAAGCTATTACCGTCGTTTCGTTGAGGGATTCTCAGCGCTGGTAGGACCTTTGACGAAGAATGTCAGATTTGAGTGGGATGATAGTTGTGAGCAGAGTTTTCAGGAGCTGAAGCAGAGGTTAGTCACAGTGCTTGTATTGATAATTCCTTCTGGGGGTGAGAGGTATACCATTTACAGTGATACGTCCTTGAAAGGACTTGGCTGTGTATTGATGCAGCATGGCAGGGTAGTGGCGTATGCATCCAGGCAGTTGAAAGAATATGAGAAGAACTACCCTACCCATAATCTTGAGTTGGCTACAGTGGAACACGCACTGAAGATTTGGAGGCATTACCTGTACGGTGAGGAGTGTGAGATCTTCTCCGACCATAAAAGTTTGAAGTATTTCTTTACGCAGAAAGAACTGAATATGAGGCAGAGAAGGTGGTTGGAGCTGATTAAGGATTTTGATTGTACCATCAGTTATCACCTAGGGAAAGCAAACGTGGTAGTTGATGCGTTGAGCAGGAAATCCAGGGAGCCAGTGTTGGCGGCTATGGGGATCCAGCATCCGATCATAATGGATCTGGAGAGACTCGGCATAGAGTTGGTGGAGAGTGATCTCCCAGTATGTATTGCCAGCCTAGTGGTACATCCTACCCTACAGGAGAGAATTAAAGCTGCCCAGAAGGAAGATCCAGAGCTAGTGGAGGTGATAGACAGAGTACAGAGTGGGCAAGGGGAGGAGTTCAGTATCGCAGATGACAGAGTTTTGCGGTTTCGTTCCAGATTATGTGTTCCTGCCGATACTGAGATCAGGAAGATTATTCTAGAGGAGGCTCACAGATCTTTGTATACAGTTCATCCCGGTAGTACGAAGATGTACAGAGATCTACGAGAGTCATACTGGTGGAGTGGTATAAAGAGAGAAATTTTTGAGTATGTAGCGCAGTGTTTGACGTGCCAACAAGTAAAGGCTGAGCACCAGAGACCGGCAGGGCAGTTGTAGCTGTTATTCATCCCTGAGTGGAAGTGGGATCACATATCGATGGACTTCGTGTCAGGACTGCCGACGGTGTTACATGGCCATAATGCCATCTGGGTGATTGTTAATAGATTGACGAAGACCGCCCACTTTATTCCTATCAAGATCAGTTACTCCCTCAGCCGTTTAGCGGAGATTGACATTCAGGAGATAGTACGTTCTCATGAGGTGCCTGTATCTATTGTGTCGAATCGAGACCCACGATTCACATCACGATTTTGGAGGAGTCTGCAAGAGGCTCTGGGGTTTCAGTTATCGTTTAGTACGACATTCCATCCTCGGTCAGACGGGCAGACTGAGAGGACGATACAGATATTAGAGGACATGCTCAGAGCGTGTGTACTAGACTTTGGGGGTAGTTGGACTCAGTTCATGCCATTAGTAGAATTTGCGTATAATAACAGTTATCAGTCTAGCATTGGCATGGCACCATTTGAGGCTCTATACGGTAAGAGATGTCGTTCTCCTTTGTTTTGGGATGAAGTGGGTGAGCGGCGAGTAGTGGGGCTAGAGCTGGTTCAACAGGCGTGTGATAAAGTTCGTCTTATCAGGGACAGGATCAGTGCAGCTCAGAGCCGACAAAAGAATTATGCCGACCATTGCCGCAGGAATTTAGAGTTTGACGTAGGTGATCACGTATTTTTGAAGATAGCTCCGATGAAAGGGGTTATACGATTTGGGAGGAAGGGTAAACTTAGTCCTAGGTTTATTGGTCCATTTGAGATTCTAGATAAAGTGGGACTAGTAGCCTACAAGCTAGGTTTGCCACCTGTATTGTCTAGGATTCATGACGTATTTCATGTTGCTATGTTGAGGAAATATGTCCCAGACCCTTCTCATGTCATCAGTTATGATGAGTTGGAGCTTAGTGATTCACTGGAATATGAGGAGGTACCAGTATAGATTCTGGATAGGAAAGTACATGAACTACGTAACAGGAAAATTCCTTAGGTAAAGGTTCTGTGGAGGAATCATGTGGTAGAAGAGACTTCTTGGGAGTCCGAAGAGCAGATGAAACAGAGATATCCGCATTTATTTCAAGAGGTCTGAGTGGATAAAATGTTAGTAGTTAAGTAGTTTCTTTTGCAGGTACATGTAATGATTTGAATAGTGTAGTATTTTAGTTCTAAAAGAAGTTTCTTTTGTACATGTAATCTTCCAGGACTTGGAATGTAACCACGGTATTCCTCTGCCATAAGTGAGGGTAGGTAATAAAATGAGTAGACCTTTTTTTCTGATTAAAGGATGGCGAGTTACGGAAATAATAAATTTCGAGGACGAAATTCTTTTAAGGGGGGAGGAATGTAGTAACCGGGAAAAATAAAATTTTAAAAAAATAATAATAAAATAATAAAATAAAATTAATTAATTAAATTAACAAGTAATATGAATAGTATGATAAGGATATATATATATATATATATATATATATATATATATGTAAATATTGAAGTCTTTATATATATATATATATGTGTGTGTGTGTGTGTGTGTGTGTATATATATATAAGTAAGTTATTATGATATACATTTAATATATAGGTTAAAGGTATATATATATACATAAAGTGTGAAAGTTTCTTCAAGAAGCTTTACTTTAATTAATGATTACTATGATATTAATATATATATATATATAATAACTCAATCTTCTTCAAGAAGCTTTGAAAGTCAAAATCTAATTTGAATTGGATTTTTGGTGTTCGTCAGTGCACTCTCTCACTCTCTCTCTCCTCTCTCTCTCCTACGATTCTCTCTCTCTTCGATTTCGGGTTAGTTTTACACCGAATCGACAAATCGAAGCCACCACGACGCTCCTAGCGAAGTTCTCTACAAATCTGCTGGAGCGGATTGTTAGGGAAACGAAGTTGGATTTCATCCCAAATTCAAGGTAAGATTTTATATTCAATATTTGAATTTTTGACAGTTGAAGTAAGTGATATACACGTAAAAATACTAAACTTTAATACTGAAAATTTTCATTTCCAGGGGTGTTGATTGGGAACGTTGGGAAATATCCCTAAGTTGACGTAAGACTTTTTTAAACCAAATTTAACTTAGTGGTAGTTATAGAAAATGTTGTACGTACGAAAATATTAAACTTTAATTTTGCGAGTTTTCATTTTTAGGGTGTTGAGTTGAGAAACTTGTGGGTACGAGGAAGATTTTCTTAGGGGCTTTTCAGGAATCAGGTAAGGGGATAAATTAAGCTAATTTTTTTTTGAGAAAATGCATGTATATATATGTAGCATCTGGTTTCAGGAAAAATAAATATATTTATATATATGATTTATATTTGGAAAATACTGTTTAAATGATGATATGTTGAATACGTGGAAAATTTGTTTAGTGTGGCATGAGTATAAAAATGTTGTGAAATACTGTTTTCTGGGAATGAGGACGATATGGATTTCTATGATGGAAAATCGGAGTACGGGCCGAGATATATATATATATATATATGTGATTTGCTCGCGTACGGGCCATGCTATATGGATATGTTTGCCGGCGTACGGGCCGTGCTATGTGGATGAGATTTGCCAGCGTACGGGCTGTGCTACGTGATTTGCCGACATACGGGCCGAGTTATGCGATTTGTCGGCGTATGGGCCGAGTTATGTGATTTGCCGGCGTACGAGTCGAGCTATGATAAAATGTGTAAATCCGGCATACAGGCCGATGATTTTCATGAAATATGTATATATGAAAAATGATATGATTGATTTGATAATTATTGATATGAGATATCCATGTATCACAATTTTAGTATATGTATATGATATCAGAACCTGATTGGCTTGGTCTAGGCTAGCACTTGCACGGTACCGTTGCTATGTGTCCATGGTCCTCGTGATCATGATATCTGTGTTAACGCCACTGCACGGAGTGGTGTGAGATTGGATGGTCGATGTGGTTATTTTGAAGAAGTGTGCTGTTATCGCCCCTGGTGTACGGACCAGTCTAGGTAGACCCATCGGACCTACAAACTACTGTTTGACTTGGCAGTGGTCGGCTAACCATTGTCAGGTCCCGCTTTCGGCCACACAACCCAGTCATGTGGGGGTAATACATGACAACAGCCAGCTAACCTACCAGGATTGTTTTATGTTATTATTATTGTATGAGATGAGATATGTTTATGAAAATGTAGTATATTTTGCTATGTGTTGATATATATGTATGTTTTCCCAGATTTGAAAAACAGTATTGAATATGTTATGTATGGTATATGTGGAACACAAAATACTCATGTTGCCACACACTGGTATTAGTTTATTTCCCTTACTGAGAGGTGTCTCACCCCTAAATCTTATTAACTTTTCAGGAGCCCCAGATAGGAGAGCGGGAAAAGCCCCGCTGATATAGTACGGTTTATCTGCCCTTTTTGAAGGGTAAGTTTTGTAGGGACAGTTAGATTTTATGGGAAATGTCCCTAGGTTTTATTTTTGGGATGTATATATGAAAATACAATGATTGTCGTAACTCTGGTATATTGTGGTATATGGTATTGAGATGTACATGTTTGTATATTTTCTGCTACTAGGGCTTCTGCTTTATGTTCTAATATATCCCTGGTGCCCACGGGTCCAGGTGGATTGTGACCTGCTAAGTTGGAATATGGGATATGTGATATTGATATTATATATAAAAAAAAATCTGTGGAAAAAAATGAGTAGGTCGTGACAGCTTGGTATCAGAGCCTAGGTTGCTAGGTTCTGTAGACTTTAGAGTGCAGCAGGAACAATACCAGAGTTTAGGAAAAGATTTGAGGTTTTGTTCTACAGTCTAGAGGCAGGACTTCCGTGGTAGTTTCTGTGTTTTTCTTGGGGTGACGATTTCAGGAAAACCATAGTAAGCTATTGTCAGGTTGTGTTCCTAGAATGTAGGACTGGGGATTAGCAATGAGTTAGAGATGTTGAGATAAGTGGTGAGGATAGGTGGGCAAATTTTGAGGATAGGATTACTGAATTGCAACTTCTATTTTCCAAGATGGATCCAGAAGGAAATAGTGCCCATGCGAGTGGCAGTGATGGAGCAGGACCATCAGGTGCAGCTGGGACCGACCCTGATGCAGTATTACATGGTGTGGCTCAGCAGGTTATGGCTGAGATTGCTAGGAGCTCGAGGGAGTAGAGTGGTCCGTCTACAGGCCATGGGTGCACTATAGAGAAATTTACGAAAATGAATCCTCCGGCGTTCTCAGGTGGAGTTGATCCTGTAACCGCTGAGAACTGGATGCAGGAGATTGAGAAAATCTTGGTTGTGCTGCAATGTGCTGAGGAACAGAGGGTCCTCTTTGCTCTCCTATAAATTGATAGGAGAAGTTGAGAGGTGGTGGACTGCAGTGAGACTGTTGGAGCAGCAGAGGGTGACTTCGATAGCAATAGCATATTTCGTCTTACTGAGCGTTGACTCATCCCAATTACTTTAACATTTTTCAGGTGATCCAGGTAAGCGAGCAGATCAGGCTCGCAGATAGAGGGGCCTTGGTATTGCCCTGATATTAGAGTGAGTATTTTTGGGAGTATTTTTGTATAGCCCTAGCCAGTTGAGGGTATTCTGGAAAACAGACATATATGTATATTTTAGGAAACACTTTAGCACCCTGTTATTGTATATAATTACATATGGTTATGTTTATTTGATTTATGTTTCTCACTGCTTAGGTTGATGATTGAGTTTAATCCAGTGTGGTATCAGAGCATTTTAAATGTCATAGTATAAAAAAAAAACCCAATTAAATAGTAGGTCGAGACACCATGTGTCCATTTCAATATTTTCAAAGTGTTAAGGGACTTCAGTCATCTGTCCTCAATACATCAGACGACTACACACTATTAACGGGCAAATTTTTTAAATGTTTTTAATTTTTAAATATCAGTTGCTTGTGCCCCAAAATTTTTAAAACTTGGGAAATACTCCAAGTAAACTTGGGCAACACGAAAACACTTTTTAAAAGCTATAAATACATGGTTTTGCAAATCAAGACATACCAAGAATTGAAAAATCTGATTGACAAGCTGAAAGCACTCTTGCTCTTACAAAGTTCTCTTGCTCACTCAATTGCAAAACTCTTTTACTGAGATATTCTAGAGTGCTGATCCTTCCTCCTCTGAATTCCTACTGTTAATCCTCATCTAAGAAGGATATTGGTGAATTTTGTACTTGAACTTCAATTCTATTTCTTATTGATATTTTTACATTGAAGTATATAGTGCTGAACTTGTACTAACCTGCTCTTTTTAGAGAGTGTTTCTTGTACACAGAATTTACTTTTGATTTTCTTGTAGATTGACGATTCCAAGGATTGTTTAGATCGTTAGTTAAGTGTGGGGATATTGCTTAGAGAGGCGGGCTCTAGCCTAATTAAAGGAGTGACCGAGTGAGGGGATATCACTTGGAGAGGCGGGCTCTAGCCTACTGAAGGAGTGTGTAAACGGTGTTGTTCTGCTGGACAAAGGAACAGATTTTAGTGAATCCTTTGCTGGTTTACCAAAGGTGAGGACGTAGGCTGGGTATAAGCCGAACCTTATAAAAATCCCGATCTCACTCTCTCTTTCCCTTACTCTCTTTACATTCAGCACATATAAACTGCGTGGATGATTTAATTATCTTAATTATACAAACTACGTAATTTGGAAGTTAAATAAACTTAAAGTTTAATTTTGATTTGGGATTGCGGAAACCGAAAGGGAGTACGTTTGTTGATCAAAGCTTTGTAGAAACCTTAAAAGGAAGTACGTTATTTAGTTAACACCCAAAGACAAATTAACTAAAGAGTTTATTTAAATTCTGAGTTGTTTGGAAATTGAGTTTTGGTTTGCATTGAAGAAACGATTTCATATATATAGGGCTTGATTCAAATTTATATAAACAGGGCTGCACACAAGTTGAAAAAGCTGAGAATTTCCATTAAGTTGCAACATATATCTTGATTGAATGTTTTATGATTGATTGATTTGTATAGTGTGGTTGATTGGTTACTTAATTGTTTAAGTACTTGTGTTGTGGTTGTGGATTGAATTTTTTTTTAAATATTTATTGTGTATTTGATAAAACAACAAGAAAACAAGAATTCATTAAAAAGACTTAAAAGAGGTTAAGGATTCTTGAAGAGAATTAAAAGAAATTTTAAAATCCAATTCACCCCCCTCTTGGGACTACACCTTAGTTTTCAACCAAAGTATAGGTTGAGATAAGTTAAGGATAAGAACGGGTAGGTTAGGTTGGGTTTTAGTCTGGAAGCTTAGAAACGGTGATCTTTCCACGGTCTTCTATGTTTTTTCTGGAGTGACGATTTCAGGAAAACCATGGTAAATCCATCGATGGTTTCGTTTCTAGGTTAAGAAACTAGACCTCAGAAATTTAGGTTGAGAATGATAGGTTGGAGAAGTAGGTATGTAGTGTCAGTGTTATGATTAGGGACCAATACCTTGGCAGTTCTGTAGCAGAAGTGTATAAATGATTCCTTTAACTGTAAACTCGTATGTTTTAACTATTAGTCATTCCATACTTGCATCAACCTTGGTAAATGTGGAATTTCTAAGTCGATTTCTATCCTATCTTCAGGATGGATCCCAGGGGAAAGGAGGTCATGGCTAGAGGGGATAATTATGTAGATGCCTCCAGCGAAGATGACATTGAGGCCTTGACAGTGCTGCGTAGTATAGCACGGTAGGCTAGGAAGGAAACCTGGAGAGATTCTCGAGAGCAGCGTCAGCTAGCAGCTGATAGAGGCTGCACGTTCCAGCAATTTACTCAGATGAATCCACCAAAATTTTTTGGAGGACCGAACCTGATTGCGACTAAAGACTGGGTTTAGGAGATGAAGGAGCTATTGGGTGTGCTAGAATGCACAGAGGAATAGAAGGTGAGGTTTGCCACCTTTAAAGTGGTGAGAGAGGCGAAGAGGTGTTAGAGATCGGCTAAAATGGTGGAGGAACAGTGCCCAAAGTATGCATCCATTACCTAAAGCTGTTTCAAGGAGGTCTTCTTCAACAGATACTTCCCTATTGCCACCAAAGAGGTGAAGGCAAAGTAGTTCTTGTATCTAACCCAGGGGTCTAGACTGTGTAGCAGTATGCGACCAGGTTTGTGGAGCTGTCTTGTTTCACTCCACATATGGTCCTAGATGAGCCGAAGAAGGCTCGGATGTTTGAGAGAGGCCTGAGACAGGGTGTACGATTGCAGGTGGTAGCGTTACTAATGTAGAGTATCACCAAACTGATGGATAGGGCCATGACGGTCAAGACCAGCATTCAAGAGGGGGAGAGGGTAGCAAACCAGAAGAAGAGACCCTTGTCTCAGGGGTTTCAGTCTAGCTCTAGCCAGAGTTTGTGGAAGCAGCTTGGTAATATTATGGGCCAACGACAGGAGACAGGATCTCGAGCCCCTCAGGGGAGTTCCTAGTATGCTACTTGTCCCAGATGCCATAAGAAGCATTGAGGCGAGTGTAGGGCTGGATCAGCTGTCTATTACCGGTGTGGTGTAGCAGGGCATCATGTGCGGGACTGTCATGCGACATTGAATTACACACCTCCACAACATTAGTATGGGAGAGGAAACCAGGCACCTCGAGGTGGTCACCAGGGGAACATCGCCCAAGCGCGGGTATGTTCTACGACTCCGAGTGACACCGAGCACGCAAGAGATGTAGTTACAAGTAACACTTATGTGCTTTCTAATAAAACTGTTTTGCTTTTTGATTTAGGTGCAACCCACTTGTTTTTATCTTAGGGATTTGTTAAATTGTGCGGAATAGAGACTCAGTCGTTAGAAGTCGAGCTAGGTGTGGTCACGCCGATAGGGTCGGTTGTTGTATGCAATAAGGTGGTTAGAGACTACCCAGTGGAGATTCAAGGAAGAAGGCTGCCTGCTAGTCTAATCATCTTCGATATGCATGGATTTGACATTATCCTAGGGATGGATTGGCTAGCATCCAACTACATAAGCATAGACTGCCACATGAAGAAGGTAGTATTCAGACCTCCAAAGGAGCAAGAGTTTAAATTCGACGGGTTATGTGTGCACTCTGCACCACGAATCCTTTCGGCTATTCAGGCAAGGAGATTACTCCAGGGGGTTACTAGAGGTACCTTGCATATATGAAAGAAGCACCAAAGAAAGGACTGAAGATAGAGGATATCCTAGTAATAAGGGAGTTCTCGGATGTATTTCTAGAGGACTTACCAGGGTTACCTTCTGATCGTGAGGTGGAATTATCCATAGAGTTGAGTCCAGGGACGACACCAATTTCCAAGGCTTTATACTGAATGGCTCTGATTGAACTAAAAGAGTTAAAGGAGCAGCTACAGGAACTTCTTGACAAAGGGTTCATCAGACCGAGCGTATCACCCTGGGGAGCACCGATGTTGTTTGTGAAAAAGAAGGATGGTTCGATGAGGATGTGCATTAACTACAGAGAGATTAATAAGGTAATAGTGAAGAATAAATATCCGTTACTGCGTATTGACAACCTATTTAACCAGCTTAAGGGCACTTAGGTTTTCTCTAAGATTGATCTGCGATCCGGGTATCATCAGTTGAAGGTGAAGTTAGAGGATGTATCGAAGACAGCTTTTCGAACCCGGTATGGCCATTACGAATTTTTGGTTATGCCGCTCAGTTTGACGAATGCACCTGCAACATTTATGGACATGATAAATAGGGTGTTCTACGCGTACTTAAATCAGTTCGTGGTGGTGATCATCGATGACATCCTAGTTTATTCAAGGAGTTCTGCAGAACATGAAACTCATTTGAGGTTGGTACTTCAGGTACTCAGAGATAAGAGATTATTTTCTAAATTCAAGAAATGCGAGTTCTAGCTAGAACATGTTGCATTCATGGGACATGTAGTGTCTAGGGAAGGAATTTTAGTAGACCCGAGCAAAGTAAAGGCGGTAGTTGATTGGGTGAGACTAAAGAACGTACATGAGATTAGAAGTTTCTTGGATCTAGCGGGGTACTATCGTCGATTCGTTGAGGATTTCTCTAGGCTGTCAAGTCCCTTGACACAGCTTATAAGAAAGAACAATAGGTTTGACTGGACTAGTGAGTGTGAGCAGAGCTTCCAGGAGTTGAAGCAATGTCTAGTCACAGCCCCAGTGTTGATTATTCCATAAGGAGATGATTGTTACGTGATCTATAATGACGCATCCCAAAAAGGGCTTTGGTGTGTTTTGGTGCAATAGGGAAAAGCTATTGCATACTCTTCTTACCAACTTGAGGAGCACGAGAAGAACTACCCTACGCATGACTTAGAGCTAGCAACAGTAGTGTTTGCACTAAAGATCTGGCGACACTACCTATACGGTGAAAAGTGCAAGATTTTTTACTAATCATGAGAGTCTCAAATACTTCTTCACCAAAAAGGAGTTGAATATGAGGCAATATAGGTGGCTTGAATTGATTAAAGACTATGACTGTTGGGTGTAGAGTTAGTAGAAGGAAATCACCAAGCATTCATTGCTGGCCTTGTAGTGCAGCCAACCTTACAGGAGAATATCAAATCAGTTCAGATGAAAGATGCAGAGTTGGCAGAGCATGTGAGTGGGATACAGGATGGGTTGAATGTAGATTTCAATGTCTTAGATGACGGGGTGTTGAGATTTCACACCAGGATCTGCATACCGAATGATGCTGAGATTAAACGAACCATCCCGGAAGAGGCACATCGCTTTTTATATACGGTACATCCAAGGAGCACAAAGATGTACAGGGATCTACGAGAATCTTTCTAGTGGTCTAACATTGAAAGAGATAGTACGACTTCATGGTGTCTCAGTTTCTATAGTTTCAGATCGAGATCCATGATTCACCTCTCATTTCTGGAAGAGTTTGTAGGACGCCTTGGGATCTCAACTCACCTTTAGTACCACGTTTCACCCGTAGACGGGCGGGAAGTCTAAGAGGACCATTTAGATTCTGGAAGATATGCTACAGGCATGTGTACTAGATTTCGGTGGTAGTTGGATCAGACATCTGTCGTTAGTTGAGTTCGCCTATAATGATAGTTATCAGGCCAATATAGAGATGGCACCATATGAAGCTTTGTATTGTCGTTGGTGCCAATCTCTGTTGTACTAGGATGAGGTAGGTGAGCGACAGACGTTGGGTCCAAAATTAGTTCAGCAGACCTTTGCAAAGGTTGAACTTATCAGGGAGAAGATAAAGCCAGCACAGAGTCAATAGAAGAGTTATGCAGATACTCACCGACGGGATCTAGAGTTCGAGATCAGGAATATGGTATTCTTGAGGATTGCTCCGATGAAGGGAGTGATGAGGTTCGAGAAAAAAGGCAATGTAATAACCTAAGGAATTTTATCAGGATCTCGTCAATGAACGCAGGGGATTCGTCAATAAGGGTACATGAGGGTTTCGTCGACGAGGGAACGTTTCAACGACGAGAAGATACCGAGGGGTTGTTTTTCCAAGTTTTGAATTTCGTCAACGAGGTGAAGGCATTCGTCGATGAACCTCCTTCTGGATCTCATCGATGAGGTGACATGGCTCGTCGACAAAGCTCATGGTATAAATAGTCTTAAACCTAGATTTTTATGCAAGAAAATCAGAAAAATCCCTTCTCTCTCTCCTCTACGGCTTCTATCCCTTCTCTCTTTGATTCGGGCTCAGTTGGTTTCCAAATCAACGATCTGAGGCCACCACGACGCTCCTGGGAAAGTTCTCTCCAAGTCTGCCGGAGCAGATCGTTGGTGGGACTGAGTTGAATTTCATCCCAAATTCAGGGTAAGGACTTTTGTGCAATATTTGGCTTCCCAGTAGTTGTAGAAAATGTAGTAGTAAAAAAAATAGTGATATTTTGTTTTGGTAAATATTATTTGCAGGGTGTTGAGTAGGAACCCTGTGGGTGTAGGACCTGTCATAGTAGGGGGTTTTAGCAAGAATTAGGTAAGAGAAATATGCTATGTTAGGCAATCCTATTATGATTAAGTACAAATCATATGTTTTTAGCAAATTATTGTTCAGACCATATATATAGTTTTCAGAGCCTGATAATATTAATATTTAGTTGTGTGGCATGAGTTTAATATTAGATCAGTACAGGATTTATATAATTTTAAGAATACCATGATTTACGAAATACGTTTAGAAACTTGTAATTTACAGTATTTTTCAGAATACTATGATATACAAACCTCAGAACCATAACATTCAGTTATTACAGTTATTTCATATCAGTTTATATAACGTTATGGTTATTTCAGTTATTAAAAAATCACGATAAATGCAGTATTTTAGAAATATCGGTTATTTATATATATATCCGATCCTGATGGACCATATTCAGCTAGCAGAGCACGGTACCGTAGCTATATTCAGTTCAGAGTGCAACCACTACTCAGATAGTATGTGGTATTCAAAAGTCGATTGTGCCTATGTTGTGGACAGGCTCCCCATCAGATATGGGTTGAGGGGACCGATCTGACTGTCGGAGTTCAGTTGACTTACCCTGGTCAGTCAGTCAGGTAAGATCCCACCTTCGGGCCGCACAACCCTGTCATGAGGAGTTAAATCAAGACTTTCAGTTATCCATCCATGGAATCTTTTCAGTTATTATATATGTATATGATCAGATTTTCAGAAAATAGTCATACCTATAGATATTAGCAGTATTATGAATAAATATTTAGGAAAATCAGTTTATGTTAAGCAACATAGGTATGGTTTGTATTGCAACTGATTTACAAGTTTGACTCAGCTTTGTTATTTATGATATTTTCTAAGTCAGATTTTACTAGTATGTAGCTCACTTGCCACACACTAGTAATAGCATATTTTGTCTTACTGAGCATCTTCTCATCCCAATAAATTGACATTTTTTTTTCAGGTGATCCAGTTAGGCGAGCAGATCAGGCTAGCAAGTAGAGGGGCTACAATGCTACCTTGTCAGTAGGGTGAGTCTTTTGGGAAGGAAGTACTTTTGTGTAGTTTAGTTCAGTTATATACGTGTAATTTGAGAATAATCTAGCACTTTGGTATTGTATGGTATATAATTATGGTTGTGGATATATGTGAATTCAACTTCTCGCTGCTTAGTTTGTCAGCTAGATTTGAATTAGCAGGTATAAAAGCAGAGTAAATTTCAATATACATGAATAAAAAAAAAATTAGCAGGTCGTTACAGGCAAGCTAAGCCCTCGGTACATCAGGCCGTTTGAGATCTTGGAAAGGATTGGTCCATTTGCTTATTGAGTGGTGCTACCCCCAGTATTGTCTATAGTTCATAACGTCTTCCACGTATCAGTGCTGAGGAAGTACGTGTCAGATCTTATGCACGTGATCAGCTATGAACCCTTAGAGATCGGGTATGTTTTGGCTTACGAGAAGGCACTAGTTCAAATTTTGGATCGGAAAATACACGAACTGCGTACTAAGGAACTACCGTTAGTGAAGGTGCCGTGGCGTAATCATGCAGTCGAGGAGACTTCTTGGGAGCTAGAGATAGAAATACACTAGAAGTACCCACAACTTTTCAGAGAGGATCAATATTAGACAGACCGGTACGGTTGAATAGGTAAGTGTTAGTTTTATTTGCACGTAAGGTAAGGTAAGTATGTTTAGTTTGTTAGTTGTTTATGAGTTTATGTAAGGATGGTCTCTGGGAGAGTTATGTATGGTATTGTAAACTCCTGAAACATTATGTGTAACCACGGTATTCCTTTGTCATAAGTGAGGGTGTCTAATAAACTTGGGATGGGGCTGCTATATGGGTGGCTACCGACTCTTTGATAGAAATGAATCGTGAGTTTAGAAAGTGATAAGTAATAGTTAGCAAATTTTGAGGACAAAATTTTTATAAGGAGGGGAGATTGTAGAAACTCGAAAATAGAAAATAAAAGAAAATAAATATAAAAGAGAGAATTAAAGGAAAATAAAAGAAAAATAAGGAATTTGGTAAGTCAGAGCCCAAACTGGCAACGGTTTCGTAGGCTTGAAAAAAATCAGCGATAGTTTTGGGTCAACTGGGTGAGTCAACCACAAAACTGGTGACGATTTTGTGAGTACAGGGAAAATCGACACCAGTTTTCTTTTGAGCTGCCCACTTATAAATAGAAGTGAGCTCATTTTTTTTAGGGAATCCAAAAACTCCTCTTTTGCGTTCTGCTAGGGTTTTGGGATTTCTTCACTTTTAGGCTCCTATGTGTTCCCTCGTGCTCCCGGTTCACTCTCTCTCCTTCCAACTCATAGGATCTCGTGTTTCTACCGCTTAAAAAAGCTAGGGTTTCGAGTTTTTGGTCTGTTTCGGTTTCTTTTCTGAATCAGGTAAGGGGATTAAATTAAGTCAGTTTTTTTAAAGAGATTGAATCATTTAAAATGTTTTCAGTGTAAGTATATTTATGTTTTCTGTTGTTGCTTTGAAAACCGACCCCTTCAAAAGAATTGTTTTCAAACCTAGGATATATGTTATGCTATTTTAAGTAAAAACGAACGGTGGGAAGCTTGGTTATATTTTTATACCACATATACTATGTTTTCTTGGTTGCCTACAGGCTATGTTTAAAGCACTGAAAATTGTGTGGCATGTGAAGGATATGTATGTACTATTTTATAATTGAAATGGTGAATGTTTGTGAAATACATGAACTGTCCATGAAAAACACAGGGATTCATTATGACAGCCGCAAGGGCTGGGATTTGATATAGCGACTATGAACTGAGTTTTATATGACGGTCGCGAGGGCAAGGATTATGGTTAAGGTTGTGAGGGCTAGGATTATGTTTAACATGACGGCCGAGGGCTGAGAGTTATCAAATGACAAGCTTTATATGAAATAATTTGAAATACAGTTTTTATTACTTAAATTGCACGATATGCTTTAGGAACCCCAAGGACCAGTTATGTTATGAGCACGGTACCATTGCTAGGGATTATGTATGCGGCCATATGCGCCCACACTGTTCTAGATAGCAGTGTAGGGTGGTTTCAGCCGATTAGCCTCAATAGAGGGTGTACCTTCCCTGGAAGCCCGAACTTTTAGGATGTGGTAGGGCAATCGGAACCACGCAAGCAAGTTGCAGATGCCTGTGTAGTTGGAGTTAGATGCAAATGTATATTTGACTTTATTGGGTTTATCACCCTAGGGTTAACCTAGCCGTCGGGCGGCACAACCCGTAATGAGGGTTAAGCATGTCGTTTAGTCCCAGGGATCATCTTTTATGCATATCTATAGATTTATGTAAATAATGTTACGTAATTACTGAACTATTTATATCAGGAAAATGAGACAAGCATTTTTAACGGTGAAAAGTTAAGTACAATGTAACATGGTTATTTTCGGTTATATGAAGGATATATGTTTTCTATAAACACTAAATTCATACTGACCACACACTAATATTAACTTAATCTTCCTTACTCAGAAGTGTCTCACCCTAATATACAAATCATCTTTTCAGGAAATATCAGGAATAGTGCTTAGCAGGATAAGGGGTGGAAGCTAGAATAGTCTCGTTTGTGAGTATCTGTATGAGCTCAGGTGTATGTAAATTATGTTGTAAGTCTTTGAACTTGTATTATGGTTATATGGACTGAGCTAGTTGTCCTTTTTGATTGGGTTGTAATATGGATGTTTGGAAACGTTTTTGTATAAAACTTAGAACTTTGGTAATATATGTTTGGAGAATGTTCCATTATTTTTGTTGCATTTATTATGATGAATTTGGTATCGGGTACATAGACATCACTAAAGTAGCACCCTAGGCGCACGTGGCGGGTCAGGGCGTCACTGGATACCCCTCTCCCTTAGTGTCTTTCCACTTCTGTCGTTCAAGAACATCGCCTAATTCTTTTGAATCCTGACCCAATTTTTCCCCACTAACCCATTATGTTACGACCATTGAACAAACTTGGTTAATGAACATGGTTTATGCACTGCTAATGTAGCGGCTTGTCGAGCATTTGACAAACTCACACTATCCATTTCAAATGGGATTTGTCCCGTGGGCACACGTTGCTGAGATGAGAATGTTTATAATGGATGAATGGTATATTGTTAAAAGATAAATTAAAAAATAAACATATTTGTAATAAATTAGGGGTAATTTTTTTAAAAGATAAGATAAGAAAGAAACGATTTAGATGATTTAGACACTTGCAACATAGACTACACAATGTACTAGTGAAAAAGAGTGATTTAATTAAATTTGAGAGGCACTAGAAGTGGTAAGAGTATACTTAAAATAATTTAAAATGAGATAATAAGTAAAGATTTAATAGTTGTGAAATTTTCAAAGGAAATTGTTTATGATCACATAAATTGGTGAATAAGGATTCAAATAATTAATCTGACCTAATGAAGCTATTGTTGTTGTATATATATATACACGATATATATATATATATATATATATATATATATATATGTGTGTGTGTGTGTGTGTGTGTGTGTGTGTCTGTATAGGTAGAAGATTAGCATCCTATATCAGGAGGAGAAAAAAGAAAAGGCAAAGCAAACATTACAATGCTTATAACAATTTATATCGTGTTCAACTTTCTAAAATTTTACTAAATTATTTATCATTTAAAATTTAAATTGTAACAATTTCAACTGTGAAGTTTTATTTTAAGTAAATTCAATTATTATTTAAGAATCTCATAGTCGAAATCAAAACTTTAATTTTAAATAAATTTGCAATTCATACATTCAATTTAAATTTAGCATTTTGTTTATTCAATCAACCACTTTTTTGAATGATAGAAGTGTTATTAGATCGTTTACTATCTCATTCTAAATTATTTTAGTTAAATCTCTATCTTTTCTTTTTACAACTAATGACCACTAACTTACTACTTTTTAATGGTGTATTATTTGTTATTTTATCTTTATTGCTAAAAGATTTCATTAAAAGTTAAAATTGAATTTCAATTTCATGCTTAAGAGTTTAAAGTTTAAATATTTACATTTTTATTTAAAATTGAGTTAACTTGATAATTTAGATCAATAAGGTGGATTTCTAGATTACATAAAAGTTAAAGTTCGTGTTTCAATTTAATTTTATGGAAATATATGATAAAATCATCATTAGCTTAGCACGTGATGCATGTAATGTCATTGCTAAATTTAGATTACATAAATTTAAATAAAATATAAAATTATATAAAATTTAATGGAAAAAATAGGTTATTAAAATTTTAAAATTAAAGTAAATTGTGCAATTTAAAATTTAAATTACCAAAAATGGAATGGAAGGTTGAAAAGTTGAAGATAGTGAGAAGCAACAGTTCCACACGGATCCATTCCATGGCATAGCAGACGCGAATCGATCAGCATCGGCCATCCCTAAGCAACCCTCACCTTCCTCCCTCCTTCCTTCTCACTTCAATTCTCCCAAACCTCTCTCTTCTCTCTCCACTCCAGTCCAGTCCCTCTCTACCCCATAGAATCTCTCTCTCTCTGTCTCTCTCTCTCTCTAAAACTCCATCATCGCCATTAGCACCACCAATGGTGACCCAGCAATTCCTGAACAGCGTGCTCTCCCAGCGAGGCCCCTCGGCCCTCCCCTACTCGGAAGACGTCAAATGGCTCATCCGCCAACACATCCTCTCCCTTAACCAAGCCTTCCCCTCTCTCCACCCAGAGACCGCCACCTTCACCCACAACGACGGTCGCTCCGTCAACCTCCTCCGCGCCGATGGCACCATCCCCATGCCCTTCCACGGAGTCACCTACAACATCCCCGTCGTCATCTGGCTCATGGAGTCCTACCCCCGTCACCCTCCCTGCGTCTATGTCAATCCCACTCGCGACATGATCATCAAGCGCCCTCACTCCCACGTCAACCCCTCCGGCCTCGTCTCCATCCCCTACCTCCACAATTGGGTCTATCCCAGCTCCAATCTCGTCGATCTCGCCACCGAGCTCAGCCGCATGTTCAGCCGCGACCCCCCGCTCTACTCTCGCCGCCCCAACACTAATCCTAACCCTAACCCTAATCCGCCTTCCAATCACCCCGGCGCATATCCCAATCCGAGCCCCAACCCAACTGGGTATTCCTCCGTTTCGTCGAATTCGATGAATTCGGCGGCGATCCCGCCAAGGGTGTATCCTCCGTCGCCGTACGGGGCCTCCGGCGGGGCGAGGATTCCACCGCCGTCGCCGCAGCGGCAGACGGAGGATCCAAACGAGGTGTACAAGAGGAACGCGATAAACAAGCTTGTGGAGACGCTGCACGGTGATATCATGGGATTGAGGAAGACGAGAGAGGCTGAAATGGAAGGGCTTTTTAATGTGCAGGCAGCACTCAGGCAGAGGGAAGAACAGCTTGGGAAAGGGTTGAGAGAGATGCTGGATGAGAAGGAGGGGCTAGAACAGCAATTGCAAATGGTTTTGATGAACAGCGATGTTTTGGAGGTGTGGCTGAGGGAGAATGAGGGGAAGATGACTACTATGGGGAGTTCAGATGTGGTTGACGATGCGTTCGAGCCTTGCGATGCTCTTTCTAAACAAATGCTTGATTGTACTGCATCGGATTTAGCTATAGAGGATGTAATTTACTCATTGGACAAGGCAGTACAGGAGGGTTCCATACCCTTCGATCAGTATTTGAAGAATGTAAGGTTGTTGTCCCGGGAGCAGTTCTTCCACCGTGCTACATCTGCAAAAGTTAGGGCTGCACAGATGCAGGCTCAGGTTGCTAGTATGGCTGCTAGGGCATCATACGTTTCATGAAAAAAAGTCCATGACTTGGTCTGCTACGGTGGATTTTCTGCCATGGCTGAAGTCAAGTCAGTATTGTTACCATGATCCCTTTCAATACTGCTAAAGATAATATAGTTTAGGGTTAGTTCTTTTGTGAAGATATGTTGGTGTTAATTTTTTTCCTTTTTTGATTTGTATTGATAAGAGAAAAAAACATTGATTTTGTTGCCATAACACTTGTAATTGCCTAATAATTTATGTGCCAAAGCTTGTTTTTGTTTCTAGCTCTTAAACTATGAATTTGAGATGTGGTCAGAGCTGCAGTGATTCCCTGTGGCAATTCTTGAGCTTAATATATATTGAGAAGTAGAGTACGCTCTGTATGTTTCTGTAGAATACTTTTGGTGTCAAAACATATGTTATCATAAAATAAATCGTATAATTCATAAATTGTAGTTTACCCGTATGGTATTTTCACCAACAGTGTAAATAGTAATTAGTTCAGCAAGTTGTCCTTTAAGAAGGAAAGCTCTTCAGTTCTCAATGTTTGTTTTTCTAGAAAACCATATGCTTGCTCTTGTGAATGCTGTTGACACTTGTTTTGTAATTTAATGACCCTGTGTTTTTCATCTCTCTGTTTAGCCAGGATTATCCCATTTAGCTTTATCCCATAACACTAGTCCCTTCTCCCTCTGCCCCACAAGGATTGTCTTCCTTTTATTGTAGCTGTATCCATAATGCCCCTTCATTGTAAAGTCAAAAGTATGGAGTTATTTTATTTATTTTTTGGAATACTTCTTTTATTTCTCTTGGAATACTTCTTGTTGTATTTCTCAGCATTTTTTTTTAAAATTTTTTATTTTTATACATAGAGCATCAATCCATGGAAGGGTTGCTTGGCAAAATAAGCTAGATAAGAAAGTTATCAATGCATCATTTTCAGCTTGCTAAAGTTTGCTCTTATTTTTGTGAGTGTGTTTTTTATTGTGTTTTTTGTTTTGTTTTGTTTTTTGTTTTTTAGGTGTCGTAGTGTGGGTAAGAGGGAAGGGGGTTGCTTACAAATGTCCTAAGGGCACTCATTTGGATGCTGTTTTCCAAAACATTCTAACATTTGATGCAGTAATTGACCTTGGAGGCGATTTGAATTGCTAGACAGGTGGCAGCTAAGATGTTGGTCAATTAAAAGTTTATACTTTTAAAAAATTTATTCCACATAAAAGTAGTGGGAGATAGGGTAGAAATTGTGGGAGGATTTGTGAGAAAGTGGAATTTAATGCAATTAATCAAGCATTAGAATTATGGGTATTTTTTTGAAATGAATGTGGGAACACCAGAGAGAGAGAGAGAGAGCTTGCTTGCTTGCGTGCATCTCTGTTTGTGTACTTTGTACATACACTGGCAGGGCCATTTTTGTTCTGCACTGCCAATGTCCACTATGGCACTATTCATATCTTGTTTGCCCTCACTTCAGCTTTTAATGAGGGTCAATAGAGTTGTGAAAGGGGAGGGATTGGAGGAACCGTAGTCCAAAAACCATGGTCTTAGTTAAGGTTACCATGGTTAATGTTAATAAGTGGCTCAATTCTCTCATAGAAGGTCAATGTTGCACAATTACTATTAGCTTACTCTGGCAAGGGCTGATTGGCTGGCCAGAGTGTTCACTCATTTCTCGGGAGCTTTTGTTTTTGGCATTATCCTTCAGATAGGCGGGAATTTTTTATACTACTTAAAAATGTGAGCTGGTTGTTGCCTTGGCAGTTTTTCCATTGAGCTGTCTGCGCAAGTCGGGGCTGGACATTTTCAGGCCAGGCTGCTAGCATGAGTGCTAGGGCATCAAGTGTTTTGAGAAATTTTATGATTTGGTGTATCTTGCTACAAATTTTGTGGGTGTCTGTCAATGCATGTTTGAAGATAGGGTTTTTTGGGGTGAATTTCTGTTTATATATATATTTGTGTGTGTGTGTGTGTATATATATTGAAATCTGTCAATGTGTGTGTGTGTGTGTGTATTTTTGTTATTGTATTTTAATTGTCCTATAATATGTCAATATGTTAAAACATATATACTTGTCCAATAATCCATGCATTCAAATTGAACCTTATTTTTATTAGTTGAAGAGATGGTTTTAAAAACTTATATTTGGTCCTGGATTTCACATGTGAACTTTTTATGCAGTCATAGCTGCAGTACTTTCCTGTTTGATTATTCTTGAACTCACCAGGTGTCAGGTACTGGAAGTACCAAGGGTACCTGCCTCGAGTTTCAGACAAAATTTTGATGTCAAACATGTTTTATCACAAAAAATGTTACAAGTTTGTTTGCTAATTCCAGTTAGAATGTAAACAGCGATATTGTTGGTAATTTATGTTTGACAACCTAATTTTTTTTTAGTTCTTAAAGTTATTCTCTTTTCTTACTAATCAAGGTGTTTTTTCTTCTAATTGATGTTGACTGTTATTGTATTACTTCATGACTACAAGAATATTGTCTTAAACTATGATGCTGATTTATGGGCATGCTTATCCTGTTTCTTTTGCTTTTATATGTTCAAGTAATGATTGTGATTTCTCTTTGTTTTTCATTTTTGAATTGATGTTGTCTCACTATCCCACTAGGATTGTCCTCCTATAAGTTTGGTCTTATAATTCGTTTCCATTTATTTTCTTTGGTGGTGGTAGTTGTCGACTTAAAGAAGCTGAAGTCCTGTAAGTACTTTGGTTGTGTCCAAATGGATGCTGGATGAGTGAATTGTCTTGATGGCCTTTGATAGTTTAGATACATGCTACAGTTGACCGTGGTTTTGACACAGAGCTGAAAATAGAGGAGTGTGTAGATGGTGGGAAAGATTCATTTGAAGTCACTGATAAAATGATGTCTTTTGTCAAACTGGAATATCTGAATGATCAGATGTATTCATTTTACCTGAGAGGCTAGTTTTTTTTTTTTTTTATATAATTTGAATCACTAAATTAGATGCATGTTGAATCAAGAAGATACAATCTCCAAATTGATGCAGGAGTCAGCTATGAAAAGAAATATTGTACCAAATAGAAACCTTAGATTTTAATAGCTTACATTTATTTGTTTGTATGAGTTTAGAGAACTCAAAAAGCACAAAATAGAACAATTTTTACCCTGGGCTGTTGGCAAATCAGAGTGCCATATATCCTAGGTTTATACTGTACCTGTCCTTGTTTTTCTTTGTTTTACTTGCTGGTTGGAGATACTTGGTATCCAATTATTCTTGGTGGAACTGAAATGGATGAATTGGTGTTTAATTGAAAAAAGTAATCTGGAAGGTGCACTAGCTGTGTGGTCTCTGGGTATACTAGAGAGAGAAGAAATGAGCATTTGGTGAGTGTAGAAACTATTTTTTGTAACGTTGTTTCCTAGATATGCCAAAGGTTGAGTTGTTATGAGAGCGTTCTGTAAATAGCTAGAACTTTGCAGTGGTTAAGTTTGAGATTGGAATACCTACTAACATCATGAGTAGTCTTGGGAGATGCCAAAAGATCCTAAAACGAGTACTAACTAGCCAAGCGATTACGTTTGATGAAAATTAGATGTGATTTACAGCTAGATGAACCGGGTTGCTCTTGTGTTTTCATTTTAGTTCATCCCTTTTAATGCTGCTTTTGGGAGCATGAATTTCGGACTTGGGCGGATTTGGATAATTTTCAATATAATTTTATTATATCTTATTCAAGCCTAATACCAATTCAAAACTAAAATCTCTCCAAACATAGGTAAATTTGGATTTGTGTTAAATTTGGAGAAGATATAATATATAATTGTATTGAAATTTGTTCAAATTTATCCAATTTCAAATTCAAGATCCGGAACCTATGCTCTCAAAAGAGGTTTTTATAGGAAGATGATGAAAGGAAGGGATACTAAGAAGACTGTTGTGAAGATTTTCACTTTTGCAGTTATTTATTTGTTTTTTAATAAGTTTTAGTGGTTAATCAATGAACCCACGTTACTTTGGAGGGCTTATCACATCCATTTCCAGCCCTTGTTTAAATTTCTATTGAAAGCCCAGCAGAGGGCCATAGATTTAGCAGGAGATTTTTTTTTTTTAAATGAACAGGGAGGATTATTACTGACAGTACATAAAGCTTTTGGAGCTTCTGTGGCTGTTCTTATTTGAATCTTTCTTATTTGGTTGGAATGGCAGCTTGACTGCCCTTCTTAAGGTTTAAAATATTCAGTCTTATCTCTCTCTCTCTCTCTCTCTCTCTACAATAGTGATTGGGTCTTCCTTGATACGTGTCTTTTATGTCAAAAACTTAGCTCAGTTAAAACTATTTTCCATTTAGAATGGTGGGTGGATGGGTGGGTATGTCTTGGCTTCTTACTTTGAATAGTTCCTAGTTACTTCAATGAATGGATGTGTGTGAAATATGAAGCCTTCATAGAATGGGAGCAGTTGCGTTTAATGTTCATATGCCAACCTACTAGTAATACTTGTACTATATATCTCTGATTACTATGTTTCTCTGATGTTCCGCCTGATGGTTACATCTGGGAATTGTTAGGGCTAGCACTTCATATAGTATGGACCATATCCTATCGGCCTTAGTGGTCTTATCAATTATGATGCGACAAAATGCCGTCTTCTTTTAAAAAATAAAAGTTTCATATAAAGATACTATAGTCTCAAATGTGCTTCTTTCTGCCAAAAAGTAGAAATAAACATGTCATCAGTCATGCTCAATTCTGTTCTTACTGTGTCGCAAACCCTTTGGAGGGGAATGAAGAAACATTACTAAATGCAAACTCTACTCTCATTTACTAAGGTTTCCTTAAGACAAAAAGATTTTGCTTGGGCGACAGGAGAATTAAAAAAGAGGTCATTTTCTTTTCAATCATTGATTTGTTATATGCCATTTAATTTTATTTTCATAATATTCTTTAATTTCCAAATGAATTTAGATAAAAATAAATTTTACAACTCATAAGTTCATGATAAAAAAAAGACTCAAGCCCCATGGAGAATTATCCAATGCATTTTTCACCCCCCCCCCCCCCACAAAGAATGCAATTTGAAAACGTTTAGATACTGTTTGGTTTAACTTTCCAAAATTCATCTTATTCTTACATAAAATAAAATAAAAACTATAATTTTGAAAAATGAAACCAAATGATATAGGAAATTCAGTGAGTGCAATTTTAGAAAAGAAAACCCAACCCGGGGCATCTGCAAAGCGTGAAACTAATGTAAAGGGAGCTATAGGAAACGGAGAAACCAAATCATTTGCCAGAAAGCACAAGATGCATTTTTTGATTGGTAAATCAGAAACAACCATACACAGGGCCATCCCAACATCACATATGTAGACTTCTCCCCTGTTTCATAACTTCCATTCACCCACTTTACAGAGAAGATGTAACAAACTGCCTGGGCACCCTGAATATGTCTTTCCCAGCAAAAGGAGATGTCCACTCATGCGTGCCAGAAGGTGCTTCCATCGCCATTCCATCCTGCAACTCTGAGATGCATATGCCATTCGTACCAGCCAAGCTGGCACCAGAATTGTTCTTTAAAAATGACGAGAGCCCCAACCACAACCCATTTGACTTGGACGATGACGAGTTCGCTTCCAAAGTCCAATCTATGCTTGTGTAGTCACACTCTGGCATTGAGCCTCCTGTGTTCCAATCCACTGGAGAAGATGAGCCCGAAGTTCCCATTGAACCCCAACCAGAAAATAGTCCAAGTGAGGGTGGAACAGCAAGTGAAGGTGAAGATGAACCCATACGGCTCCAAGAACTCTCCAGCCCGGACACTGTAAAATCCACATGGCCGGAGAAAAAATGCTGCTGTTTGTTACAAGCTTGATGGTAGTATTGCTGCAAGCTCAGGTTTTCCTGGCTGACGCTTACCCTGCTCTGATTCTGTGGTAAATTTCCATTGGACTTCGCAATTTCAAAACCTGGGAAATTACTTGGATACCATCCAGTTGTTTCTGGAGGAGAGGCATCTACGGTTGAAACATGTTTCTGCATTGCATTTATGGGTTGTGGACGATGCATCATAATTGCTGGCTCCCTGACTGAACTTTGAGGAATATATCTCCCATCGTTTCCAACAATACCACCATAACGAGGCTCCATCTTTGCTGATGGAGGAGCTACTTGCATAGGTGATGCCAGTGAATATGAAACAGAAGGGCTTGATGCCGTAGGGGGCCATCTCTTCTCCATCAGCTTCTGTTGATTCATCTTCAATGACTGCATGTTTCTGTTCCCAGGGTCAAGAGGATTCAACATCGATGCTCCTGCCTTGGTAGGGTTAAAATCTCTTTCATTCATTCTTTGCTGCATTGTGACAGGAGCAATATGTTTTTCCTGTGGTCTCATCAGGTTACTGGAAATGGGAATTTCTTGTGGCTTCGGTGGAGTGGGTGGTTGCTCCTGCTTCTGTGCTCTCAGAGTCTCTTCTGCCTTCTCAAGATCACCTTCACTGGCAATAATAGCTTTTTCAACCTCCTGCTTCGAGCACTTGTGCTTCACTTCCATAACTGCAATTTGAGCAAGCTCTTCACTTACATCAATTTTCAGATTGCTCCCATTCCCAAGATTAGTGTCCTTGCTCTGAGTTGCTTCTTCACTTACATCAAAAAGCCAGGCAACTGATTCCTCCAACTTGCCCTCATTCAATATTAGAGCCAAGGTTGCCCGCTCAGAAGAGAACCCCATTGCAACAAGCTGCTGAGAGAGTGCTTCCAATTTTCTAGACATTAGGTACCCACAGCAACGCTCATGCAATTCCTGTGCTCGCCTCTCCTTTTGACGCTGGTGTTTCCTCTCATTCTTCTGACGGATCTTCTCTCGTTTGTCATTGTCACAACCAGGTACTGTTTCTTGCTTAGGAACTGTGCCGGTTGTCTTCTCTTTTGGGTCTTCAGACTCACCAGAGCAGCTGCCATTATTGGAAGCCGAATCATAATCAGTTACTGTTCCATGTGAGCTACCAGAATTCTCATTTCTGTCATCTATATTTCGAAAACGACTGCTGTTGTGCATTGTTGGAGAAGAACCAACTGGAGCTGTATCCAGAGAATGGAAAGTACCAGAAATAGGATTGTAAGCACTTGCTGGACTGCCACTCCCTGTGTTGCCTGCTCCAGAAGGTTTGGAAGAAACCTTCTGCCTGGACTTGGACTTGGATTTTGATGCTGGAGACATTTTTAGATTTCAATCTGCTAATTCAGACCTGCAAAAAACAAAGAGCTGAATCCCCACTTCTTAATGAATAGTACCTAAGAGTTCAAATTAATACAAGGGGCCATCTAGATAATATAAAAAAATATCAAACAGGATTTCATAGGAAAAGCTATTCTTTAAAAAGATAATAACGTAAGAAAGAAATCACCACATGCTGTCTCACATAATGTCACAATAAGAGTTCTCAAGTTATGGACTAGATCACATCCCGTCAAGGAGAGATGATTGTGTTCGGGGAGAAAAGAGAAAACTAATGGGGTTACCTTAATTAAGATGCAAATTCATAAAGGGAAGTTCATAATGTACATAACAGTTCAGACTTCACTATTTATACCCCAAACTCCTGGATGCGGGATGAGAAACAATTCATTCATCCTCAATTTGAACTAGGAATAGGAAAAATATCATTGTAGGAATTTTAATTACTGGTACTCATTAAACATGTATAAAGATTTTACAAAATCATTGATAAAGGTGCCAGATAATTTTCACCAACAGACCAGAATATGGAATAATTCAACAGAAAATAGCACAAGAAGGATCATAAGGGAGCAGCAGCAGTCCAATCTCTTGCACATTGTCCAATTATAAAAGCATAGGGGCAAACAGCAGTCCAATGACTAAGAACAGCGAATAGCATAAATACCCAGAGGAAAGAAAATTATACATTACCCTTTCAAAGGCATGCAAACATTTGTAAATGTCCAAAAAAATAAACAGCAGCTCTTGCAAAAATAATGCCAAAGCCTATCACATCAGTTACTCATCTATAGATATAATATTAGCCAATAAGAAAATATATAGCCACAATGTTGGCAACAAATATGCAATAAAAAAAAATGAAAATATGCTGCTAATTGTCTCAATTCATGGAATTACAGAACTTGATTTAATTGCAACTTGTTAATAGAAATTCCATTGTAAATCAACATTAATCTGATTGTCAATAGTCACTCATGCTTACTAGATGAATTTGAAAATAACAGCCATTCTTTTTGGAAGCTATTTAACACAATATTGCATTAGAATTCACATGATTAGAGGAATGAAAAAAACTGAAAATTTACAAAAAAAAAAGCAACCCATAATATATAAATTCGAGCAATATGCGATGTATCCAAAAGCATGCATCACAAGAAATTGACAGTGATGAATGGTACTAGCATAAAGTAAAATAAATAGCAAAGCCTAATCCAAAAAATCAAATACAAATAGTAAGAAAAATCAAATGCTGTTCCCTTCTTTTTAAAAGTTAGATTTGTTCATTTAAAATCACAAACTCAGTATTTTTTTTTTAAATACTAGTGAAAACCCATGAAAATTTAGATTTTATTACAGTCACAAATTCAATTTCCTTTTCATCTAAATGATGAGTTTAATTTAACAGGATATCAAGCAATCATGGCAATATATTGATCAATAAACAGAGAAAAAAATTAAAAGTAATGTACATATTTGGACTTCTGAAGAAACATAACAGTATTTATTTAATAAATAGATTCCTCAACAAATGGTGTTAAATTTTGCAGGGATCAAACACCAGTTCAATGTATTGATTTAAACACACAGGAATAAGTTAAAAAGCAATGAGAAAACAGAGGAAACATTTGGTGTTAATTAAAAGATACATTCATTATTTATGTAACATAGTAGCATACAATATGATGTTTTAAAATAAATATTAGCACATGGATATTTACGGATTTCAAAAAAGAAAATTTTGTAAACCATTTATGCATGGATTTATGATATACAAGAGGAAATTACAAATGGAACTGATCGCTGACTATCTGCATGATTTAAACTGGATCTAGGCTTCTACAATATGGTTTCAAGTTAACAAATATGACTGCAATTACATCATTGAAAATCATTGCTTAAAATATTATCAGACAGCAGTTTAAACACAGGCAAAATTACAGTAAGAAATTATCATTTCATCCATAACATGTTTAAGAGACCAACTAAGAGAACAACCATCGCAAACACTTGCATGCAAGTGATCCAATCACTCGCAACCACACTCTCGATGCGTTGCATGGAGTGCTGTCAGCAACTCATTCTGCTACAGTTGTGACTTGAAAAAAATCTTATTTTTATGCACAAAAAACAACCATTCTAATTAAATACAATGCTTTTCTAAATTGACTCAAATTCATATTCATCAATTAAATAAAAGGGTTTTCTTCTCCATTCAAAATTTTAATTGATAAAGAAGCTTAGTTTAGTTAGCTCCCAAAAGTTTTCCAACACGATGCCGCTAAAATGCTGGCTGAATTTTTTTTTTTTTTGGAAAAAATCAAATACTTGAATTTCAGGTTTACCCACAAAATTTAATTGGAAGAAAAAGGAGAATTCCAGACTTTCTACAACCGATATAAGAAATAGGTTAAAAAAAAAAAAAAACAAGACTCAATGAGCATTAAGCGGTCATATCGTTTCTATCAAATAACCCTGGCAATTTACTAGGAACAAAAAGTTTGACAAGATCTAAAATACATAAATATATATTTAAAACAGGCAACCATATCTTGTTTGATGAAATAAAATCACAATCATTGTCCTCCAATGTAACGGCATAAAAGATGGAAATGAAATTTATTCGCCAATGTTGTACGCCAATCGAAATGCAAATTCAAGCTCGCGCCACAATTCCAATTCCATCAAATCCAAATCAAACAAATCATGTCGCATTGCATGCAAGCAACAAGGAAAACACAGAGGAAACCATAGAAGCCCCAAATTCCAAGCTGATCGCACAATCTGATGATTAAAAAAAGTAAATCCACGAACCCGACATTCTCATTCTCTACAAGAACACAAGCATGAACATACCACGCAACGGCACGAATTCAACAACAACAACCTCCTCGGCTAGATCTCTGTCTCAAACCCTCAAATCACGAATACGGGATCACACAAAACCCTCACCAATAGAATAACGTCGCAACGCGTCGCTAAATACGAACGCAGGGAGCCAAGGGGGGGGGGGGGGGGTAACAGATCTAGGGGAGAAACAACGGAATCACAGCTCACCAGTGAGGATGAAACGACGGAGAGGTAACCGACGAACCAAACGGAACCGAAGAAGCTCCCCAATCTCGGTGGCGCCGCGCACCGCACGTTGATTTGTTGTGGTTTGGTGTTGGTGTTTTTTGTTTTGTGTTGTTTGGTTTCTATGTTTTCGTTGTTTTTCCCGTTTCGGGAGGTGTCCTATGGAAGGAGAGGGAAAGCAAGAGGTGATTAGCTGTGGGTGGGGGAGGGAGCGGACGCGAAGCTAAAATTAGGGCGGAATTAAACTGGGGAGGCGAAGTCCGGTGGGAGATTTTGATTTTGTCTAAATAGAGAAAATCGGATAGAGGCAGTTAGGGCGGGCGGGCGGAAGGCTTAGACCGCGTGCGGCGGGAACTCGGCCCAACGGTAAAGCTGTTGAGATCCTGTGTGTCCATAATCAACTAGGTCTATCAATTTATTTTGTTTATTTTTAAAATATTCTATTAGTTTTAATGGAATTTAATACAAATCCAAATCGAGACTTCTCCAAACATAGGCAGATTGTATTTGAAATCTTGGAGTTCGGATTACAAATTTAAATTTGTATACGATTGAAATTGTATTGCATTTTATTCAAATTCTAAGAAACCTTTAAAACTATGTTAGACCAATGGTTAAATATTATGTAGAAAAACATTAGATGAATACATTAGAATTTTTTTATGTAAAGTTTAATTAGCTTGTGTTGAGAAGTTTGGAGTCGGGTTTGCGATTTAGATTATATATTTTTTGAATAAAATATGATAAAATATAATAAATTTTATCTTGATTTATACATATTCAAATTTAAGACTTGAAATTTATAACTCTAAATATAAGATTATATAATTATTATCATAGATATATATAAGTAATAGTATATATGAGTCATTCATGTAGCGATGCTTTTGGCATGTTTAGAATTGTGAATATTTTTTTGGGGATGTGAATTGATTACTAAATGATTAAGAGGAGTTCATTAGTGAAGAAATAATGTCTTCTCAATTTAACAATTTTAATTACATAATGTTAACTAATAAAATTAATTTTTGATTCATTTAATTGGTTTAGAATTGAGAGGTCAAATTATTAGTACAATTATGTGCAAACTTAC
Source organism: Malania oleifera (assembly GCF_029873635.1). Taxonomy (NCBI): domain Eukaryota; kingdom Viridiplantae; phylum Streptophyta; class Magnoliopsida; order Santalales; family Ximeniaceae; genus Malania; species Malania oleifera. The sequence goes on from NC_080425.1 coordinate 88,688,183, forward strand.
ATCTGTGTTATATTGTCTTAAATAATTCTCAATAAAGCAATGATGTAAACATGAGAACGTAACTTTTTTCATTTGTTTGTAACGTGTGCTTATATTGTGAACTCATTGATGATTCTTATTTTTTTTTTCCAGGAAATCGTCGACGGTTTCCTGCGGGGACAGAGTCCATAAGTTAAGCTGTTATGTTTTCTTTTCATTTCTAATTCACCCATTCTCTCTCTAAAAGCTAGTGTCACGCCCTAAACTCGACAATGGGCCCCAAGGTGTGATTGATAACCTAACATGTCTTTGTATCATACAAACATCCATGATATTACACAAAATGAGGGTCCAACCCCATAGGGCTCGCAGATACCCTCTACACAATCACATACACATGATATGCGCAACGAAATAATTTAACCTATTACATTCATTCATACCATACCAGAGTCTAAGTTCCAAAGAATTCCAAAACATAACCCCGGGTGTCTACATAACCCAGAATGACTCCCCGGTTACAGTTCAGTACTTACACAAGTACTTTTACCATGCTAACCAAAAACCACGCTCCTAATTCGCTAGAACACTAGGTTCAGCTACCTGAAGGACCTAAAACACATTTGTATGATTGGGGTGAGACACTTCTCAGTAAGGGCGAATCAAGTTATATCAGTGTGTGCATATGAGTGTTATTTCAACACCAAAGCATAACATTTCACAATTCCAGTATATTCACAAACACTTGTCCACATCGGTAATTAAACCGGATTACAACACTTGTCCACATCAGAATTAAACCAGATGTCTCAACTCATTGGTATTAAACCAGATGTCTCAACTCATCAGAATTAAAACCGGATTTGAGACCCAAAAAATTTAACTTGATGTCTTGGCTCATTGGTAGCGAATCGGATGCCACAACTCGTGGGTAATTAAACCAGATGCTAACCACATAGTAACAAACCATCACATAGAACCTTGATATTCAACCGACATTAGTTTTTCACAGTTTCCTGAAAATAGTTTGAAACCATAGTTCCTATATCTCATTTCACAAATTCACAACTCAACACATTTCAATATACCAGCTCATGCCACACTTATTTGGGTACATAAATAGTCACATAACATTTGATCCAAGGATACAATATAACATAAATAAAGGTACGGTCATATCTATACTATAATTTATTCAAATATATGATTTTCCAACAAAAACTGAGATGATACCTGAAACCCCAATTTTCCTAAAAACTGTAAACTCGAAAATCCCGTAATTTCACTTGGTAGAATTTCCCAAATAAGTATTCAAAACGTACATATCATTGTAAACCACAATTTTACCGATTCAGATTTAAAAAATAACTGATATAAACAAAATCTCCTTACCTTTTCCCAAAAACCAAAACACGAACCTAAACGATCCAAAACAGTGACACGGGATCCCCAAAACCTAAAAACCGAAGAGTACAATTGTAAGAACCCGAACCATGAGATGTGGGTTTATATGTAAAAGAGGGATATAAAATGGAATTCTGCAGACTTCGTCAATGAAGTCATAATTCGTCGACGAAGGTAGAAGGCTTTTCGTCGACTAAATTCAGAGGTTCGTCGACGAAGAATAGCCGAGAGATTTGGAAAATTTAAATATCAGGGTTCGTCGACGAAATCCCAGTCTCGTCAACGAAATCCCTGAAGACTTCGTCGACAAAGACACCAATTCGTCGACGAAGCCACTCAGGTCAAAGGCTTATAAAAGATATTTTTGGGTTTCTTCATTGCTAAGTTTTGGAAATCCTCTCTCTCTCTCTCTCTCTCTCTCTCTCTCTCTCTCTCTCTCTCTCTCTCTCTCTCTTTGATTGCTTCACCGTTTGTTGCTGGAATCATAAATCCGAAATTACTGCGAGGATCAGTGAAGGATTCTCTACGTTTCTAGCGGATCGGAATCTCATTTCAAGCGATTTCAGGTTTTGGGCTAAAATCAAGGTAAGACTTGATTTTCATTTCTAATTCGATATATATGTAGTAGTACGGATTGTAAGTATGTATTGTACTGTAGTTTGTAGATTTCGGAGTCTCAGTTCGTAGTTTTGAGGACCGTAGAGTTCGTAGTTGGATTTCGAGTTAAGGTAAGGGGATTCTGTTTATATCAGTTCATTTTCGAAATCAGGATCAAGCTTGTAGGCTACGATCATATGTATGTTTTGGCTACTTATTTGGGAAAATCTATTGGGTAAAAATGCAGGATTTTCGGGTTATAGTTTTCGAGAAAATTGGGGATTTCGGGTATCATCTCTACTTTGTTTGGAAAAACACTTGTATTGTTTAAACTATATTATTAAGGTGATCGAAATCCATATTAGCATAAATTGTATACTTGAAATTGTAAATGATATGATTTGTCGTAAACCAAATAAGTGTGGTATGTATGGTTGTATGAAATTGTTCTAGGTATTTGTAAAACAGCTATGTGGCGGCTAATTACCGTACGCTGAAATGTATAGGAACGTGAGTTCCAAAATAATTCCAGGGAATTGTAAAATAGCCAGGTATCAGATAGTTACTGTGGCGAGAGTATCCGACTCTATATCCGAGGGTGTGAAATATCACCAGTATGTTTTGGCTGGTCACCGAAGGGTGTGATCTACACCGTATGTAGTAATGGATTCACAGTGGGCCTAGGTCATCGCAGTGTAGTTTTACATGTGGCAATGTAATCGGGGTGAGACTAGGTGACCTTGTGTAGTTATGTATGTAGCAATGGATTCACTATTAGACCTGAGTCGTAGATCTTCGTAGTTGCATATGTAGTAATGTAATCGCTGTGAGACCAGGTAACCTTGTGTAGTTGCGTATGAAGCAATGGATTCACTATTAGGCCTTGATCGTCACAGCGTAGTTGCGTATGTAGCAATGTAATCGCTGTGAGACGAGGTGACCTTGTGTAGTTGCGAACTAATGTGACGACACTGACCGTATGTATGTATGTATGTATTTGAGTATCGTATGAACTGGAATGGTTTTTGTGAAAATACTAGAACTGTATGGAACTGTATGGAATTGTCTTGAAACTGTACGAATTGTTTCAAATTGTATCGTATGTATAGTGTTATGAAGTATGTAAATGACACTGGTATGCCATACACTGATATAACTTGCTTTCTCCCTTACTGAGAGGTGTCTCACCCCGAATATATACAAATGTTTTTCAGGTCCTTCGGGTAGCCGAAACTAGCATCCTAACATCCGTAAGCGAGGGGTGTTGTTTAGCTACTACTAGTGCCTGATAGGTGTGAGTTTTTGTAACCGGGTTGTCATGATGGGTTTTGTAGACGCCCGTAGTATCTATGGTATTCATAGGGATGTTTACCCTAGTATGTATAGACTCTGGTATGATACTTTTTATGTATGAAAGATCGTATTTCGCTGCGTATTATGGATGAGTATAGATGGTTGTATGTATCTATGTGGGCATCCGTTGACCCCACGGGGTTGGACCCTCTTTGTATGTTGTATCATGTATGTTTTAATTGATACAGAGACATGCTAGGTTACTAAATTCACCCCTGTGTCCCATTTCCGGGTTCGGGGCGTGATAGCTTGGTATCAGAGCTAACTAGGTTGTTAGGTCTTGTAGACTTGGTTAAGAGTATTGATGTGTACATGCCGGAGTATAGGATGTAGGAAATGGGTAGTGTTGGTCGAGGGTTGTTCTGTTGCTAGATCGAGATGTGTCGGCGGTATTCTGTGTTTTTCTTGGAATGATGATTCCAGTAAAGGCAGGACAGACCATTGATGGATTCGTGTCGGTGTGACGGGACAGGCTTAGACCTGTGAGAGTGATAGTTGACATGGTTAGGACTATGATTGTGTTAACTGTGTACGATATATGAATTCTAACTGATTCCTATTCTGTTTTCAGAATGGAGCCCAAGGATAATAACTTGGAGAGTGGTTCCGAGGAGACGGCAGGTGATGAGTCTCCCTCTGTGTCTCGTGGGTTCGCGAGGCAGGTGATCCGAAAGATTGGATGAGTGTTAGGAGACGCGAGAGTTCTCCTATTGATACGGGGTGTACCATCGAGAGGTTCACACGCATGCACCCTCTGACATTTATGGGAAGACCTGATCCGATAGTGGCGGAGGACTAGATTGAGAAGACCAAGAGGATTTTGGGAGTCCTCCACTGCACTGAGAAGCAGAAGGTCTTGTACACTACCTTCCAGTTGATTGGGGAGGCAGGGCGATGGTGGACAGCAGTGAGCCTGCTTGAGAGGCAGAGAGCTGGTCCATCTGATATGACGTGGAGCCGCTTCAAGGAGGTATTCTTCGAGAGATACTTTCTGGCCTCCACTCGGGATGCGAAGGCTGATGAGTTTTCGGGCCTGACGCAGGGAGCTTTGATGGTGCAGAGGTATGCTTCCAAGTATATCGAGTTATCACGATTCGCGCCGTACTTGGTTCCAAATAAGCACGAGAAGTCTTGGAGGTTTGAGAAGGGTTTGAGGAAAGACATTCGCTGTCTTGTAGGTATGCTATAGATCCGTGAATTCTCTGTCCTGGTGGATAAAGCCACCATAGTTGAGACTGACTTTCAGGGAGATGAGGTAGTGCAGATTCAGGGGAAGAGGCCAATATCTTCTGGTCCTCAAAGTGGTCCTCGGCAGGGACAGTGGAAGAAGAACAAGAATTACAACTCTGGTTACCAGCAGTACACTGAGCTACCGGGTTTTCAGGGGGTTCAATCCTCCGCACCGTGCGCTAAGTATTATAAATGGTACGATGGTGAATGTCAGCCATTTTGGGGTATCTGCTTCAACTGTGGCAAGTTAGGCCACATGGCGAAGAGCTGTCAGGAACAGAGGAGGATTATGCCTACACAGAGTCAGAACCGTGGGAGTAATCAGATGCCTCGGGGAAGCCACTAGGCAACCACGGCTCCAGCAAGGGTATATTCACTTACTCCAGCAGATGCGGAGCACGCTGGGAATGTGGTGACAGGTACCATGTTATTGCTTTCGAATAGAGTTTTTGTTTTATTTGATTCAGGGGCAACCCATTCGTTTATATCTGCTAGTTTTGTGAAGTTGTGTGAGGCAAAAATTGTGTGATGAATGAGATGTTGTCTGTGACTACATCGACTGGGAGTGTAACGATTTGTAGTAAGATGTTAGGAAACTGCCCAGTTATGATTCAAGAGAGACTGCAACCAGCAAATCTTGTAGTATACGACATGTCGAGTTTCGATGTCATATTGGGAATGGATTGGTTGTTCTCTAGCTATGCGGTGATTGATTGTCGTAAAAAGATAGTAGTGTTCAGACCTCCTGGGAAACAGGAGTATGAGTTTGTGGGATTGTGTGTGCGTTCAACGCCACACATTTTATCGGCATTACAGGCGAGGAGGTTACTCTTGGATGGGTGTCAGGGGTACCTAACTTGTGTGCAGGAACCGTCACGGAATGAGTTGAGGCTTGAGGACATTCGGGTGGTCAGCAAGTTTTCGGATGTGTTTCCAGATGATTTACCCGATTTACCTTCGGATCATGAGGTTGAATTTGTGATAAAGTTGTTGCCCGGTAAGGCACCGATCTCTAAAGCTCCGTACCGAATGGCTCCGGCAGAACTTCAAGAGTTGAAGGAGTAGTTGCTGGAAGTACTAGATAGGGGATTCATTTGACCTAGTGTTTTGCCTTGGGGAGCTTTAGTATTGTTTGTGAAGAAGAAGGACGGGTCGATGCGTATGTGTATTGACTACCGTGAGATTAACAAAGTGACGATAAAGAATCGTTACCCTTTGCCTCGTATAGATGATCTCTTTGACTAGTTGTAGGGGACGCGGGTCTTTTCGAAGATCGATTTGCGGTCAGGATATCATCAGGTGAGGGTTAGAGCGGAGGATGTAGCAAAAACTGCTTTTCGAACCAGATACGGCCACTATAAGTTCTTGGTTATGCCGTTCGGGTTGACCAATGCTCTGATAGTATTTATGGATCTGGTGAATAGGGTGTTTCATGAGTACCTAGATCGATTTGTGGTGGTATTCATTGACGACATTTTGGTGTACTCGAGGAGTACGAAAGAGCACGTGGAACATTTGAGGTTAGTGTTACAGATTCTGCGGGAGAAGAAGCTATATGCTAAGCTGAAGAAATGTGAATTCTAGTTGAGTCAGATTGCGTTCTTAGGCCATGTGGTTACTGGGGATGGTATATCAGTTGATCCTAGCAAGATTGAAGCTGTGGTCGACTGGGTAAGGTAGAAGAATGTGCAGGAGGTTCGGAGTTTTCTGGGACTGACGGGTTACTATCGTCGGTTCGTAGAGGGATTCTCTAAGCTATCTGGACCTTTGACATGATTGACCAGGAAGGGAGTCCAGTTTAAGTGGACCAGTGATTGCGAGCAGTGCTTTCAGGAGTTGAAGCACTAGCTGGTTATTGCTCCAGTATTGACCATTCCTTTGGGGGATGGTGAGTTTGTGATTTATAGCGACACGTCCCTAAAGGGTTTGGGATGTGTGCTTATGCAGCAGGGTAAGGTAGTGGCGTATGCTTCTCGGTAACTTAAGGAGTATGAGAAGAATTACCCTACGCATGACCTAGAGTTAGCTGCTGTTGTTTATGCCTTGAAGATCTGGCGGCACCATTTGTACGGTGTTCAGTGTGAGATTTTCACTGATCAAAAAAGCCTCAGGTACTTTTTCACACAGAAGAAGCTGAATATGAGACAGAGGTGGTGGCTAGAATTGATTAAGGACTACGATTGCACGATTAGCTACCATCCAGGGAAAGCTAACGTGGTAGCTGATGCGTTGAGTCGGAAGTCAAAACATGCAGTAGTATCTGCAGTTGTAGCTCAACATTATGTTAGGAGGGATCTGGAAAGCCTTGGCGTGGAGATGGTGTCCGGTGATCATCAGGATTTTATTGTTAGCTTGGCAATCCAATCGACTTTGTTTGAGCGTATTAAAGCCACGCAGGCTAGTGATGCGAAGTTAGTTGAAATTGTGAAGAAAGTGCAGTAGGGTTTGAATGCGGATTTTAACATCTCTGACAGAGGGTGCATTGAGGTCTGGGACCAGGTTGTGTATTCCAAATGATGATAAGATCAGAAGGACGATTCTGGAGGAAGCTTATCGTTCTCTGTATATGGTACATCCGGGTAGTACGAAGATGTATCGGGATTTGTGCATATCCTTATGGTGGAGTGGTATGAAGAGGGATATTGTCCGGTTTGTGGAGCAGTGTCTGACGTGTCAGCAAGTAAAAGCTGAACATCATAGGCCGGTAGGGCCGTTGCAGCCTTTGCCTATTTCAGTATGGAAATGGGAGCATATTTCCATGGACTTTGTTACCGGACTAGCGATAGCACTTCACGGGCAGAATGCTATTTGGGTAATTGTGGATAGATTGACAAAATTTGCTCACTTTATACCGATGAAGGTTAGTTATCCTCTGAGTAGGCTAGCTGGTATGTACGTGCATGAGATTGTGAGAATGTACGGAGTACCGGTGTCCATTGTTTTAGATCGGGATCTGAGGTTCACTTCTCAATTTTGGAAGAGCTTGCAGGTAGCACTGGGGACAAAGCTTACTTTCAGTACAGCGTTCCACCCCCAGACTGATGGATAGTTGGAGAGGACGATACAAATCTTGGAGGATATTTTATGGGCTTGTCTATTGGACTTCGGTGGTAATTGGATTTAGTTTCTGCCACTAGTGGAGTTTTCCTATAACAATAGCTTCCGGGCTAGTATAGGGATGGTACCGTTCAAGGCTTTGTATGGTCTGAGGTGTCGATCTCCTTTGTATTGGGATGAGGTCGGTGAACGTCAGGTTTTAGGACCTGAACTTGTGCAGCAGGCATCTGAGAAAGTAGGTTTGATCCGGGAGAGGATTAGATCGGGTCAGAGTCGGCAGAAGAGTTACGCGGATGTTCGCCGCCGTGAGTTGGAGTTCGCGGTAGGGGGTAAAGTATTCCTTAGAATCACTCCGATGAAGGGAGTGATGAGATTCGGAAGAAAGGGCAAGTTGAGCCTGAGGTTTATTGGACCATTCGAGGTACTTGAGTGAGTGGGTCTGGTGGCCTACAGAGTTGCCTTACCTCCAGCACTCTCGAGGGTCCATGATGTGTTTCACGTATCCATGTTGAGGAGGTATGTGTTGGATCCTTCACATGTTATTAGTTATGTTGAGTTGGAAATTGGGGATACTTTAGCGTATGAGGAGATACCTATGCAGGTTCTGGACCGTAAAGTTCATAAGCTTCGTACCAATGAGATACTATTAGTGAAGGTATTGTGGTGGAACCACGAGGTTGAGGAAGCTTCTTGGGAACTGGAAATGGAGATATGTCGGAAGTATCCGCAGTTGTTTTAAGTAGTATTTGGATAGTAGGGTGGTATGAGTAAGTATGTATGTATGTAATCCTCTATTATCGTATTGTATTGGTGGTTAGCCTCTGGGAGAGTCCTATTGCATTGTAAGCTCTCGAGGCTATGTATGTATGTAACCACGATATTCCTCCACCATAAGGGAGGGAATGTATGTATGTATCGTAACGGGGCTGCGTATAAATGGCTGCCGTATTCTCTAGAGTGTGTATGTATGTATCGTAATGGGGCTGCATATAAATGGCCGTCATGTTCTCTAGAGAATGTATGTATGTATGGTGACAGTCTAGTTTCACTTCAGAGTAAGTATATACGTAGTAGTATGAATGTGTTCATAATGAGAGAGATGACAAATTTCAAGGATGAAATTTTTGTAAGGAGGGGAAATTGTAAGAACCCGAACCGTGAGATGTGGGTTTATATGTAAAAGAGGGATGTAAAATGGAATTCTGCAGACTTCGTTGATGAAGCCATAATTCGTCGACGAAGGTAGAAGACTTTTCATCGACGAAATTCAGAGGTTCATCGACGAAGAAAAGCCGAGAGGTTTGGAAAATTTTAATATCAGGGTTCGTCGACGAAATCGCAGTCTCGTCAACGAAATCCCTGAAGACTTCGTCGACGAAGACACCAATTCGTCGACAAAGCCACTTGGGTCAAAGGCTTATAAAAGATATTTTTGGGTTTCTTCATTGCCAAGTTTTGGAAATCCTCTCTCTCTCTCTCTCTTTAAGACTCGAAGCTTTCTCTCTCTCTCTCTTCAATTGCTTCACCGTTTGTTTCCGGAATCATAAATATGAAGTTACTGCAAGGATCAGTGAAGGGTTCTCTACATTTCTAGCGGATCGGAATCTCATTTCAAGCGATTTTGGGTTTCGGGCTAAAATTGAGGTAAGACTCGATTTTCATTTCTAATTAGGTATATGTGTAGTAGTACGGATTGTAAGTATGTATTGTACTGTGGTTTGTAGATTTTGGAGTCTCGATTCGTAGTTTTGAGGACCGTAGAGTTCATAGTTGGATTTCGAGTTAAGGTAAGGGGATTCTGTTTATATCAGTTCATTTTTGAAATCAGGATTGGTAAGCTTGTAGGCTACGATCATATGTATGTTTTGGCTACTTATTTGGGGAAATCTATCGGGTAAAAATGTGAGATTTTCGGGTTATAGTTTTTGAAAAAATTGGGGATTTCAGGTATCATCTTTACTTTGTTTGGAAAACCGTTTGTCTTGTTTAAAATGTATTATTGAGGTGACCGAAATCCATATTTGCATAAACTGTATACTTGAAATTGTAAATGATATGATTTTCTGTAAACCAAATAAGTATGGTATGTATGGTTGTATGAAATTGTTCCAGGTATTTGCAAAACAGCTATGTGGCGGCTAATTACCGTACGCTGAAATGTATAGGAACGTGAGTTCGAAAATGATTCCAAGGACTTGTAAAATAGCCAGGTATCGGGTAGTTACCATGGCAAGAGTATCCGGCTCCATATCCGAGGGTGTGAAATATCACCAGTATGTTTCGGCTGGTCACCGAAGGGTGTGATCTACACCGTATGTAGCAATGGATTCACAGTGGGCCTAGGTCCTCGCAGCGTGGTTTTACATGTGGCAATGTAATCGGGGTAAGATTAGGCGACCTTGTATAGTTGCGTATGTAGCAATGGATTCACTATTGGGCCTGATTCGTAGATCTTCGTAGTTGCATGTGTAGTAATGTAATCGCTGTGAGACTATGTGACCTTGTGTAGTTGCGTATGAAGCAATGGATTCACTATTGGGCCTTGATCGTCGCAGCGTAGTTGCATATGTAGCAATGTAATCGCTGTGAAACGAGGTGACCTTGTGTAGTTGCGAACTAGTGTGACGACACTGACTGTATGTACAATGTATGTATGTATGTATGTATGTATGTATGTATTTGAGTATCGTATGAACTAGAATGGTTTTTGTGAAAATACTAGAACTATATGGAACTGTATGGAATTGTTTCTAAACTATACGAATTATTTCAAACTGTATCATATGTATAGTGTTATGAAGTATGTAAATGACACTGGTATGCCACACACTGATATAACCTTTTTTCTCCCTTACTGAGAGGTGTCTCACCTCGAATATATACAAATGTTTTTCAGGTCCTTCGGGTAGCTGAAACTAGCATCCTAGCATCCGTAAGCGAGGGGTGTTGTTTAGCTACTACTAGTGCCTGATAGATATGAGTTTTTGTAACCGGGTTGTCATGATGGATTTTGTAGATGCCCGTAGTATGTATGGTATTCATAGGGATGTTTACCCTAGTATGTATAGACTCTGGTATGATACTTTTTATGTATGAAAGATCGTATTCTGCTGCGTATTATGGATGAGTATGGATGGTTGTATGTATGTATGTGGGCATCCGTTCACCCCATGAGGTCGAACTCTCTTTGTATGTTGTATCATGTATGTTTTAATTGATACAGAGACATGTTAGGTTACTAAATTCACCCCTGAGTCTCATTTCTGTGTTCGGGGCGTGATAACAACTTCATTACAATCCTATATACCATAGATCTGTCGAACCGAAAACAGATTTAGACCCTTACCTTGATTTCAGGATAAAACAGGAAATCCTTAAAATGAAGATTCGATCCACTATAATCGTAAAGATTCTCCCCCTAATCCACGTAATAATGTCGGATCGTTGGTTCGGACAATAGACGACCCGAAATCTTTGAAAGAGAGAGTCACCTTCGAGTTTTATAGAGAGAGAGAGAGAGAGAGAGAGAGAGAGAGAGAGAGAGAGAGAGAGAGAGAATTTTAGTTTCTTAACCATTAAGTAATGAATATTCAGCTTATAGACCTTTGACCCGACCAGCCTCGTTGACGAATTGGAGCACTCGTCGATGAACAGAAGAAGGATGTTCGTCGACGACAGAGTTGGCCTCATCAACGAGCCTGAGATTCCAAAATTCCAGAAATCTCTCGGTATCCTCTTGTCGACGATCATTTGAATCTCACCGACGAGCCATAAAAGAGACTTCGTCGTTGAGAGAAGGAGCCTCGTCGATGAGCCTTGCTATTTTCACCTTTTCAAATTCCTTCCCCTTTTCTTATTTATTTAATCCACATTTCTCGGGTCGGGTTCTTACAACCTCCCCTCCTTATAAAAATTTTATTCTCGAAATTTGCAATCTCTCACTTGCTAACTCATCAATATACCCAAATGCATACTCAACTCTAGGAAGAGCCGACGACCACCCACAAAGCAGCCCCATCCCAATTATATATCATACCCTCACTTATGGTGGAGGAATACCGCGGCTATATATGCACTGTCTCGGGAGTTCACAATATCACAAAACTCTCCCAGAGACTAACCACACATCATTACTATAGTCAACATAAATATTTCATACCTACCTAATCAAATCTGCAACTCTATTCCACAGAACAATTGTGGATATTTTTGGCGTATTTCCGTCCCTAACTCCCAAGAAGCTTCCTTAACCACGTGATTTCGCCACAGCACTTTCATTAACGATATCTCCTTGGTACGCAACTTTTGAACTTTCTAGTCTAGAATATGAACGAGTATCTCCTTATACGCCAAAGAATCCACAATCTCTAAAGATTTGTAACTAATCACATGTGACAGATTTGACATGTATCTCCTCAACATAGATAAGTGGAAAACATCGTGGATCCGAGAGAGCACTAGGGGTAGTGCAATCCTGTAGGCCCCTAGACCCACTTGCTCAAGTACCTCGAATGGTCCTATATACCTCAGACTCAACATGCCCTTCTTCCTGAACCTCATCACTCCCTTCATCAGAGTGATCCTCAGGAATATCTTATCCCCCACCTCAAATTCTAACTCCCGACGGCGAACATCCGTGTAACTCTTCTGCCAACTCTAAGCTGATTTAATTCTATCCCTGATCAACTTAACCTTTTCAGAAGTGTATTGTACGAGTTTGGGTCCCAATATCTGCCATTCACCAACCTCGTCCCAGTACAGAGGAGATCGACACCTCCAACCATACAATGCCTCGAACGGTGCCATCCTGATACTAGCTTGCAAGCTATTGTTGTAGGCAAACTCCACCAATGATAGAAACTGAATCCAACTACCACTGAAGTCTAACACACAAGCTCGTAACATATCCTCCAAGATCTATATCGTTCTCTCTGACTGTCCGTTAGTCTGGGGGTGGAACGTTGTACTGAAAGTAAGTTTCGTCCCCAGTGCTTCCTGTAAGCTCCTTCAGAACTGAGAAGTGAATCTTGGGTCTCGATCTGAAAAAATAGACACTGGTACCCCGTGCATTCTAACTATCTCCTACACGTATAAGTCTGCTATCCTAGTCAAGGAGTAGCTAACCTTCATCGGCACAAAGTGAGCAGTCTCAGTCAACCTATCGACAATCACCCAGATTGCATTCTGCTTAGAAAGCGCTAGTGGAAACCCGGTGACAAAGTCCATGGAGATATGCTCCCATTTCCACTCTAGAATGCTCAATGGCTGCAACGACCCTGTTGGCTTCTGATGTTCAGCATTTACCTACTAACACATCAGACATTGTTCCACAAATCAAGCAATCTCCCTTTTCATACCACTCCACCAGAAGGATTCGCACAAATCCCGATACATCTTCGTGCTAACTGGATGTACCATATACAAAGAATGATGTGCCTTCTCCAGAATCGTCCTCCTTGTCCCCTCGTCATTTGGAACACACAACCTAGTTCCAAACCTTAGCACACCACCCTCGGAGATGTTAAAATCTGCAGCCCACCCCTACTGTACTTTCTCCACAGTCTCCATTAACTACACATCATTTGCCCGTGCGACTTTAATTCTCTCAAACAATGTTGATTGGATTACCAAGCTAGCAATGAAAGCCTGAAGATTACCATCGACCAATTCCACACCAAGACCCTCCAGGTCCCTCTTGATATGATGCTGAACTATCACTGTAGATACTGGCGCATGCTCTGACTTCCGACTCAATGCATCAGCTACATGATGTAGGACGGGAATGGTCGACCTATGTCCTACGATTCAACCCTCACACAAGCACATACACTTAAACACTTTAATTTAAGAATTTAATTATCCGAACATAAACACAATAAATCATGCTTTATTTCACATGTTAAAGGATTTTGAAAAGGTGTATGACTTGTCCAGCAATTAAGTCCCGATTGGTTCTTTCACAAAGGAATCAAGTTATATACTGAAAAGTTGTTATTTCAAAAATTCAAGAATAAAATTTCTATGTTAGCAAATTAATATTCATACAATTGATTTTAACTAGCAAATACCAATATTGCAATCTATGGATCAAATGAGTTATTCAAAGATGTGATTTTATTCTACTAACAAGGGTTCACAAGGAAATTTCGGGTTTTCAGGATCAAAAGGAGTGGGAAATGGAGTGGTGTCACCTGCAGGGTTAGAATTTGAAGGTTCTATAAAATAAGATGCTACAAGAAAAAGGGTTATATTTTCAACATTAAAAACATTGCTCATGCTAAAATCAATAGGAATATTAAGCATGTAAGCAACAGAACTAGTTTTCTTGAAAATTTTGAAATGATCCATCTTGTTAGCATGTAACTTCCTCACCTTTCCTACAGGAATCTGCTCAGGACGAATATGGACTATAACCATATCACCCTTTGAAAATTCTTTCAACATGCAATGTATGTTAGCAGGAGATTTATAATGTTCATGATTCAAATTAACCTTCATTCTTATTTCAGAGTGTAGATTGTGTATATGCTTTGCAAAAGCATCAGTTAGCTCGCTCACTCTAGACTTAAGTGGTAGTGGAATAAGATCTATAGGATTTCTAGGACTATATCTTGTAATAACTTGAAATGGGCTTAGTATTGCGGTCCTATCCACTGAACTACTGAATGCAAAATTGGCCACATGAAGGCATAAATCCCAAGTTATGATGCTTTTAACTACCTTACATCTTAATAAGTCCCTAAGGCTCCTATTTACTAGTTCAACTTGACAATTAGTTTGGGGGTAGTAAGCACTAGAACATTTAAGTTTGGTGCCTAACATGGTCCTTAAGGCTTTCAAGAAGTAACCTATGAGTTGTATATTTTTATTTGAAACAATGGTTTTGAGAAACCTATGCTTGATGAGAATTTTGTTGGTTGCTCTATCATTGATGCATGTGCTCAAAGTGTTATCCTCCTTGGGATTAGGGAAAGTAGGGCAGGCAAGTGGACCTAAACTCTTATGAACAAAGTCATTTTCATTCAATTCATTCACTTGTTTCAGCTCCTCATGTTCTATCGGGTTCACTCTATGATGTGGTAAATGAGGCAGATATGAATAAGGAACAAGGTTAGTGATATGTTGATTGTCTCTCGTGGGAGATGACTCACTAGGCGACTCAAAGATGACATCCTTAAATTCAGAAGGTAGGGATGATACTTCTACGAGTGTTTCTTTCTCAGAAAGGGCCATTTTAGTCTCCTTAGTAACAACCACCAATACTTCTTGTGTATCTTGACTTTCCTGCTCAAACGGATCTTCACTTATGATATTCAAGGTTTCTCCACTAGTTTCTTTCTTTTCCTTCTTCTTTTTCTCACCATCTTCCTTATCAAGTGCCAAGTTCCTAGTGGGACATTGTTTCGGAAAGTGTCCTTGTTTATGGTGCCTGAAGCACACTGCATTGCCAGAATTCTGGTGAGAGGATCCAGTCATAGGTGCTTTCCCTTTGTCCATAGGTTTTTGGACTATGGGATTGCTCTCTCAGGAAGCGACTTGACCTGATTGCATTGGCCGGGACTTTTCATAAGTCTGAATCTGGTAAGAGTATGACTCATTGGAAGAGGTATCAAACCGTTTTCCCATGGGCTCTTCAGTCCTTTGCTCAAAGTTATAAGCTAAACTATAGGCATGTTCAAGGGACTTCATGTGATATGGGAATAGTTTTCTCCTCAGTTTAGGCTTTAGTCCTAGACAAAATCGGGAGGTCTGTTGACTATCAGTCTCATAGACACCACATCTTACAGTTAGCTTATCGCATTGATTCATATATTCTAGAACAGTCATGCTACCTTGAAGCAAGTCGTAAAGCTGATCTATAAGGTGCTCTCTATATCTAAGGGGTGCATACTTCTCCCTTAATCTGTCCTTCATTAGATCCCAATGCTTAATGGGTCTATGGTTTAACCTCACTTCTTGCCTCTCAACGTTTATCCAATGGAGTTTGGCTTGCCCGGTTAGTCTCATTTTTGCAAACCTCACTCGGTGTGAGTCATGCATCTTACACCACTCAAAATTGGCATCCATTCCAGTCAACCAATCTTGGAAGACTTTAGGATCTTTTTGTCCATCAAAGGTGGGGGCTTCTATCCTCATTTCATCATTGTAAGGATCACGACGGTCCCTACAACAAGGTCTCCTAATATGAAGGTCATCAACATTATAGTCCTCATCATTCCAATGTTGGGCATAAAGCTTATGACGTGGGGGTATCCTAGCAATGTCATCTTGGCGACTCACTCGCCTTTTTGGAGGGAGGAAAGGTCTTTTTCTAGGAGTTATAAGTGGCTCTCTCTCAACATGAATCCTACGACCTCGGTAAGGATTCCCGACTTGAGTAGACATCCTAGGGGTTGGGAAAGGATTCAGAGAGCTCTAGGGAAGCCCTTTGGAATGGTGTTTGGTTACACAAGGTAAGGTCAAGTGTAAACGTAACATAACTAAGGTCCAAATACCCAAAATTCAGAGTATAGGTGGGCTGTTCTTGGCAAAACCGTCACCCATTTTTTTTGGAAACCCGAGAGCTGCTAAAGGATTTTTAGCTGCGAACACCTTTCATTATTTGAGGAATAACTTTTGCTAGAGTACTCCAAATAAAGATCTTGGTGTCAAAAGAAAGCTAAGAAAATTTTCCACAACTCTTGTGTTTAAGGTTTTTGAAGATGGTAAGGTTTTGATAGTGAAAATTGCACATCAATATGGCATACGGAAAATGAAGATGTTGGGACTTAGAGGGCTCGCCTAATTTGAACTAGGCTCTGATACCAAGATGATGTAGGATGGGAATGGTCGACCTATGTCCTACGATTCAACCCTCACACAAGCACATACACTTAAACACTTTAATTTACGAATTTAATTATCCGAACATAAACACAATAAATCATGCTTTATTTCACATGTTCAAGGATTTTGAAAAGGTGTATGACTTGTCCAGCAATTAAGTCCCAATTGGTTCTTTCACAAAGGAATCAAGTTATATACTGAAAATTTGTTGTTTCAAAGATTCAAGAATAAAAGTTTTATGTTAGCAAATTAATATTCATACAATTGATTTTAACTAGCAAGTACCAATATTGCAATCTATGGATCAAATGGGTTATTCAAAGATGTATTTTAATCTACTAACAAGGGTTCACAAAATATAACAAAGGATTCAAAAAACAAGTACATAAGTTACCAAGAGATTGGTTTCGATGACTTGATGTTGTTGCACATGTAGCTAGATCACACCGTAGCTCCTTCGTACAAGCTTTGAATCACAAAATGAACACAACAATGAAGTGTAGATGATGATTGTCATGTGGGTGTATAAACATGCTGGCCGTGTGGTGTTGATGGGGGCCATGAGAGTATTAGATGGAGGAGGGGTTGATGGAGTCGTTGGATAGTTTAGTGGTCTCTCACCACTTGATCTCCAGAGAGAACGCTGTAGCCTCACACTACTCACTCACAAGGAAAGGAACAAGCTTTACAAGCTCAAGCAAAGAGATGCTTCTTCAATATTCAACTTCAACTTCATGTCTCTTGTTCTTACAATAAGAAGGCTATTTATAGGCATAGCCTGAGAGACAAAGCTTTAAACACTCAACAACCCTCAACAACTTTCAACAAAAACTCTCAATAACTTTCAACAACAACTCTCAACAACTTTCAACAACTATTAACCTAACACAATTAATACTTACTAAAAAATAAGGAACTCCAACTCATAAGAACACAAGTCAAGCTTAATTGTCTTGCATTATTACAATTCAAATTTGAAATTTAAACACATTCCAAAAGGAAGGCCAAAACCGTGTGGGACCCATTGAGCCATGTGGGGGCCATATGAGTTTTGAGTTGGACTTTGCTTCAATACTTCACTTGGGTCTTCAAGCACCTAATAATCTTGAAATAACATATGCACGAAAAATATAAATTAACACAATAGCAAAGTTTTCACATAAAAAAAGTCTTCCATCAAAGAAGTAGAAGATCTTCAATTAATCCCATGTGTTCCTGCAAAATAGATATAAACAATAATGAACATCTGGAGGTCATCCACGTGTCACCATGTCAGCAAAGGAGTGGACATTGGGAGGTCATCCATGTATCATCATATCAGTAAAAGGGATACATAAGGCATATTGATCCCCATCACTACCACGTTAGCCTTTCTTGGGTGATAATTGATGGTGTAATCATAGTTCTTAATCAGTTCAAGCCACCTCCTCTGCCTCATATTTTGCTCCTTCTACGAGAAGAAGTGCTTGAGGCTCTTGTGGTCCGTGAAGATCTCACACTGTTCACCGTACAAGTAGTGTCTCTAGATCTTCAATGCATACACCATTGCCGCTAACTCCAAATCATGCATAGGGTAATTCTTCTCATACTTTTTGAGTTGCCAAGAAGCATAAGCAATTATTTTCCCATGTTGCATCAGCACACATCTCAAACCCTTCAGAGACGCGTCGCTATAAATCACAAAACCACCGTCCCCAAATGGGATGGTCAAAACTGGAGCAGTGACCAGTCGATGTTTCAACTCCTAAAAACTCTGCTCACAATCATTGGTCCAGACAAATTTCATGTCCTTCCTCTTTAACCGCGTCAAAGGATCGAACAATTTAGAGAATCCCTCCACGAACTGCCGATAGTTCCCAACTAGTCCTAAGAAACTCCGAACTTCCTACATGTTCTTCAATTTCACCCAGTCAACCACTGCTTCAATTTTACCTGGATCAACTGAAATACCACCTTTCGACACGACATGGCCTAGAAATGCCACCCGTTCCAAATAGAACTCACATTTTTTCAGCTTAGCATACAACTTCCTTTCCCGCAGTACCTGAAGCACCAACCTTAGATGATTTTCATGCTCTTCCGAACTTCTAGAGTATACCAGAATATCATCAATGAATACCACTATGAACTGGTCCAGGTATTCATGGAAAATTCTGTTCATTAGGTCCATAAATACCGCCGGAGCGTTAGTCAACTCAAATGACATGACTAGAAACTCGTAGTGACCATATCTAGTTTGGAAAGCAATCTTTGCAGCATCCTCAGTCTTAACTTTCACCCAATGATACCCTAACCGTAAGTCGATCTTCGAAAAGGCTTGCGTTTCCTGTAGCTGGTAATCAATATGCGGCAACAGGTATCTATTCTTTACTATTACCTTGTTAAATCTCATGGAAATCAATGCATATTCTCTCTGACTTGTCCTTCTTCTTCACGAATAATATTGGAGCTCCCCAAGACGAAACGTTGGATCTGATAAACCCTTTATCCAGTAGTTCCTGCAACTACTCCTTTAACTCTCTAAGTTCTGCAAGAGCCATCTGGTATGGAGCTTTAGAAATTGGTGCCTTACCTGGCAGCAACTCAATAACGAACTCCACCTCAGGATCAACAGGTAAATTGGGTAAGTCTTTCAGGAATACATTCAAAAATTCATTAACCACTCAGATATCCTCGAGCTTCAGATCATCCCAAGGTGGTTCTTTTACACAAGCTAGGTACCCTTGACACCCCGTCTAAGAGTAACCTTCTTGCCTACATTGTTGACAGAATCTGTGGCGTCAAACGTACACACAATCCCATAAACTTATACTCCTGCTCCTCGGATGGTCTAAACACCACTTCTTTTCTACGATAGTCAATCACAGTAAATCTGGAGGATAACCAATCCATCCTCAGTATGACGTCCATCCCATATATATCGAATAGTACCAGATTCATCAGTAGCTGCCTTCTTTGAATTACCACCGGGCAGTTCCTTAACATCTTCCTATAGATCACCATACTCCCAAATGGTGTAGCCACAGACAACCCTTCATCCATCACTTAGGTTTCAACCCCACACAGTTTCACAAAGTTTGCAAATGTAAAGGAGTGGATTGCTCCTGAATCAAATAAGATAACAACTTTATTTGAAAGCAGTAACATGGTACCTGTCACCACGTTGCCAACGTGCTCTGCATCGACTTGAGTAAGCGAGTATATTCTAGCATGATTCGTGTTCCTCTTTCCCTGACACACTTGGTTATTTCTCTGGTTCTGATTTGGTGCAGGCGTGTCATTCATCAGTGCATGACAGTCTTGGGACATATGGCCCAGTCCGCCACATCGGTAACAGTTACCCGTGAACAGGCACTCACCATTATGCCACCTGTGGCACCTGGTACAACACTCGCGAGATTGATCCCCCTATGGACCCTGCGGTTTCGCACCCTGGCGATTACTCGTACCATAGTTCCTCTTCTTCCACTACCCCTGACGAGAACCTGTCTGAAAACTAGAAGGCACTGGCCTCTTCTTCTGTTCCTGCAGCACCTCATCCTCCTAGAGACTAGCCTCAATCACGATGGCTTTATCCACCAAAACAAGGAACTCTCAAATTTGCAGCATTCCCACCAGCTTATGGATATCCTCCCTCAAAACCTTCTCAATCATCCGAGTCTTCTCATACTTGTTTGACATCAGACACAGCGCAAAGCGAGACAGATCGATATATCTAGATGCGTATCTATGCACTGTCAGGTTCCCCTGAGTCAGACTCGAGAACTCGTCTGCCTTCGCATCACGAGTGGAAGCCATGAAGTATCTTCCAAAGAATACCTTTTTAAAATGGCTCCACGTCATCCCTAATAGATCGTCTCTCTGCTCCTCTAGCAGACTCATAGCCATCTACCATCTCTTAGCTTCTCATACTAGCAAAAGTGTAGCATAGAGAACTCTCTGCTCATCGATGTAGTGTAGAATCTTTAGAATCTTTTCCGTCTTATGTACCATATTCTACTCCACGAGCGGGTCAGATCCTCCAGGGAACGTCGGACGATGCATGTGGGTGAACTTCTCAATTGTGCAACCTGCAGCCATAGGCGGACACTCCTATCTCCCTACACTTCACCCAATCTCTCGTATAACTTGCCTGGTCAAACCCCGAGGCACGAAAGGTGACCTGTCACTCAAAGTCTCCTCCAAACTACTATACAACTTGCTATCCTTGTGCTCCATTCTGAAAATAGGATAGAAATATATTAGTATTCCTATATCATAGCACAATTAACACAATCATTGCTGAATAATCATGTTAACTTTTAAACTCTTAGGTTCAGGTCTGCCCCACGACACAAACATGAAACCATCAATGGTTTGTCGTGGTTTTACTGAAATTGTCATTCCAGGAAAATCACAGAACACCATCAATGAATCCATGTCTAGCTACAAGACAACCCTCGACCTACTCTACCCATTTACTACATTCATATACTTTGGTATGTTCACATAATCAAGCCTAACCAAGTCTACAAGACATAACAATTTGGTTAGCTCTAATACTAAGTTGTCATGCCCCAAACCTGGCAATGGGCCCCAAGGTGTGATTGATAACTTAACCTATCTCTATATCATACAAACATCCATGATACTACACAAAATGAGGGTCCAACCCCGTAGGGCTCGCGGATACCCCATACACAATCACATACACATGATATATGCAGCGGAATAATTCAACCTATTACATTCATTCATACCATACCAGAGTCTAAGTTCCAAACAATCCCAAAACATAACCCGGGGTGTCTACATAACCTAAAATGACTCCCCGGTTACAGTTCAGTACTTACACAAGTTCTTTTACCACACTAACCAAAAACCACACTCCCAATTTGCTAGAACGCTAGGTTCGGCTACTTGAAGGACCTGAAACACATTTGTACGATTAGGGTGAGACACTTCTCAGTAAGGGCGAATCAGGTTATATTAGTGTGTGAGCATATGAGTGTTATTTCAACATTAAGCATAACATTTCACAATTCCAGTATGTTCACAAACACTTGTCCACATCGGTAATTAAACTGGATTACAACACTTGTCCACATTTGTAACGCCCCAACCTGGGTCTGCCAGGGAGCACTGCATCTCTCCTCCTCCACTTGGACCAGACAATAGGGGCGGGCCTTATCAGACTAATGACTGGCCCCACAAACCAACACGTGTCCTTTTCAATGTGTTTTATCCTCATTCACACACTTCTTGAGAAAACTTCCCAAGTGGTCACCCATCTCAAGATTGCTCCAAGCCAAGCACGTTTAACTATGTAGTTCTTATGGGAAAGCTCCCGAAAAGAAAGGTGCACCTTGTTGATATGGGTAGTAACATCTAATCTTGTAAGTCTTTCATCCATGGGGTATCACATTCTCCCCCACTTATAGAACGTAACGTCCTTGTTGCGAATCCACATTTCCAAACCCAGGCGATGTGAATCTCATCACACTTCCAAATGGGTGTTGGCTCTGATACCATTTGTAACGCCCCAACCTAGGTCTGCCAGGGAGTACTGCGTCTCTCCTCCTCCACCTGGACCAGACAACAGGGGGCGGGCCTTATCAAACTAATGACTGGCCCCACAGATCAACACATGTCCTTTTCAGTGTGATTTGTCCTCACTCACACACTTCCTAAGAAAACTTCTCAGGTGGTCACCCATCCCAAGATTGCTCCAAGCCAAGCACGCTTAACTATGGAGTTCTTATGGGAAAGCTCCTGAAAAGAAAGGTGCACCTTGTTGATATGGGTAGTAACATCTAATCTTTTAAGTATTTCATCCATTCGGAATTAAACCGGATTACAACACTTGTCCACATCGGAATTAAACCGGATGTCTCAACTTATAGATATTAAAACAAATGTCTTGACTTGTCAGAATTAAAACCAGATATAAGACCCATCGAAATTTAACCGGATGCCACAACTCGTGGGTAATTAAATCAGATGCTAACTGTCACGACCTGCTCATTTTTCACATTTTTTTTAAAATAATATCAACATCATACATCACAGCTCAGCAGGTCACAATCCACCTGGACCCGTGGGTACTAGGGATATATTAGAACATAAAGTAGAAGCCCTAGTAGCAGAAAGCATACAATCATATACATCTCATCATAATGTGCATTACAATATACCAAAGTCACTATACCACTGTATTTCTTTATATATACATCCCAAAAATGAAATCTAGGGACAATTCCCACAAAAGCCTAACTGTCCCTGCCAAAAACTTACCCTTCAAAAAGGGCAAATAAACCATACTATATCAACGGGGCTTTTCCCGCTCTCCTATCTGGGGCTCCTGAAAAATTTATAAGATTTAGGGGTGAGACACCTCTCAATAAGGGAAATAAACTAATACCAATGTGTGGCAACATAAGTATTCTGTGCTCTACATATACCATACATAACATATTTAATATTATTTATCAAATCTGGGAAACATATATATATATATATATATATATATATATTAAAACATGGCAGAACATACTACATTTTCATAAGCATATTTTATCTTGTATCATAATAATAATAACATAAAACAATCCTGGTAGGTTAGTTGGCTGTTGTCATGTATTACCCCAACATGACTGGGTTGTGTGGCCCGAAGGCGGGACCTGACAATGGTTGGCCGACCACTCCCAAGTCAATAGTCTAGTCTATAGGTCCGATGGGTCTGCTTGACCTGGTCTATACACCAAGAGCGATCACAACATACTTCTTTAATAACCACATCGACCATCCAATCTCACACCACTCCATACAGCGGCGTTATCACAAATATCATGATCACGAAGACCATGGACACATAGCAACGGTACCATGCAAGTGCTAGCCTAGACCAAGTCAACCAGATTCTGATATCATATACATATACTAAAATCGTGATACATGGATATCTCATATCATTAATTATCAGCTCATTCATATCATTTCGCATATATACATATATCATGAAAATCATTAGCCCGTACGCCGGTATTACACATTTTATCAAAACTTGGCCCGTACGCCAGCAACACATAGCACAGCCCGAACGCTGGCAAATCACATCCACATAGCACGACCCGTACGCCAGCAAAACATAGCACAGCCTATACGCCGGCATATCATATCCACATAGCACGGCCCATATGCCGGCAAAACATATAAAAATCTCGGCCCGTACGCCGATTTTCCATTATAAAAATCCACATCATAAACACATTTCCAGAAACAGTATCTCATCACATATTTTTATACTCATGCCACACTAACAGATTTTCACATATTCAACGTACGATCATTTCACAGTATTTTTCAAATATAAATCATATATATATATTTAATTTTCTTGAAACCAGATGTTATATATACATATACATACATTTTCTCAAAACAGAACTAGCTTAGTTTATCCCCTTACCTGATTCCTGAAAAGCCCCTAGAAAAATCTTCCCCGCACCGCAGGATTCCTAACTCAACACCCAGAAAATGAAAACCCCCAGTATTAAAATTTAATATTTCAACGCGTATAACACTTTTCTCAACTGTCACAACTCCAAATTTGGCTTAAAAAGCTTTATCTCAACTTAGGGATGATTTCCAACTTGCTTTCACCAACGATCCGCTCCGGTAAGTTTGGAGAGAACTTCCCCAGGAGCGTCGTGGTGACTTCAAATTGTCGATCCGGCGAAGATTTGGCCTGAAATCGAAGAGAGAGAGAGAGAGAGAGAGAGAGAAAATCGAAAAGGAGAGAGAGAGGGAAAACTTAGCTTCTTTAGGAAGTCAAAATCCGGATTTTCATATTTATAAAATAAAGGATTTCATCGACGAGCCCGTCCTTCGTTGACAAATTCTTTATTAATTTCATTGACAAAATTCCGCCCTTCGTCGATGAAATTCAGTCGGCTCAAACCCCCTCTTGGTATTTCTTCGTCGTTGAGTCCCCTGTATTCGTCGACAAAGTCGACTACTTCCTTCTGTTTCCGGTTTCCATTTCCCTTCCTTTTATTATTTAAATACCATTTTTATTCGGGTTATACTAACCACGTAGTAACAAACCATCACATAGAACATCACTATTCAACCAGCATTAGTTTTCCACAGTTTCCTACGAACAGTTTGGAACCACAGTTCCTATATCTCATTTCACAAATTCACAACTCAACACATTTTAAGATACCAACTCATGCCACACTTATTTGGGTACATAAATAGTCACATAACATTTGATCTAAGGATATAGTTTAACATAAATAAAGGTACGACCATCTCTATACTATAGTTTATTCAAATATATGATTTTCCAACAGAAACTGAGATGGATACCCGAAATTCCAATTTTCCCAAAAATTGTAATCCCAAAAATCCTGTAATTTCGCCCAGTAGAATCTCCCAAATAAGTATTCAAAACATACATATCATCGTAAACCATAGTTTTATTGATTCAGATTTAAAAAATAATTGATATAAACAAAATCCCCTTACCTTTTTCCGAAAACCTAAATGGTCCAAAACAGTGACACGAGATCCCCAAAACCTAAAAACCGAAAATACAACTTCATTACAATCCTATATACCACAAATCTACCAAACCAAAAACAGATTTATACCCTTACCTCAATTTTGGGATAAAACCTGCAAATCCTCAAAACGAAGATCTGATCCGCTATAATCATAGAGATTCTCCCCCTAATCCACATAATAACGTCGGATTGTTGGTTAAGGTAACAGACGACCTAAAATATTAGAGAGAGAGAAAGTCTCCTTCAAGTTCTAAAGAGAGAGAAAGAGAGAATTTGAGTTTCTTTACCATTAAGCAATGAATATTCAACTTATAGACCTTTGACCCAGCCAGCCTCGTCGACGAATTAAAGCACTCATTGATGAGTAGAAGAAGGGCGTTCGTCGATGAAGGAGTTGGCCTCGTCAACGAGCCTGAGATTCCAAAATTCTATAAATCTCTCTGTATCCTCTCGTCGATGATCCTTTGAATCTCGCCGACGAGCCACAGAAGAGACTTCGTCGACAAGAGAAGGAGCCTCGTCGACAAGCCGTGCTATTTTCACCTTTTCAAATTCCTTCCTCTTTACTTATTTATTTAATCCACATTTCTCGGGTCGGGATCTTACAGCTAGGGTTTGGGGGCTCTCTTTCTCTCTCATTTCTCTCTCTCTTTCCCTCCTCTAAGCCTCCCGAAACACTCTCGAGTGCTCCAAAATCCTCTCTCCCTCCTCCTGGCATGTAGATCATCAATTCTCAGCAGATTTAAGAGGCTAGGTTTCGGGGTTTCGGAAAGTTTTAGGCATATCTTCGAGGAACAGGTAAGGGGAATGAATTATACTAGCTTTTTATTAAGTTTGAACCCGTTAAATTCGAGTATATAAGCTCGTGTATATATGTATGATTTTTTGAATGGATTAGGAAATTGAAATTGATGGTTTTTTATTATAATTCATGTTTGGGGAAAAACCAATGTGAGTAGGGTAATTATCTATCAACTGTATATAATAGTATGGTTGACACTCAAACCGTGTGACATGAGATTAATTCTTCACAATAAATTGGTTGTGAGTCATTGTGGTATCTAAGCTTGTGTATTTGGGTGATTGTGTGGTTATTCATGTAATTCACAATATAACGTTAGGAGGCTATGAGGAGATCGTTATATTGTCCATGATATAAATTGCAATACAACATTGGCAGGACTTGAGGTCATTGTAGTGTCATTTATATAGATGGGGTAAAATGTGGCATGGCGGAGGTCGTTTTACTGATTTACCACGAATAGGTCAATGTGAAAGTGTAACATGTCTTAAGTGAAGTATGTGCTGAGAATGATGGGGAGGGATGTTCAGTACATAGAGGGAATGATGGGGAGGGATGCCCTGAGAACCACCGAAAATGAATTGCAGAAGTAAAGTATTTGTCTATTGTTTACTGTAGGTGTGGGTACGCGTAGGTGAATTGAATGTGATGTGAATATTGATGTGTTCTGATATGATGTATGATACGTGTATACTTGGATCTCTGGGGTATGATTGATATTGAATGTGTTAGTACATGTATGTGAATTAAATTGCATGAATGTTTATGGCAAAGTAAGACTCTCCACCCAAGGGCTTGTTGAGTAAGGCGAGTTGTGACACCCCGATTTTCATAATTTTTTTTATAAACAAAAATAAATATTCAATCTTCATCAACAATATTCACAAATTGGCCACGTCAACAACAACCCTGTTACCACTTATGTGACTTGACCCGCATTGGGTACCAGGTAAATATTTATTTCATTTATACAACCTAACAGCAAAATATTGTATATACTTAACAACCAGAGTACAATAGCGAGAGTATCAACATCCATATATGTACATTACCATCACATACCCAAAAACTACACAACCTTAGTGGAATTACACTCCCCCTAGTCCAAGAACTCAACCAGTGTGTCAGGGTTTCAACTCCCTACGGTCTCGGAGCTCTATCACCTGGCCTATCTCTGTTCGTTGAAAAGTTTAGATAATTTGGGTGAGACATATCTCAGTAAGAAGGAATAAATTATTTACAGTGTATGGCAATATAAGTTCAGTTATAACACAATTAATTTCAAATCATCATTTCATCTGAGAAAAATACACTGATAAACATAATCTTATAATCATATAGATGTACAACACAAGCTTTTATAAGCTTTAAAACCATTTCTCAAGTTCAATCATTTTCAACACATATTTACTCATGAAGTTCTTGAGAATAGGAAAGATTACCCGTCTATACAGGTAGCTTCCCTCTGCCCTAACACATTATGTAGCCAGGTATGGCCACATCTAATACCTATCAGGGCACTCACCTTACTTAGTAAGCCCTCAGGCGGAGAGTTTCACTTCACCTCAATTATTTATATTATTAACTCACATGTATCTATTTCTCAATTTTATCATTCTCTATTTCTCATTTCCCATTATTTCTTCCATTTATCATTTTAGCCCATTTTATCGTTCATTCACTTTCCATTTCCAATTCACTATCCAACTCATGAGTATCCTTGGTACCTAGTACCAACATCGTGTCTGTAACTGATGGCTACCCTGAGGATCTTTTTTTTCACGTCATGCTTCCCCCCATGGTCAAGATTGTGTGGCTCGAAGGCTGGATCTAAACGCGGTTGGCCGACCCGGTTAGATCAAAATATCATATCACATATCTCGCGTCTGTAGTACGACTGACTGGGCTATAGCCCTAATCCGGACTCAGGAGGCACAAAAACTCTACTAAACAGCTCAATCGACTGTCACACCACACACTCCAAAAGTCTGTGTGGTTGCACTACACCACTAGCAACAGTACCGAGTTCAATATCACAACCCATCATTACGGTTCCCATAACCATCCATCAGGGTTATCATTACCATATACCTACAATCATTATGCGGTGTTGACATTTTATCTATCATATTTCAATGATCTCATTACAGCAGTCGCACTTTGCAATGTTCACATTTTACTAGTATTCACAGTCAGTATACTTAATTCAATCATCACATTTCAATTCCATATTGTAGTATTCATATTTCCCATTTTCACATTTTAGTATATACATTTCAGAATTCACGTTTTCATTTTCACGTTTCAATATTTTCATATCAATATACACCATTAATCTCATATCAATATATCTCAATTCATCTCATAATAATATGTTTCGTGTTTCACGTATTTCAACATTTCTCAAACCCATATCAGTAATTTACATAATCTCATTTTCATAAAAATCATTTCTATTCACATATAAATATCATATTTCATTATTTCCCACTAACATATCAATAATTCTCATTTCATTATTTTCTCAAAAATTACTCATCATTGTATTTCACATTTTTCAATATGCGTCATATGTCACACAGTTCTTATCTAATATTTATAATATATTAATTTCACAAGGAAAAATACTATAACTTTATTTTCCACATATTCATTCAGTCAATAATAAAAATACTGTTATAATTTATTCCCCTTACCTAACTTACTGAGAGTCTCGTTAAAACCCAGATCCTACGCCCTTGGCGCCCGAAACTCAAATCCTACAATTCACGTTTTCCCCATATTAATTAACTCATTTTCTAAAATAATACCCATATAACCTTCCCTAGGTTCCATATACCCCAAATTAACATTTAAACTAATATTTAATACCCTCACTTGGTTTTTTGAACTATGCTTGCGGGGTCTTGAAATTACACCCGCGGTGCTCACTCGGACCCCGAATTCCAAAAACCCTACTTCAACCTCAGAATGCCCAATATTATAGCATTTCTAAATCAAAACTAATTAAATAATAATTAGCCTCTTAATAACCCCCTTATCCTAATTTTGGGGTTATGCCTACGATGATCCCACAAGAAATCCGCTCCGCTAGACTTGTAGAGAATTATCCCTAGATTCTCGTGGTGGTGTCCGATCATCAATTGAGCTTAAAATTTACAATAAATTGAGGTAAAAGTGGAAATTTAGTTTACCCCTGGAGATACGCCTACGCCACTCCTACAACTAATCCGCTCCGGTAGAATTGACGGCGACAGAAAATGGAATCCAACGGTATCTTCTGATTCTCGATCGGGTGAGTATCCGTCAAGAAAAATGAGAAGAGAGGGAGAGAGAGACAGTGGAAAGATGAAAGAGATTCTTTTGGGGGGGGGGGGGCTATGCGCAGCTCCCTCTCTAGATGTTTTTTTTTTCAAACCCTCCTGAAGTAGAAGCTTCAAGAAGTGATGATATATGTATATAATATAAAAATAATAATAATAATAATAATAATAATAATAATAATAATAATAATAATAATAATTTATTTAATTAATGATAATTATTTATTTAATTAATTACAAAAATAAAATAAAATTTTAATTTTTTTAATTTAATTTATTTTATTTTAATTTTTAATTTTAATATTTAATATTTAATTTTTTTTTTTTAAATCACCCCACTAATCTTGTATAACCATTTTTGGGGTTATTACATGAGTACCCTGATAAGTATCAGTTGTGGTCACACCCATATAAAAAAGGCAAAGTTACAAACAGTATTAGAGCAAAGGGGCGTTACATGTTATGAGCTTGTAATCTCCTTAATCCTAGAGAACTCTCGTGTATGAATGTTTATATATGTGTGAGTACAGTCTGCATGTGTCTTCTCAGTTTTTGTTGACTAACAAATGGTTATATTTTGTATACACTAAAACTCATCTGCCACACACTAGTATAATTTATTTCGCCTTACTGAGAAGTGTCTCACCCCAATATACAACTCATTTTTCAGAACCTTCTGGCTATCGAGCTTAGCCAGCTCCAGGGCAGGGTTTAGTTTTTGGTAATTGTGAGTGGTTGTAAGATATAAAGTATTTAAAAGTTATGTTTACCTCCTAGTTATGTAATATAAAGTGAATGGATACACTTTTTGGGATGTATCGTATAGAACTTTGGTATTTTATTTGAGATATTTTAATAATTTTCCACTGTGTGAATGATATTAATGGTATCATAGATAGGTGAATGGAATGCATAACACCCCAGGCCCCACTTGGCGGGTTCGGGGTGTTACAATGAAGACCCATAATTTTAAGTCAAGTTGATTGTTTAGGTCTATAATGTGTATCATAATGTGTATCATGAACTGTATCCCAAAAAGATACAATGATGAACGCTACACTATTAATCCACATGAGTGTAATATTCATCCTTGTGTTTCTTTAAGATTTTCAAAATCCCACAAACCTTTCGTAAGATTTTAAAAGTCCGATAGACTTCCCTTAATATTGGATTTTGGGGATGTAACGACCTGCTTAATTAATTGGGTTTATATATATATATACTATAACATTTTACATGCTCTGATACCATACTAGGAGCAAACCCAATCAATAACTTAAGCAGCGAGAAGCAAAATCATATAAATATAACCATAAACCATTATATACAATACAAAACCCATACCATACAATATCAGACAATACCAGAGTACTACATGATTCCCCAAAATATACACATATAATTGAATCTCCCAAAATACCCTCAGCTAGCTAGGGCAATACAAAAATCCTCCACTATACTCACTTCGCTAACAGGGCACTACAGACGCCCCTCTATCTGCGAGCCTGGTCTGTTCGCCTACCTGGATCACCTCAAAAATGTTTCAACACTGGGATGAACCAACGCTCAGTAAGAAGAAATATGCTATTACTAGCGTGTGGCAAATGAAAATCTGTTTTCATATAATCATGAATAACTGGATACAAAAGTACAGTACAAGTAATAAAATACACCACCCCTTTTTACATGTTACTTAACATAACAGTATTATAGGTTATAATTCAAAGTACTTCTAGTATACATAAATATGGTCCTGTTTCTGTAAATCCGTACGTACGTAATAATAACTGAAACTGTTCCCTATAGCTATCTGTGTGTCATGACTTACCCCCTCATGACAGGATTGTACGGCCCGTAGGCGGGATTTACCCTGACTGGCCAACCAGGAATAAATTACTATTCTCCGTCAGTCGATCTGCCCACCTCAACCCATATCTAGATGGGGAGCCTAACCTCTCCAAGGGCCTAGGTGATCGACCTTACCACGTATTATCTAAATAGGTGGTTGCACTCATAAAGTAACATAGTATTTGAAGCAACGGTACTGTGCTCTGTAGTTGCAAGTCCAACAGGGTCTGATACTATATAATATATTTCTATATATAACTATCTGAATTACCATGCTTCTGAAATAATCGTAATAACCATGATGCTGCATAACTGTACTGTAATTCGTACGTCGTAGTATTGAGAACTGTATAATCATAACACTGAAACTGCATAATCATAATACTGAAAATCATGTAATCATGGTATTGAGATTCATAAAATCATGGTACTAAAATATCATAAAATCAAAATACTGAAATATCGTAAAACATATATTCGTACTATATTCATATTCACAAGCCACACGATACTTTAATACATAATTTTCATCATTTAATAAATTGTGTAATATTTTAAAAATACCTAACATAACATATTTCCCTTACCTGACTATTGGAAAGCCCCAAGGGAATACTAGCCTAATACCCGCAAGGCCTCCTACAAAACACCCTGAAAACAATATTTGTTAGAATAGAATATCAATATTTTTTCGCCTACATTATTTCCTATAACTATCATAAGGCCAAAAATAGGCTAAAAGGTCTTACCCTGAATTTGGGATGAAATCCAACTTCGTTTTCCTAACGATTCGCTCCAGTAGACTTGTAGAGAACTATGTCAGGAGCATCGTGGAGGCTTCGGATCGTCGATTCGGCGACTGGAGGGGCCGAAATCGAAGAGAGAAGGAAGAGAGTGACATAGAGAGAGAGAGAGAGAGAGAGAGAGAGAGAGAGAGAGGCGCTAAAAATAACAAAATATCCTAGTTTCCCACTATTTATACTGCCAGATTCGTCGACGAGACACGTCACCTCGTCGACGAGTCTTTCATTAAATTCATCGACAAAACCCTGTATTCGTCGATGAAATTCAAAGCATCCCAAACTGTCTCTCGGTATTTTCTCGTCGACGAAACCGTGTGTTCGTTGACGAAATCCTTAAGGCCTTCGTCGACGAAACCCTGTGTTCGCCGATGAAGCCTGACAATTTCCTGAAATTATTTTTACCTCCAAAATGCAATGTCGTCGACAAGGTCTATGGCCTCCTTCTATTTCTATATCTTTTTTCTCTCCGTCTTTATTATTAACATGCTATTATTCTTCGGGTCACTACAGGGGACACTTTGTAACGACCTGAATTTTACCAAACTATTTAAAAAAAAAAAAAACTGTAAAATTTCATTACTTTGATACCTTTTATTATAAACCAAACCATCTTCACGGACCAGTTAGGGATGGTGGAATCAGAACACAATAAACTACCTAAGCAGCTGGAAGTAGAATACATACAACCATAAGAATATATACAATACTAGAGTGATAGAATTCTTCCCAAAATATACATACATAACCATTTTCAAAATATCCTCATCTAAACCCAGGGACTACCCCAAAAATGACTACCCAAAATACTCACCCTATAGTCAAGGCAATAATGTAGTCCCCTCTACCTACGAGCCTGATCTGCTCGCCTGGCTGGATCCCTTGAAAAATATTAAATCACCAGAATAAGACAACGCTCAGTAAGAAGAAATATGCTATTTCTAGTGTGTGGCAAGTGAGTTTACTTATTTTTAAAATTTGATTTGGTAATACCATAAATAACTAAATCTGAGAAAATACGTATAGATAATGTACAATATAAGTTATACCTATGTTATTTAACATAAACTGTTTTTCTGAATTTTCTAATCATAATACTTCTAATATTTATAAGTACATCTACGGTTTCTGTAAATCTAAATATAAATATAATAACTGAGAAAATTTCCTCGGATGGATAGCTGAAAGTCATGATTTAACCCCTCATGATAGGGTTGTGCGACTCGAAGGTGATACCTATCCTGGCTGGCTAACTAGGATAAGTCAACTGAAGTCCAAAAGTCAGATTGGCCTCCTCAACCCTAACTGGCGAGGAGCTCATCCACAACATAGGCACGATCGACTGCTGATATCCACATACTATCTGAGTTATGTGGTTGCACTCTAAATCTGAAAATAACTATGGTACCGTGCTCTGCTAACTAAATCTGGTCCATCAGGGTCTAATACTATAACGACCTGCTTAATTTCCATATATATATATATATATATATATATATTTATATCATAATAAAAATCAATAACAAATTCAACAGATCATAATCAACCTGAACCCGTGGGTACCAGGGATACATCAGAAATACAGTACGGAAGCCTAAGCAGCAGGAAACATAAAATCATAAACACCTCATAATACCATATACACAACATTATTCATCACAGTACTAGAGTTACTACACCTAGTGTAATTATACATACAACTCAAAAAAGTCCTAGGGTCATTTCCCACAGAATCCATATCCTACCCAAAATACTTACCCTTCAAAAAGGGTAGATCAGCTGTAACTATCTCAGCAGACCTTTATCCGCTCTCCTATCAAGGGCTCCTGAAATGTTCATATAATTGGGGGCGAGACACCTCTCAGTAAGGGATAATAAACTAATACCAATGTGTGACAACATGAGTTTCTGTGTTATACATAACCATACATAAACATATTTAGTGAAACTGTCGGTATCATATCTTGGAAAACAAGTATAATCATAACACAAAAAAACATACTGGATTTCCATAAACATAATTCATCTCATATAATAAAAATACAAAAACCACCCTGGAATGTTAGCTGGCTGGTGTCATGTCTTACCTCCACATGACTAGGTTGTGTGGCTTGAAGGCAGGACCTGACAATAGTTGGCGGACCACTGCCAAGTCAAAGTAAATGTCTGTAAGTATGATGGGTCTGCCATACTTGGTCTATACACCAAGGGTGTCAACACTTCAATAAACCACATCGACTATCCATCCTCATGCTACCCCGTACGACAGTGATAACACAATATCATGATGATCATGAACACATAGCTACGGTACCATGCAAGTGCAAGCCTAAACCAAACCAACTAGGTTCTGATAACATATAACATATTTCAAATTGTGATACATTGCTATTTCATAATAATAATTGTCAATTCAATATCATCATATCACATTTCATATATAACGTGAAAATCATCGACCCGTACGCCGACATTTCATATTTTATCAATCACGGCCCGTACGTAACGATCAGAATTTAAAAATGATATTTAAATAATAAAAGAAAGGGGAATGGAAACCGGAAAACAGAAGAAATAATCAAAGGGAAGCAGCAGGGCTTTGTCGACGAATACAGGGGATTCGTCAACGAAGGCTTAAGGAAATTCGTCGACGAATACAGGGGACTCGTCGACGAAGAAATACCGAGAGGGGGGTACGAGCCGACTGAATTTCGTTGACGAAATTAAGAAGAATTCGTCGACGAAGGACGTGGCTCGTCGACGAATCCTGTTCTATAAATATGGGAAATCTAAATTTTTAAGCTTCTCAAAGAAGCTAACTGTCCCTCTCTCTCTCCTCTTCGGTTCTCTCTCTTTATTTTGTCGATTTTGGGCCAGATTTATGCCGGATCAACAATCCAAAGTCACCACGATGCTCCTGGGGAGGTTCTCTCCAAATCTACCGGAGCGGATCGTCGGTGAAACCAAGGTGGAAACCATCCCAAATCTAGGTAAGACTTTTTACTCAATATTTGGAGTTGTTACAGTTGGGAAAGTGTTATACACGTTGAAATATTGAAGTTTAATATTGGGAGTTTCCATTTCCAGGGGTGTTGATTGGGAACGTTGGAAATCATCCCTAAGTGGAGGTAAGGCTTTTTAAACCGAATCTGACTTAGTGGTAGTTATAGAAAATGTTGTACGTATGAAAATACTGAACTTTAATATTGGGAGTTTTCATTTTCAGGGTGTTGAGTTAGGAACCCTGCGGGTGCAGGGCAGTTTTATTAGGGGCTTTCCAGGAATCAGGTAAGGGGATAAACTAAGCTAGTTTGTTTTGAGAAAATGCATGTATCTATATATATATAGTATCTGGTTTCAAGAAAAATGAATATATATATATATATATATATCTTTATATATGATTTATGTTTTGGAAAATATTGTTAAAACGATGATATATTGAATATGTGAGAAACCTATTCGTGTGGCATGAGTATAAATGATATGAAATACTGCTTTTTGGGAATGTGAATGATATGAATTTTTATGATGGAAAACCGGCATACGGGCCGAGATTTTTATGATTGTGATTTTCCGGCGTACGGGTCGTGCTATGATGTGATTTGCCAACGTACGGGTGGTGCTATGTGTTGCCGGCGTACGGGCTGTTCTATGATATGATTTGCTAGCGTATGGGCTGTGCTATGTGTTTCCGGCGTACGAGCCATGCTATGATGTGATTTTCCAGTGTACGGACTATGCTATGTGTTGCCGGCGTATGGGCCGAGCTTTGATAAAATGTGTAATACCGGCGTACGGGCCGATGATTTTCATGATATACGTATATATGCAAAATGATATGATTGAGCTGCAAATTTATGATATGAGATATCCATGTATCACGCTTTTAGTATATGTATATGATATCAGAATTTGGTTGATTTGGTTTAGGCTAGCACTTGCACGGTACCGTTGCTATGTGTCCATGGTCTTTGTGATCATGATATCTGTGTTAACGCAGCTGTACGAAGTGGTGTGAGATTGGATGGTCGATGTGGTTATTTTCAAGAAGTGTGCTGTTATCGCCCCTAGTGTACGAACCAGGTTTGGCAGACCCATCGGACCTACAGACTAGACTATCGACTTGACAGTGGTCGGCCAACCATTGTCAAGCCTCGCCTTCGGGCCACACAACCTAGTCATGTGGGGGTAATACATGACAACAGCCAGCTAACCTACCAGGATTATTTTATATTATTATTATGTTATGAGATGAGATATGTTTATGAAATGCAGTATGTTCTGCCATGTTATGATATGCATACATGTTTTCCAGATTTGATAAAATAGTACTGAATATATTATGTATGTTATATGTAGAACACGGATTACTCATGTTGTCATACACTAGTATTAATTTATTTCCCTTACTGAGAGGTGTCTCACCCCTAAATCTTATAAACTTTTTAGGAGCCCCGGATAGGCGAGCGGGAAAAGCTTCGCTGATATAGTGTTTTATATCTGCCCTCTGTGAAGGGTAAGTCTTGTAGGGACGGTTAAGTTTTTGTGGGGATTGTCCCTAGATTTCATTTTTGGGATGTATGTATGGAAGTGCAATGAATGTAGTAACTCTGGTATAGTGTAAAATATGAAATGATTAGATGCATGTGATTGTATGTTTCCTGCTGCATAGGCTTCTGCTGTATGTTTTGATGTATTTCTAGTACCCATGGGTCCAGGTGGGTTGTGACCTGCTGAGCTGGTATGTGAGATGTGTGGTATTGATTTTACGATGACATTGATATATATAGAAAAAAAAAATGTGAATATAAGCAGGTCGTGACACGTACGCTGTATCATATATCAATAATAGGCTTGGCCCGTACGCCGGCATATCATATAAATGGCTCGGCCCATACGTCGGCATAACATGTAACAAGCTTGGCTCGTACGTCAGCATATCATGTGAAAACATCCTCGGCCTGTACTCCGGTATATAATATAAATTTCTTGGTCTGTACGCTAGCATATCATATTAAAATTCTCGGCTTGTTCGCTGATATATCATTTAAAAATCCTCCGTATCATTTCAACATTTTTCCAGAAATAGTAATTCATAATAAATACTACTCATGCCACACAAAATGGGTATTATACCTATTTAAACATATCATCATTTACAGCAGTATTTTTCCAAACATAATGCTCTATATATATATAAATATATATATATTTTCCTGAAATTAAATTCTGTGAGATTATACATATATTTTCATAAAAACAACTGGCTTAGTTTATCCCCTTACCCGCTTCCTGAAAAAGCCCCTAAAACAATCAATCCAACACTCGCTGGGTTCCCCGTTCAACACTCTGAAAACAACATCTGCCAAAATTAAACTTCAATATTTCTTCGTATATAACCTTTCCTATAATTAGGGTAAAGCCAAATTCCAAATAAAAAACCTTAGCTTGAATCTGGGATGAATTTCAAGCTTGTCCCATCGACGATCCACTATAGCAGATATATAGAGAACTTCTCCAAGAGTGTCATGGTGGCTTCGGATCATCAATCTGACAAAGAACAAACCCAAAAATCAAGAGAGAAGAGTGGAGGGACGAAGGGAGGAGAGAAAAAGGGTTTGGTGCGTCAAATTTCAGCTAAAAAATGAATTTTGGCCTATTTATACATTGGCCTTCGTCAACGAGCCACGTCACCTCGTCGATGAGGTCAAGAAGGCAGTTCATCAACGAACTCTCCCCTCATCAACGAAATTCAGAATTTCCAAAACATCCTCTCAATAGCCTCTCGTTGACGAGACACGTCCCTGTCAACGAGCCCCTCATGTGCTCTCGTCAATGAATCCCCTGTGTTCGTCAACGAGACTCTATTTAGATATAAAATTCAATTTCTTCCCCCCCCCCTTCTTCCATTATTTAAATACTATAATTTCTCCTGGTCACTACATTCTCCCCTCCTTACAAAATTTCGTCCTCAAAATTTGCTATTCATGTGATTCATCATCACTTAAAAGTAAAATGATCTACTTATTTTATTACTTACCCTCACTTATGGAGGAGGAATATCATGGTTATATTCCAAGTCCTGGGAGATTACATATATATAAAATAAAATTCTCTCAAAACTAAAAGATTACTTATTAATTAAACCACTACATGTACCTACAAAAAAAACATTACCTACTATTACACTTCTCTGAATAATTGTGGATACCTTTGCCTCATCTGTTCCTCGAGCTCCTAAGAAGATTATTCTATTGCATGATTCCTCTACAAGACTTTTACCAAAGGAATCTTTTTATTACGTAGTTCTTGCACTTTTCTATCCAAAATCTGTACTGGCACCTCCTTATAAACTAGTGAATCATTGAGCTCTAATTCACCATAATTGATTACGTGAGAAGGGTCTGGGACGTATTTTCTCAACATGGAAACGTGGAATACGTCATGGATCCTAGACAATACAGGTGGCAAAGCTAGCCTGTAGGTCATCGGCCCCACTTTCTCTAGAATCTCAAACGGACCGATGAACCTAGTGTTGAATTTACCTTTCTTCCCAAATTGCATAACCCCTTTTAACGGAGCTATTTTCAAAAATTCATGGTTACCAACATCAAACTCCAATTTCCTACAGCGGGTATCAGCGTAACTCTTCTGTTGGCTCTAAACTGCACTGATTCTATCTCTGATAAGCTGAACCTTATCATAAGTTTGTTGTACCAACTCTGGCCCTATAACTCTCCGTTCACCCATCTCATCACAGTATAAAGGAGATCGACATCTCCTACCGTAAAGCACCTCAAACGGTGTCATGCCAATGCTGGCTTGATAACTGTTATTATACACAAATTCCACTAATGGCATAAATTGAGTCCAATTACCCCAAAAATCTAGCACGCACGCTCGAAGCATATCTTCTAATATCTGAATCATCCTCTCAGTCTGTCCATTAGATTGTGGATGGAATGTCGTGCTAAAGGACAACTGAGACCCTAGAGCTTCCTACAAACTCTTCCAAAAACGTGACGTGAAACACGGGTCTCGATCTGACACAATAGATACTGGAACCCTGTGAGAACAAACTATCTCCTGAATATAAATCTCTGCTAAACGGTTGAGGGAGTAGCTGATCTTGATAGGTAGGAAATGGGCGGTCTTAGTCAAACGGTCAACAATCACCCAAATGGCATTCTGGTCATGTAATGCCATCAGCAGCCCTGATACAAAATCTATGGAAATATGATCACATTTCCACTCTAGGATAAATAGTGGCTGCAACTGACCCACCGGCATCTAGTGCTCAGCTTTTATCTACTGACACGTCAGACAATGGGCTACATATTTTGCAATTTCTTTCTTCATACCACTCCACCAATACAACTCTCGTAGATCCCTATACATCTTCGTACTGCTGGGATGAACTGTATACAAAGATCTGTGAGCCTCCTCTAAGATAGTCTTTCTGATGTCAACATCGGCAGGAACACATAATCTAGAACGGAACTGCAAAGTTCCGTCATTTGCAATACTGAATTCCTCCCCCTGACCATTCTGCATTATGACCAATACCTCTGCTAATTCTAAATCATCTTTCTGGGCAACTTTGATCCTCTCATACAGAGTAGGCTGCACCATCAAACTAGCAATACAAACTTGAGAACTACTCTCAGCCAACTCTATGTTGAGTCTCTCTAGATCCATCATGATCGGATACTGGATCTCCATAGTTGCCAATACTGGTCCCAAATATTTCCTACTCAAAGCATCAGCTACCACGTTCGCCTTCCCTGAGTGATAAGTGATCGTACAATCAAAATCTTTAATAAACTCCAACCACCTTCTTTATCTCATATTTAGTTCATTCTGAGTGAAAAAGTACTTTAAACTTTTATGGTCAGAGAAAGATATATATGTATATATAACACAATTTATTTTTCATTAAATTCATAAAAGTTCTGGTTTAATATATATTTTTTCCCTTACCTGGTTTCTTGAACTACGCCAACAAGGACCCCGAAAAGATACATGCGGTGCTCACTCGGACCCTAAAATAAAAATCCTAATTTCATTAAATCAACCCTGAATAAAATATTATTTTAATATTTTCTAGGCTCATAAATTCTAAATAAATAATTATATACTTAAATATATCCAATTTACCAAATTTCTCAAATTCCACTTTCGCTTTGGAGTGGGATCTAGAAAACTCCAATTGAAAATTTACTTACGCCAAAATGACGACAATCATGGCTAGGACCCCATGGTGGTGCCTAATCGTCGATTTAATGACAAATTTAATGAAAAATTGAGAAATTAGGAAAAAGTTACCTTAGCCTAGGAATGGTGCTTATGCTGCTCCCACGACAAATCCGCTCTAGCAGAAATGTCGATAGCGGAGTTAGGAATCCAACGACACCTTCTGTTTTTCGATCAGCGCTCGTTAGGCCGACGAAATTGAGGAGAGAGAGACAGACAGAGACGAAGGCGGGCGACGGAGAGAGAAGGAGAGAGGCGCAGGTCTGTTCTTATTAGGAAGCTGAAGCTTCATGATGTTTTCATTTTCTTTTTTTTTTTTCCTTTACTTACTTTAACTTATCATATACTTATATATATATATATCATATTATTTATTCAACAAATCAAAATTAACAATATTTAATTAATTAATTGATTAATAACAAATAATTTTAATTTAATTTAATTTTTTCTATTATTCTTTTATTTGTTCATTTAATAATATTTAATTAATTGATTGATTGATAATTTTAATTTTTTTTTTTTTTTAATTTTCGGGTTATTACACGCCTACTCCTCATCGACGAGATTCAGGCCTTGCAAACGGCCCTCTCGGTGATTTCTCGTTGACGAGACGAATGTCCCCGTCAACGAACCCAAGAAGGATGCTCGTTGACGAACGCCCTATGTTCTTCGACGAACCCCTGTGATTCCCTTTTAGAATTTTCCTGTTTCTCTCTTTTCTTTTTTTATTTAATTACTATAATTTTTCAGGTCTCTACACACTTATTCTCATCAAGAAGTTTGTTTTTTTGGCCCAATACAAAGATAAGTGTATGTCTTTTAGACAAACCTCAAGGGAGGTCTATGCAAATTTTAAAATCTTAAGGTAGGCTCTTAGTATCTTCGAAATATTAGGAAAAGTCTCTGTCTTTTAAACAAACTTTAGGGAAAGTAACTATCTTTTATCTTTTATCTTTTTTTGTTTTTTTTACTAGAAGCCTATCGAGTTATACAAGAAGTAGCCTCTCTCTCATTTTAGATTCATTTCCCATCCTTCCTAATGGAAATTGATGAAAAATTGTATTTAAATAAAATACAAAACAAAATTGTATTAAGCGGTCAAATCTATATAAATCTAAATATGAGTGTTCTTTGTGGGATGCAATAAGATTGATATAAAAAAAAAAATAGTAGATGGGTTCATCTAATAATATTTTCAAGCGAAATTTAGCTGGTTTGGAGTTTGAATTTACATATGTATACAATTACATAAAAACGTATAATAAATTATACTAAATTTCGTTCAAATTTATATAAATATAAATATAAGACTTGAAAATCATGTTCTTGATGGGTATTGATGAACAATTGAATATTATTTAGAAAAACATTAGATAAGTAAATTTTTTCTATGAAATTGATTTGTTGATGGAAGTTTGGAGTAAAATTTTGAACAAATTTGGATAAAATGTAATAAAAAATTAGCCCATATATATTCTAACAAAACAAACTGAACCACAGCCTTAATGTGATTCACTTGTACAATTACTAACATATGTAAATATATAAATAATTGTGTATGCAAATGATATGTGTAGCAATGCTCTTTGTACGTTTAGAACTGTGGAAATTGTTATTTTAGGTTGTGAATTGATATGAAATGATTAAGAGGGACATTAATTGAAGAAATAATGTTTTATTAATTTAACAACTTTAATTATGGAATGTTAACTAGTAGAATTAAGTTTTTTATTCATTTAATTGGTTTAGAATTAGGAGTTCAATTTATTAACAATGCAATTAAGTGCAAACTCAAATGTTAGAGCATCCTAAATGAATCCAGGTAAGGCAATAGACAAACGTGAGAAGATAAATTTTTTATTTGGTTAATTCAATTATATAAGAATATAACACTCAAAAGAAATTAGTTATAGAAAATTTATATTATCGTATTTTACATGGATTATGATAGAAATAGAAATTTTTTATGTAATTTGAAAATAATTACCTTTACATTATCATTTATTTTGTGATGACGACATATCTTTTGTATTATTGTGTTGTGTATGTCTATTCTCAAAAGTAAATGTTCGAAAAATTTAAAGGTAACCTCAAACTAACACAAGTCAAATTTAGGAACATCTTGTTCTTTTCTCGTTCATGCTTTCGGACACAGAAGCACCTCTTGAAACAAAAACAAAACCCTACCAAATTGACAAGTGTGTTGCTCCAAGAAATTATTAGATTCACTGGGTATATACATCGGATCTAAAATAATTTTGTTATGTGTGAAAATATTATCTAATTTAATTAAAATACTTACACACAATAGAATCATATTATGTTCAATATATATATTTGGTGAATCTAATAATTTCACATATATTTGTATGTGTTGGGCTTGCATTGCGTAAGAGAGACATCACATGCCCCATCCTATATCTCATTTCACTCATCATAAAATTTAAATTGACACTCTAATATAAAAATTTTAAACTTTAACTAGTAACATATTTGTGAAGACTATTTTTTTTTTTTTCCGAGTGCCCTGCCCTTTAAGTAGATTAAATTTATAGTTATCAATAGCCTACATACCAAATTAAGCTACAACCCTAATCATGATTGATAATAACATAAGGGTAGACTTGACTAAACATATTGAAACCCTAGCCTTAACAATGATTGATGATGGAAGGGAGAATAAATTGACAAGATGGAACTCTTTTTATAGAGGTAGAAATTGCAAGTAATAAAATATTTTTCCCCCTTATTTTGGTTAGAGACAATCTTTTTCAGTCAATCTATCTATTCATTAATCAAGCAAGGTCATCCATGGATTTTTAATCTAAGAAATCTTTAGTTGGGATTCAGTGTGGAGGTTCTCTTGAATCATCATGACTCTGAATCTAATGAAAATTTAAGTTCCTTATGATAAACTCATTGAGAATGATTTCAATTTTTTTTCCCAAGACAACCCATGTCTCCTTCCATCACTTATACTTTTGTGCATCTTATTTTAATATTCCCACAAATGTGCCATGTATAAGGGAAACAAAGCACCTCAACCCTAAATTCTTGATAATATGATTTTAAGAAATAAGATCACCAAAAATGTAATGCTAAGGAGACGTGCAATATTACATGAACCAAACGTTATGTGTCTCTCCATTTACCTTATTTGTCAAGAAAGATAACAAGTATGAAATTCTGGTGGGTGTTCATACATCCCCATGCAAAGTTCTCATCATCAACACTGTAATGATTTTTTTTTTTTGTAAATTAAAAGTTGACCGAGGTACAAAACAAGAGGTCACCTGCATCCTATCTCGTATATTTATTTCCACATCTCAAATTCAAACCTGATACCACTAACATAAAATTACCGAACTTTAATGATAAATTTTGATCAAGAATTTTACTTAAGAAAAGGAAAGAAAAGGAAAATAAGAAGAATTGTTTTAGTATCATTAAAAATTAGGAATAGTCAAATCTTAAGGATGTGTACAATTAAAATTTTGTTTCTTAATTTGCAATATTTTTTATTTCTTTCTCACTATTCTTGATTATCAAATATGAAAAATAAAATCCTTCCTATTTTCCTTTTCGTTCCTTTTTTTTTTTTTCTCTTTCTTTAATATTATTCAAGTTACAAACAGGCCGTAATGGCAAAAGGTCTTAAAAAAAAAAACACCCACGTATTTCTCACTTTCCCAAATGACCAAATAGATTGTTTAACTGCTAGTCTCTACCAACTTTTGTTCCACCTGCTCTTTTAGGAGGATCAATAGTAAGTTTGGGTAACAAGTTTCAAATTCATTCTACTTCATATTAAAGTAGCAACAAGTTTTGAGTAATGCTTATACTATCATTTTCCTAATTTGGAACAAATAATATCAACAAGCATGACTACGAAGGAAAGAGAGACTTCAAACCCACATTCACGATCAATAGTAAGTTTGGGTAACAAGAATAACTATCAAATTCATTCCCGACTCAAAAAGCAGTTACTTCATATTAAAGTAGCAACAAGTTTGAGTAATGCTTATACTCATCATTTACCTAATTTGGAACAAATATTATCAACAAGCATGACTACAAAGGAAAGAGAGACTCCAAACCCCCATTCATTCATCAAGCCTGATTAAATCTAGTGGAATTGCTAGCATGACAATAGCATGTGTAGATGGGAGAATGCATGTAGACTAGAACTCTAACCCAGAAAAGTTCTTTCCATATCACCGTAGAAAAACAAATTAAAATCACCACCATACGGCATTTGTCAACATAAGGGGAAAAATAGAACATTACAT
The DNA here is from genome assembly GCF_029873635.1 of Malania oleifera. Taxonomy (NCBI): domain Eukaryota; kingdom Viridiplantae; phylum Streptophyta; class Magnoliopsida; order Santalales; family Ximeniaceae; genus Malania; species Malania oleifera. The sequence continues at coordinate 88,732,499 of NC_080425.1, forward strand.
ATTTCTGTTAAATAAGTGAAACTGAATAAAATCTTGTTCTAATTAAAATGAACTCTAACATCTTCACAACAAAATATGAACGTTAGCACCAAACTGAACGTAACTCTCGGCGCATAAAGATCTGACTGTACAAAAGAACTCAAAACCATCTTTCATGAAAAACACACTTTTCATTCTTGAATAATCATCAATAAAAGTGGCAAAATATCAAAATCAACAGGAAGTAACTTGAAAAGGACCTATACAACAGAGTGCATTAAATGAAAAGGATGCCGACTCTATTAACAACTCATGGGGCATAGGACGGCCTACTTACCCAGCTGACAAGATGATAAAAGTGACATGTCTTTGAAATGGAGTAGGTTGTGTGGATGCTTTACAAGCAGTATCACAAGGATCACCATCCAAGTAATATAAGTCACCAGATTTATGCCCTCCACTAATCAGCTTCTTCATTTTGAGATCCTGGACAACGTGAGAAAAGATAAATGTAATTGAACAACTATAAAATTGGCATAATTTACAAGCAGAAAGTAGGTTAAAAGGAAATTTTGGAAAAAAGGAGAACTGAAGAAAAAAAAGAACAAAAATTAGCAACACCAATTTTGTAAATACCGGAACGCAACTCACTATGATGTTCGCAAACCAATTTTTTCAGACTTCATCAGCATAAAAGACAGCTAATTTGTGGGTCCATCCTACTTTGCAATGACAACATAGGACAAATATGTGCATCCCCTTACACAGAGGTTGGTTGGAAGCCCACACTGGGGCATCCTCTTACACCGAGTTTATCAGATTATACATTTAGGGGATAATTGGTGACATACTGTTAAGTATTAACTTTCCACTTGGCTTAACAGACTGTTAACAGCTGTTGCCCAAAATAATGTGCCCTTCATTTAATTTAATAAAATCAGAAGTAATATGAAATGAATGGCCCTCAACGGCAAGGGAGCATTGTGCAGCCGGAGTTACATTTTTCCAATATGAAATGGATTATACTCTAGAGAGGGCATGAAAACACATATAGAGCTGGTTACCCTGGAGTCACTGGGTGGAGTCATTGTCCCGCACACACACTCACAGATGAACAACTTATACGAAAACAGAACAACTTGCATCAACAAAAATAAAAAATAAAAAATAAAAAATAAAAAAACAAAAAACAAAAAATCAGTGAAACTCAACATTCACAGCAGCTCACAGGAATCTATAGTTACCAATCAGAAAGCAAACCACAGCAATCATCCCACAATTCACACCAACCAAACTGTAAAGAACATAGTATCTTCAAAAACTCCAACAGCATATGTAGCCTTTTCTAACAGCAACTAGACACCAATTTCCAATGGCTGAACAATGGCAAAGAGCATGCATGTATTAAACAGAGGGCAGCACGAGTTGATACTCGGCAGCACAAACCGGCTCATGGCAGCACTTAAATATGCCAATGAGACAACCCAAATAGTCAAGGGCAAAAACCAAAGGTCAGATGCACATATTACTAGCCCATACAAGAACCAACAGATTCAGAAACCTTTCAATAACATATTGCCCCAGAGACATTAACAAGCTATAGGAGCAGCATCTACAGATGAGAAAACATATGAAAGAAGAACCGCTCATGCTCAAAGCATACCACAGAAACTAGTGTAATGTTCTCATTAGGCCTTCAAACCCTACATCTTTTTTCTCTCATCACAAATAGCTGATTTGTAACACAATTTTTTCTCTTATAACTTATCACCTATATCTAATTTTTGTTAAGTACACGGTTAAATTGACCCTACTGAATTAAATATGACTCAGCCCTATAAGCATTATGCTCCAATCAGATGCACTAAATAATTGCAAAAGATGTAGACATCCAAAGACCTCTCCTCTATTTTTCTCCTCAAAACCCTTAAAATGAAGAAAACAAAGGCTATTCAAAGAAGATAGGCCCCAAAAACACAAAACAGATTATTCCAAATACCCCATAAAAAGGAACAGCAAAAGCAAATAAGAACAAGTCTCCCTATTCGATAACAGAACAAACAAACATTAGGAGAAAATGCTTCATTGCTTGTTCTTCTTTGAAGCAAATCACCAATATTGATTTCATTAGAGGTCCAGTCCAATTGAAAGCTTTTATTTTTAGGGAAATGTACTTTTTCCAATAAAAGTGTAGAAAAGAGGGGAAAAGCATTAGGAATGTGATCAAATGAGTGAAAAAAGGATAGCAAGAGAAGGTCCAGGATCACCAAAAGCCCAACTCCTTTAATCCCTCCCCAGATGCATCGAAAAGAACCCAACAAATTAAACAAAAGCATCACATCACTTGTCTCCCTCTCACTCAAAATTCATCATAGAATGAAAATTTCATGTTCCCACTCCCTTGAGTTAAAAAGAAGTTAGAGATCAAAGAATTATGAAGGATAGACAAATGAAAAAGATAGGGGTAAACAAAAATCCAAGGAGCATTCACAAACTAATGATCCTCCCAAAAAGCAAAGTATCTCACTCCTGGCGACATTGTGTAAAAGGGAAATAGGATATTATGTGAAACAAAAAATTGGCCCACATAAGTAACATTTGCTCCAATTTTAGCATTCCACCAATTCTGTTGAAGGCCATACTATGAAGTACCTTGTGTCAAAGGGAACTAGGTTCTGAAAGTAACTGCCATAACCATTTTCCCACCATGTAAATGCTTTTCGATACCAAATTACTCACACCCAAACCTTCCACTCTGTTCGACGTACTAACTGCATCCCAACTCACCAGATAATCTCTAATCCAGTCCCCCAACCCTACTGTAAAAAGTTATTCTTCAACTTCTCTAACTCATAAGCCACTCTAGTTCAACCGGATAGAATGAAATGACAGTAATTTGACCCTCTAGTGTCAAGAAGCCCTCATTCACCCATCCAATCTCCTATCCACTTTTTCCAAAATCAGATTTCTAAAGAAGTGGCACAATAACCTCCTATGTGAACACCTACATAAGTGATAGGCCAGCTTAAAACACCTTATCTTGCTAGCATAACAAGAAAAAACACCCAATTTTAAATTAATGCTCACTACCAAGTACCAAATCTCACACAAATTATTCCTCAAATTCAACACTTTTTAAAAATTTACAAGAGAGCTAGCACATAAGAAAACTACCTTATCAGCTGGCAAGAAAATGATGTAAAAATCACCTTTTAAAAAAAATATATGATGTAAATATCTTGCAAATATTAAATGTAAAATACATAAATCATCATACTGTGCCTTAATCTCCTTCACTAAGCTTCTATCCACCCTTCTACCATGCATCCTACTCGAAGTATCAAGCACGAGTGTGAATAAGTAGAATAAATGGATCCTCTTGTCTAATCCTCTAAGAGGCTCTCCATTCATGCTGACAGGAAAAAAATCACAGAACAGGCGTCCTCTAATCGACTCCTTCTATCTTTTCCCAAGACCCTTTCTCTCTGAAACCTTATCAAGAAAACCTCATTATACGCCATCTTGAAATCTATCTTCAAAAACAATGCATTTCATCTCTCTTCTACAATTATATTAGTATCCTCTTTTACCACAATAGCCACCAAAGTATCATTTAAAATATAAATACCTTCAATAAAAGCACTTTATGCTTGAGAAATTGTATCCACCATCCACCAGCAATCCATTCAATACATTTAGAGGAATTCAGTCAAAAATCTTAACCAAGAAATGATCATAATGTAATGATTTTGGAGTATTCAATTTGGAAAATTTTCTAGATTTTATAAAATATAGTATCCAAGAATGTGACAAACTGTATTTAAAAATAGTAAAAAATTCATCTTAAATTTTATTAAGTTAACAACTTCAATATACATGAATCCATTTGTTGTGGCACATTGATCTCCCACTTGCACGCTGAATGTACAGTAAAACTGAGAAAAAAAAAATTAGACAGCGAGTGAATATATAAAGTAAAACACTTGACAAGTGCATTTTGAATGGTAAACTCATATTACATTGATTTTCTATATCTTAATAGAGTTGTGTTCTGCACTTCTTTTTGGATACATTCTTTGGTTTGTTTTGTTTGTTTATTTTTTTATTTTTTGAAGGGATTTCATTGTTTGATCTCCTAAGGGATTGGAAAGTTGCACTATTGTAATAGCTTTTATGCATGGTTTTAAATAGTGACCGTGACTGTTATGTATTGCCTTTATGTAACAGTTTTTTTGGGTTCCCGATACAGCGATACTGTTATACACTGCTAAATCTGTAGGAAGAAAAATTTACAGACAGCAGCAGTCATTACAGACCGCTATTATAACTGCTACAGGATTGTTACAACACAAAATGTCTTTTTTATTTTTTATTTTTATTTTAACTTTTCTTTTTTCCTCTTTCATTAGTCATTCTCGATAAGCTATGTGAAGACAGGGTGGAGAGGATAATAATGAGGACAATAAATGCTACAAATTTTTTTTTATCAACATTCACTAGAGATGCATTAATTAGAAATTTGTTGGCATAGTACTAGTAATTTTGATATTCCTTTTTTCTATTTTTCAATGGCAACCTTATTTTTTTGTAGTTTGTAGTAGTGTTCAAGTTGTTAGTACTTTATTTATTTATTGATATGTTTTATAAATTTTTACATTATAGTTTTAAAGCTTAATTTATAGTTATGCAATATAACTATAAACTCATTGATCTAAGTCTATTAGATTATTTACTATTTTAACAAATAAAATAATAGAACTTGTTTAATTTACTTTATTTGTTTTATGCCTCATGTGCCTAATTGAATAATGGAGTGTATAATGTATTTATCTTATTAATTAACTTATCACACATATGATAGACCAAAAAGTGAAGAAATGTATAAATGTTCTGTCAATGAGTGTCAAAAGCCAATGTAAAATTTAGTCCTTACAAAACAAAGTTAATAAGTTGAGATAAAGGATCCAAAATGCAGTAGAACTCTTTTTAAGAAGGATTGAGAGCTTAAGAGCTTAAAGCATCAAATAAACCAATAACCTAAGATTGTGTGTGCTTGAAAAAAATTCATGGCTGTTAAACTCACTTCCTGTTTCATAGCATCAGCTACTCCTCCTTCCAACTTATACCCTTTAATGTTACGCTAAGGCTACTCGCTACCACTATTCTGAACCATGCTTTCAGTGTGCTGCTGGAGGATTTCTTATTCTCACAGTTTGTAATTCTGGCCAGTCAAAGGTACAAGTAAAACAATATCCTTCATCATATGTTTTGGTATTTGTAGCTTGGGGCATAGTCTACATGAAACTTTATAGAGAAGGGTAGTTGACTGCAATCAGATTCTATAACGTAAAAACATAAATAGACATACCCACACACACACACCTCACAGAGCATGTGCTAGCAAGTAAAGATATGCATGTGACCTACTTTCATGCAAGTACGGGAAAAATGTATCACAAAAACTGATGTTTTATTTGATCAAGTCAGATGACAATTGACTGGCATTCAATTCTAGAAAGGTCCATTGCGTGATCAAGAAACTATAAGAACAGATGTCTCAACTTAATAGCCGATAAATTCCAAGGAATTGGCTTTTACCTTAATTTTTGGAGTCCATGGCATGATATGTTACTTGAGTCAAAACATCAACAACATGTAGTCTGATGAATTTATGATGTACTCGTAGGTTATGCAAGATGATAATTATCAGCTACTCGTGAAGCAATTAGTTAATTGCATTCCTTTTCTTCCTGCATTACATCCAAATCTGTTAGAAGTTGCACAAATAATATGAAGCACATATGCACAGTCAATCATTAGATATGCTTCTTAGACCAGTCGAAACTTTCTGTTCTCAAACCCCATGCATGCGATATATTCATTTCATTTGATTATGCGGAGGGGAAAAAATCCAAGCACAATTGAGGGAAGATACAAAATTTTGATGAATAGCAATGATTCCTCACCCTGATCCTTCCATACAGAAAATATTGAACATTAACACGTGTTGACCTAACTATTGTACAAACAGTTGGACACTATTTAGCATAACAGACAAAATTAATTTGTTTCTATTAAGCTAGGTAGGAATTTGACAGATTTGCAGCGAAGTGTGTATACACATGCATGCAAAAGCAAGCTTTGGTAGAATCTAAAGAAGCTGAGTTTCCAAGATTTTTAAATTTCCTCCAAATAAACTACCCATACTAAGAATATTGTGTAAAACAAAGGCATAGGATAAAATCATATAATCATTTAATTATCTCCCTTACCATTTTTTATAAACTGTTAAAAATAACTACAAAATATTCTATTCAAAGCACAGGTTGAGTTGAAAAAGAAATATTAAAAATTTAAATTGGAAAATTCAATGGCATCTCTGAGGCTATTGAATTCTCTTCACTTGGATACAATCAAATTAATTTTATGCCATACTAGATCACAACTCAAGCCACATCATAATTTTAAACATAAACGAGAAAAATTTGAGAGAGAGAGAGAGAGAGAGAGGGGGGGGGGGGCAGGAGGGATGGAGATGGGTTTCTATTAAGACAATAAGAGGAGAAGTTCATACACTGCCTTATATCAATCTCCAGAGAATTCCAAAAAAAAAAAGGCCAATGCAAGAAGCTCCCATCAAAGCAGAGCTGAAGATTTTAAATATATGCAGCCTTCCCCCTGCATGTCTAGGGGCTATTTCCATAACTCAAATTCATCACATCCACTCGCCAATCCACCAAGGCTGCTCCTCTAATATAATAAGATCTCTAGAGAACATCAAATGCTATAATATACAAACAGCTCAGAAGACCAGGAAGCTGCTACACCCCCAACTTGTAATGATATACACCAATATTTTAAAAGGATCAATCAAGGCTCGCCTCAAGATGAGGCATCCTTAAACCACCTTAAGGCCAAGCCTATAGGCCGTATCTCAAAAAAAGGCAAGGAATTGCACACTAAGGCTTATGCATTTGTATAAATGGCATGCCTTCGCCTTCTTAGTTGAGACCTACATATTTGGGTGTGTGAATCTCAAGTTAGATTTGGCTAAAAAATTTTAGGGTAAAAGACACCTCCCCTGAAATTTGGAAAAAAGACAAGGACATCCCCTGAGGTTTCAAAAATCCTAGAGGTCTCCAATGAGATTTCAAAAATTCCACAGACCATCCCCGAGGTTTGCTAAAAAGACGTAGATCTCTCCTTAAATTTGGAAAAAAAGACAATTTTTTTAAGGGATACAAGTGTCCCAAAAGTCAAATGTCAAGGGAAGTCTGTGGGATTTTTTGAAATCTCAAGCAAGGTCTGAGATTTTTGAAACCTCAGGGGAGGTCCTCATCTTTTTGCCAAGCCTCAGGGGAAGTTTGCCACTGCATGTTTATATGGAAGGAAGGTTGTAATATAGGTTGATTTCTAAAACTCTTAAACCTCGGTCTTTCCAAAATAATTGAAAGTTGCATCTTAGATTTTTAAATAATTTGAGCTTTGTGATGTTATAAGTTATAGCTATCTCTTGGAATAATTTACTAAACAAACTCCAGTGCTTATTTTAAGAATGGCCAACAAGTAGTTTACAATTCATATTTTTTATTATAATTAATTTAATCTTTTATTTGTAATTTCTTAATTTTTTATTTGTTTTTAAAATATATGTAATTTATTTACATGTTTTTATCTAAAAAAATTCTCAAAGATTATGCTTTGACACCTTAAGGCTAATGTCTGACCTCTTAAGGGCTAAAACGCCTCATCTTATTTCTTTGCCTTTTAAATCATTGATATACATAAAAGATATGCATCTCACAGCCACCATGTGTCAACCATAGAACCTACTAAAAGATAAATTATATTACCACGTTCCTGACTTTTAGATCTTTATATTCTACAACATATTTTGTGTGGAAAATAAAAATAAGAACATTAATAATGATTATTATGTAAAAATTTAGCAAAAATAAAATCAATTAATATGCTACGAAAATGACCAAAAGATATCCTCACTGTTTTACAGCTCCACTGCCATGCAAAGCAGCAACATGCGCAAGTTGATAAATGCCATTAAAATTTTGTTCACTCATTGCCATTCTATCGAATATTGCATCAGATAAAACAACAGATGATGCACCCTGAGCAATATATTCCCCAATTGAATCTGTATCCACAAAAAATACCTGCTTTAAACCCATGTGCATTGTACCTGTAGCCAAGAAAAACAAATAAAAAATGCACCACTTGAAGTAAACAGGGGCATATATTCCAACTCGACTTCCAATTTGGGTGTTCAAATACAATAAGAAAAAACATGAATAATGGAATTAATAATGAACATTATATTATATACTTTCTTTCCTTTGAGCTCAAACGGTCAATCTAGATATCTTTACTTCTCAAGAGATTTGGATTTGCTGCTATAGATGTTAATCATGATGACAGAGGATGCCATGCTGCCAAGTGCTAAGATAAACGTGGAGATTATTGTGTGAAAATGAAGGATGCACCACAGTTTGTGATGAAGATTGTGCTGGTCCTGGCTATAGTGAATGAGGTGGTTGTAGAGGCATTTATCTGTGACTGCTGTCATACATATAGTTACTGTTACAACCTTCAGGGTTCTACTTTTTTAGCTAAGAAGGATACAGAAGCAGTCTTATGTGACGTCTACAGCTGTTGTAGCTGTATCTATTAATAGCAGGTGACTGCTTATAGCGACGAGTATTTCCACAGGGTTTATGCTAAGAATCTGTCACAATGCATGTGATAGTTAGAAAATTAAATGGAGTTGCCACATCGTCGTTGTCACTCTTGTTAAAATTATTATTTATGTTTTAAAAAAATAGGGAAAAACAAGGAAAAACCTAAAAAAGGAAATAGAAAGGGTCTAGGAATCTAATTGTCCACAGGAAGCTGTCAGGTACCCCAAATATCACCCATTTGGAGAATGGTTACCCATCTAATTATGTGTTCACCAGTAAAGAATTAATGTTAAGTTCGATAAAATATCTCTTTGTGTTCTAAGAAATGGCATGAACAAGAATGTATCATTTTGGGATGAGTTGAGAGGCCAAAACACCTTTTGATCAATAAGACCTTTTTTGAAGAAAATGTTTTAACAAAAAATAATTCAAAGTTCGTCATTCGATGGAGACTCCAATTTCTTTATTTTTGGACGGTTGTGGTGTCTGCTTCCCGGAAAGAAATTCTATGATTTGTTCGAGCAACAGCTAGTGGGGGCAGGAGTAGTAGGGCCAGAGCAAGCCAGAACTGGCCAACCAACCCGCACATTGTGAGTCTTTTGACAGCATAGTGAGTTCACTGAGGAGACTTAATAAGAGAGTCAGGCAACGTGATCACCCCGTCCTGCTGAAAATATGAATAGCATACCCATTTGAAGCGCCCAAACAAGAATACCAACTCCATCCCAATGCAACTGTATAGACTATAGGCAGTGAACGGCTATTAAAAATACAAATGTTTCTTTACAGATATATCCCAAAAAAGGGCAAAGACAGCACAATGCCAAAAGCTGATAGCACCTTTGCCCTTTCCAAATCTTCTGGAAAAAATAAACAAGAAAGTTTTTTGAAAAATCTGGATACACCAAGTATTTAACAAATAAACCAAACAATATGTTTTATAAACTACAAGCTTTATAAGAAAAGATAAGATGTGTCCACCACTATTGAAACTCAAGCAAATACGGTCGGATAAGCCTCACGCAGCCTCATAATCTGCAACAGATTGTCAAGGGATATTTTTTTTGGATGACAAGGATGCCCTCATCAGTCATCACTGATGAGGGGATTTTCTGGAATGTTCCTTTTTCCAGGGATGTAGCAGAAAGGGAACTTCATGCACTCTCTGACTTAAACAGCAATCTCTACAGTTTCCAATACCACAACATCCCCAGTGAACCAATATGAGCTTTGGACAAAAATGGTGATTTCAATGTTAGATCTTCCTACAAGAAGCTCTCTTCGATGGGAACAAATTGAAACAACTCCCCTTGGATTCACATTGGGAGGACAGCTACCCCTTCAAAGCTTGCCTTTTCTGTTTGGAAGTCTACACATGGAAATATTTTAACTCTTTAACAATCTAAAGAAAGGGGGCTTACAGTTACAAATAGATGTTTCTTTGCATACCTGATGCAGAATCAGTCAACCACATTCTTCTCCACTGCCCCTGGCTCTGTCCTTGACTGTATATCAGTGGGTTAAGGAAAATTCCATGGGAGGGGATATTTGGGCTCGGAAAGGCATCAAGCCACCAAGGAGAAGCAAAAAGCTTTGAATCAAACCCCTCTCACCATCTTTTGGTGTGTTTGGAAAGAAAGAAATAAGACTGCCTTCAAAGATACAGCCACATTGCTTCAGATTTGCAAAGAGCAGTGGATTGCTATTGTTTCCAGCTGGCAAGGTGGGCAAATTGTGAATGATCATAATGTAAATCTTGATGTTTGTGACACTCTACAGAATGGTTGCCTTTTAGTACTACCGGGTGGCATCCCCTTGATGCCCCGCTAATAAAAGTATCTCTTTACAGAAAAAAAAAAAAGGATAAAAAAAAAAAGATATATCAAGGGAAAGAGAGAAAATATATCCTAGAAGAGGATAGGTAAACCTGAACAAATAAAAAATAAAAATAAAAACAAAAAATAGAGAAATAACTAACAATAAGTAAACAAATACCTTTTTAAAACCTTTCCAGCATAATTCAGCGAACATTACAAATTTGCTATTTCCTTTTGACCCTTTTGACCTTAGTTTTACCACCACCTAGCCGAATTTGTTTCCTCTAGAATCAGACATCTGTCAATCCAATTTATCCATCAAATTCTGAAGCTCTAGACCACCCCTCCTAGAAATCTTCTCCACAGGGGTGGGCGAAATTCCATCCTTATACAGTTTCTTTTTATCCATACCATCATTATCAAATATACTACTCCCGCCCAATCCTTCCATTTGGAGATGGCAGCACATGCCTTAAATCCTCAAGCAAATCAGATGAGACAGAAAGACAACCATACTATTCCCTACCCTCATCCAAAAGCAAGCCACCGTGGCCCCATCCCAATCAAAATCACTAAGTCCCTCACTGTCATTATCTGAAACATCCCCCAATTATTCTTTTCCTTGCATATGCTAATCCTCTCACTTGTATCAGTCTTATGATCAATTGGCTCCTCCACTATACATAAACTTATTCCTTTCTCTCGTAAATTTTTTTTTTCCCTGTTATCTCACTAGCAATAACAAGCTTTTCTTCAAACTTTCTCCTCATTCCAACATTCATTGCGTTGCCTTCTGATGAGAATAGGTCTTTCGGCCCCTAAACTTGCTTGAGGTAGCTTATCAGTAAATTTTCCCCCAAAACAACATTTTCCCCCAATTCTCATCCTCGCAAGAATTTGGGGGTTCTGTATAGAACCTCAACCACCCTTTTTTCATCCACTGCAGAAAGCCCAACAGAAGTTCTTTCCTCAACATGAATCTCCTTTCCCACCAAAAGAACAGAATCATCAGCCAAACCCCCTGACTTGTTTGACCTGAACCTGTCGCCCCTTTCCCTTCAACCCTTCTGACACTGTTGTTTCTTTCATGTGAAGCAGAAATATCCTCTTGGACTTCTTGAATCTGCTTAAAAGACAAACATTGCAATGTCGGAGTTAAAGCTAGTGTCTGCTTCGAAGATGAATGACAGATTGAGTCTCTGGGCTGCATATAACAGTTATTGAATGAACTCTGGGCCTGACAACTTGGGGGCAGCTCTAGAACAACCTGAGATGGGATTTGGGCTTGGATCCAAGGAGATAAATGATATTGAAAGCCTCCCACAATAGAAAGGCCTCTTGGACTGTTCGATATCCTTAAAAGAAAAAATAAAAAAAATAAAAAAAAAAAACAGATCTCTCGAAGTGTAAACAAATTCACTTTCCAATGGATGTTGTGAATCTATTGGCTTATCAAGGGTCTGATGGCTGATCCTACATGCCAAGAGGTTAGTAGGTAAACTAAAATTTTGAACAGTTCTTGACTAGACATTTCTTTTCATTAGAACTCTTGAGGTAATTTTTGCATTAGCCCATGTTGCCTCACAAAATGCTGTTATGTGCATATCGTGTTCTTTGTAGGAATAAGATTTGATTTATAGGTACCATATGCATATTTATTGTCTTCTCAGAATCGGCCGGTTCAGCATCTCATAGGAGATCCAACAATGGTTCCCTTATATTTTTTGAAGGAAATTCAGCTCCTTGGAAAACCAAAAAGCCAACTTTTATGCATGATCTAATGCACAAACAGAGTGCAGGAGAATTGCTCATAAGGCAGTTCATTGATATGGATGAACTGTTGAAGTTTCTTTCACAAAAGTCTATTTCGAAACCTTTTTCAATGAAGCTATATTATCACAACCAGGCTACCATCTATATTACTTCAACTCAAAGTTCCATTAATGTACAAAGCATATTGAGGCTAATTTAAATTTTGTGCTAGAGAAATTTTTGAGTGGACATATTCATTCCCCTTTCCCATAAATTCACTTTGAGATGCAAATTCGCTCAAAAAGTGGTTACGTTCAGCAAGCAGTATTTTTTGTGGGGTAGAAGCTTAAACTATTTGATATTTGTGGTCTAGCTTAAAGGGCTGAGTTATAAATGCCATAAGATAGTGTGAATACAGTAGCCAAAGGCATTCTACAAGAGTTCTGCTCCTTCACTCTTTGCAATGAGTTCTCTATCCCATCTCCAACACACCCCCCCCCCCCCCCCGGGGGGGGAGCACTGCTCTCCTATGTCTCTGCTTCTAGAAAAACCCAAAAGTGGAGTGCTAGATATTCTCGTATTCTCTAAAGAGGCTAAGGGCATCTAAGCTAGTGAACCAGAAAGCATACAGCTTTATTAACACATAAAAGTCTTGACAATTAACTTCATCCTTCGGAAACCTCTTCTTGATATTAAGTAATGGCATTTCATGACTTCTCAAGTTGCTAACAGAACATTGACACCTAGGAAGAAAGAAATGACAAGATTGACATCTCAGAGAAAGCAGAAATCAAAGAACTCAAAAGACATGGGGCCACAGCCTACAAGTGAAAAAACAAAGTTTAAAATTTAAATTACCTACCTAGTGTTATGCCTTGAGAAGCAACCATTGGGATATGTGAAAATGGTTTGCTGAGTGCTGATATATATTGCGGACCGCCCAATGCTGAAATGGGATAAACCTATTGTACCACCCACCGACCCCCACAAAAAAAAAAAAATTTGTAAGATGTGTGGACATAAACTTTATTCCAACTCATACAATAAGAAACCAGGTTTTTGTGGAAAAAGTAGGAAACATTGGAAAATAAAAACAGTCAAGAGATCATGAAACATTGCCTCTTTTATTGGTATTAAATGCAGGCCTAAGAAAGGTTTTACAAGCTAGATTTATCAACAACAACAACAAAACCAAGCCTTAGTCCCACTAAGTGGGGTCGGCTATATGAATCCTTTTCCGCCAATTTATGCGATCATGGACCATTTCTTTTGATAGATTCAAGGATATTAAATCTTTACTCACTATCTCCTCCCAAGTTATTTTAGGTCTACCCCTACCCCTTCTAGTGCCCCCCACAGTAACTAAGTCACTCTTCCTCACAGGTGCACTATAAGGCTTACGTTGCAAGTGTCCATACCATCTGGGTCGTCCGTCTCTTATCTTATCTTCTATAGGAACTACACCTAACTTACCACGAATATGTCCATTCCTTAATTTATCTTTCAATGTTATACCACTCATCCATCTAAGCATCCTCATCTCGGCACCTTTTACTCTTTGGATATTAAGTTTCTTCGTCGCCCAACATTCTGATCCATATAGCATAGCTGGTCTTATAGCTGTCCTATAAAACTTCCCTTTCAATTTTAAGGGTATTCTACAATCACATAGAACACTTGAAGCACTTCTCCATTTTACCCAACCTGCTTTAACTCTATGCATTACATCATCTTTAATTTCTCCTTCAGCTTGCATAATAGATCCAAGGTATCTAAATCTACAAGTGTTATTTATTTCTTCATCATCAAGTTTAACATTGTCTCCAATATTCCTCCTATCATTACTAAAATTACATTTCATATATTCTGTTTTATTTCTACTTATCTTAAAGCCTCTAGATTCCAAAGCTTCTCTCCATAATTCTAATTCAGCCTCTACTCCATTCCTAGTTTCGTCAATTAATACAATATCATCTGCAAACAACATACACCATGGAACCTCCTTTTGAATACTCTTAGTCAATTGGTCCATCACTAAAGCAAAAAGATATGGACTCAAAGCAGATCCTTGATGTACACCTATGGTAATTAGAAATTCTCTAGTTTCTCCATCTATAGTCTTTACATTAGTCATTACTCTATCGTACATATTCTTAATGACATCGGTATACCTACAACATACACCCTTTTTTTCTAAAACCCACCATAGAACTTCCCTAAGTATCCTATCATATGCTTTCTCAAGGTCAATAAATATCATATGCAAGTCCCTTTTCTTTTCCCTAAACTTTTCCATTAATCTTCTTAAAAGATAAATAGCTTCTGTGGTAGATCTCCCAGCCATAAAACCAAATTGATTTTCTGAGATCTTCGTTTCTAACCTTAATCTTTGTTCAACTACTCTTTCCCATAGTTTCATCGTATGACTCATAAGTTTAATTCCACGATAGTTATCACAATTTTGAATATCTCCTTTATTTTTGTATATAGGTATTAAAGTGCTTTTCCTCCATTCATCTGGCATTTTCTTGGTTTTTACAATTGTATTAAATAAATTAGTTAACCATATAATTCCGTTATCACCCAAGCATTTCCAAACTTCAATTGGGATGTTATCTGGTCCCATAGCTTTCCCATTTTTCATCTTTTTTAGTGCAAATTTAACTTCGTTAACTCTAATTTTGTGAATAAATCTTATATTTTTAGTCTTTTCCTCATTTGACAATTCTAAATTTAAGCCTTCTATTTGATTTTCGTTAAACAACTTACTAAAGTAACTTCGCCATCTTTCTTCGATATCTTCGTCCTTAACCAAGACAATATCATCCTCACTTTTTATACATTTTACATTTCCTAAGTCCTTGTTCTTCCTTTCTCTAGCTTTAGCAAGTTTAAATATATCTCTTTCCCCTTCTTTTGTACCTAATCTATCATACAAACTATTAAATGATCTATATTTAGCTTCACTAATGGCCCTTTTTGCATCTTTTCTTGCCTCCTTATATTTTTCAAAGTTATCTCTGTTTTCTACATTTTTACCACATTATATACCAAATTCTTTTTGTCTTTATGATTTTTTGTACATCTTTATCCCCACCACCAACTTTCTTTGCTATTTGAGAATCTTCCCCTTGATTCACCTAAAATCTCTTTTGCTATCTTTTTAATAGAGCTAGCCAATCTATTCCAAAGAGTATTTGAATCTATCCCATCCTCTAAGGTCCAATCCACATCTTTGATCATTTTATCTTTAAATTTTATTATATTTTCTCCTTTTAGGTTCCACCATATAGTTCTCCTACACTGGTTTATTTTATCTTTTTTCTTCCATTTTTTAATGCATATATCTAACACTAAGACTCTATGTTGTGTGGTTAGACTTTCACTTGGAATAACTTTACAATCCTTGCATGATAAACGATCTACCCTCCTAGTTAAAAAAAATCTATTTGACTTCTATTTTGTCCACTTTTAAAGGTTATTAAGTGTTCTTCTCTCTTCTTAAAGCAAGTATTCATTATACTAAAATCATATGACATAGCAAAGTCTAAGATCATCTCCCCAGACTCATTTTTGTCTCCATATCCATATCCTCTATGTATCCTCCCATAATTTTTATTATCTCTTCCAACGTGTCCATTCAGATCTCCTCCTATAAATATTTTCTTAGTCCCTGGTATGCGTTGTATAATACTATTCTTCCCAAAATTGTCTCTTAAGATTTTCTGCTAAGCCAACTTGAGGAGCATAAGCACTAATGATATTTATTATCTCTTGTCCTAATACCATCTTGATTTTTATAATTCTATCTCTTACTGTAGTTACATCCACAACGCTATCTTTTAAGTTTTTGTCTATAATAATGCCTACTCCATTCTTATGTTTTTCTTTTCCAGTGTACCAAAGTTTAAATCCTGATTTATCGATTTCTCTAGCTTTCTCCCCCACCCACTTAGTTTCTTGAAGGCAAATTATATTAATTCTTCTTCTAATCATTGTATCCACAATTTCCATGCTTTTACCCGTAAGTGTCTCTATATTCCAAGTTGCTAATCTAATCCTAGTTTCCTGAACTAACGTCTTTACCTGCCCACGTCCAGAATGATGCAGGAACACTCGCACAGTTGACACCGTACCCGGGCACCGACACGAAGCGTTGCTTCGGGGCGACGACCTAGCCCACCCTCACCCACTTTTCGCTACACTTGGGTGGTTCAAGTGCAACGCGTCGCTCGTAGGGGGCGCCCCAACAAACATTCGGTAAGGATTCATATCATAGTGATCTGACAAATTTTACGCTAGCTGTCAGCTACCTAACGCAACCCTCCTCCTTAACCCGGGCTTGGGACCGGCTGTATGTGAAAAAATTAGGACATTAAGTGCATCATAGGCGGAGTTTCAAGCTAAATTTATCAATAAATAAAATTATATGCAACAGATAAGAATTCATAGAATATAAAAAATGCAGCTAAGAAAAACAATGAAGTGTCACAATAGTGTGCTTGCAGTTGAATAATTTAAAATTTTAAGAAATATTAAACAAAGATAAATAAATGCTTAATGAAGGTGAAGGAGAGAATATAATGTTAGCCAATGAGACAAAGTAGGATAAACAGGGGGGTGGCGGCGTTTTAAGGTTGTCTGTGAGTTAAACCCAAGGTTGAGAAAGTTATAATTTTGGGTTTGGGGCTCTCAGTTGGGTTTTCTTTTGAATATTATTTAGTGGGTTTTAAAGGAAAAAAATGCATAACTACAACCTCGATCACTAATGGACTTTGTTAATCTTCTTGACTCAGAAAATGGGGGATATTGTTGAAAAACATTAACTCAAATTCTCAAGTATTTTGAATTTTTTCCTTTATCATTTTCTGTGATATTTCACTTGCAATTTTTTACCAGGATTTGATGCCTGATTGGTGTCACAGTTCATGGGGATGGTCAGAAAAGTAGAGATCAAAATCAAAGAGCACAAACTTCAAAAAGCAAGGCCTAAGCACCAGTAGTTTCCAAAAATAGAAAAAATAAATAAATAGACCACTCTGTGTGTGTGTGTGTGTGCGCGC
Source organism: Malania oleifera (assembly GCF_029873635.1). Lineage (NCBI taxonomy): Eukaryota > Viridiplantae > Streptophyta > Magnoliopsida > Santalales > Ximeniaceae > Malania > Malania oleifera. Next base: position 88,749,803 of record NC_080425.1, read on the forward strand.
GTGTATACAGCTGCATTTAGTACAGTCAACTCAACACCAAGCCAATTCTTTTCTATTCTAGGACTTCTAGCTTAACTGCATCTAGTTTAGCTGACTGAACATCAAGCCAATCTCCTTTCTGGTCTACAACTTCCAGCTTTGCAACCCCCTTAGCTGCATATGAATGCACTGAGAAGGCCCTCACTCAGGTTCAATGATATTAACTCAATTACCAGGAAGAATACGAGCACACACAGAGTCCAAAAACCACTCTCTCTTTATCTATTTTTGTGTGTGTGTGTGTGTGTGTGTGTGTGTGTATGATAACACAAGGTTTGTGAACTTTAAGCCCAAAGACAAGCAAGCACGGTAACAGAAGACTCCCATTAAATGGCATCTCACAAATTAGGAGGATGAACTTGCCAGCATGTCTTGAAATGTTAATTAAGAAGCTCAACAGCTATCCTCCATGGTTAACTCATAACTTTATTCTACGATTCCTTTTGCTTAATCCTTTTGACAATCTGAGATCAGGACAAATCAGCTGTTGAACCTAGTATAACTTCTAAGCTAGTAGAAAAAATGCAAGACAAACACCTCTCAAAATATTATCAATTTGATTTTTTCATTTACTCAAGGCAAAACCATGGACAGATTTTGATAACAGAAATTATGTTGTGTACTTGTGTGTGGACATATGCACCAACTTCAATACTTATGACAAAAAAATATTCACTGAACTGAGACTTTACAGTTTCCCAAGTGTAGTGATATGCTCAAAATTAGTTCCTTACTGTTTCAAGACCAAGCAACATCTAGCAATAGTTGTCAGATACCTGCACATCACATCCTTCTGAATGTGGATAGTAAGTGTAATTCAATTTACATGTCGTAGTTAGAAAAACTTAATATGGAGGAGCCCTGTAAGTAGTTCTCTCTATTCATCTTATTAGTTGATATCTGCATCTCCACCAATCTGCCTTCTTTGAAACAGAGGAGTTTTGACCTCATAAATAGTATCCAATGCCACAAAGCACAAAAGAAACTGACAATATTTTCATCTTATTAGTTGATATCTGCATCTCCACCAGTCTGCCTTATTTGTAACAGAGGAGTTTTGACCTCATAAATAGTATCCAGTGCCACAACGCACAAAAGAAACTGACAATCTGACAGCCTAGGCTATCTGATTTTACAAAAAAAAAAAGCTAATATGATTGACCAACAATCCCTACACTGTAATATGTGATCCCCGTAGTAGACCCCCTACTACAGAGTACAGACTGGAGATCCCCTAAGAAGCCTTTTGCAGCACTCTTCCATTTCAAATTCAATCATAGAACAGCATCACAAGGCACAAAATGACCTCACCATCTTACCACTTTTTTTTTTTCTGATAAACAAAGAATTGTATCAAAAGAGAGAAGAATATACATCAGAAAATTAGAAAGAGAAAAGAAAAGGAAAAAGAAAAGACTGGGAGAATAAGAAATCCTCCCTTTACATCAATAGAAACTAGTAACAAAGCATGCAACCTAAACAGAGAACCAAACTCAATGTAAAAGGGACAACCAATCCTGCTGCAAGTCTTCAGAGGAAAATGATAATAAAAAAAAAAATCCCATTTGCTGACACCCGCAGCGACACAAAATATCCCACTCTATTCCAAAAAAAATTGTTAGCAGTAGCACACCTTTGAATATTCTAGCATTCCTTTCCAATCAAACACACCAAATGATAGCCATAATGGTGCAACACCATAGAGCTTTCCTATCATTTCCTTTGCCAAAACCCCTAAAAGGAATGGTATAAAAGGCCTTCAAAGTGCATAGACAGACCCAATTTTCACAAAATATAGCAAATAACTTATTCCAAATAGCCAAGGTGAAAGGGCAATGAAGAAACAGATCTGCCCAAGTCTCTTAGGTCCTCATACAAAGGACACAAATGTCAGGGGAAAGGACCTTCTTAGTTCTTCTCTTCTGAAGCAAATCATTGGTATTAACCACCACTTTTAAAGATTGTCACTGAAATATCTCACAGAATATAGAAAAAAACAACCAGGCACATCCATCAAATGAGACTCCTTTCTAGACCAACTCAAGGATTTAGCTCATGCAACTTCGTAATATTGGTAAAAAGTTAAGAAAACATGCACAACATAAATTTTCGTGGACGAAAGCTAGCCTTAAAAGCTTGAAATTTCTAAATTTTAAAAGCTTCCACAAAAAAGCTAAAAGTTGCCTTTTTAAGAGGCTCAAGAAGCAGGTTGCCAAATGCCTCAAACCTACCATTGCTTTAAAAAAGGAGAAGCCGCCAAAAAGGGAGGCCAAACATACACTTGAAGATGACTTGTGGCTGTTAAGGCTTGATATACATTGTTGGACCACAACCAAACAGCTAGTTTTAGTAAAGTGGTTGCATGTATCAGCCGCCAAAAGGTCATGTGTTTTAGTCGTATTGCCCGCATTTATTGTAAGTTTGGTTAAAAAATTATTTTGTTTCCCACAACGGTGTTATTTATTGATTGTCCTGGGTTCTGGTCTTGTTGCCTGCGTTTATAGTAAGTTTGTTAAAAAATTATTGTGTTCCCCATAATTGGTGTTATTTGTTGTTTCTCCCTGCATGTGTAATTGGGCTGGATATGGGTTTTAAGGCTTGAAATACAGCTTTTTAGGTAAAATGGTTAAACTAAAATAAAAAATTTTTAAAGTACACTTAACTTTGCACTAAAGTCACATTACGGATACTTTGCTTTCTGGTACTGCTGCCGTCCCCACTAAAGGGAACCTTAAAGATTGATAAGATTTAAAAAGGAAATATGCATTCCTAGAATGTGGAAAAAAGTTGGGGTTCTTGGAAACCACCTACCCACCTCCCATGCTTCTCTCTCTCTCTCTCTCTATCACCCCCCCCCCCCCCCCGGGGGAACAGAAAACTGGAATGATTTTGATAAACAAAGAACTTGTATCAGGCGAGAAAAGAAGATGCAACAAAAAAATAGCAGAAAACAAGGAGAACAAAATGTCCTTACAAAAATAAAACAGCTATAGGGCCAAAGTAAAAAAGAAACAAGACAACTCAATGAAGCAAAGCCAACCAATCCAGCTGTAAGTCTTCCAGAGAAAAATTAAGAAAGAAACTACTTACAAACACCCACAGCAAGCAAGATAAACCACATCACTCCAAAGCAAGTTATCATGAGTAGCCCCACATTTTTATAAATGTTAATACTTTGAAACTAACATTGCACAGAAATTTGTCAATATTTGATGAATCATTCCCAACTGAATAATCATTTATTTCTATCAAGCCATCAATTTCTAAGCCCATTCAGCATCTATTTAATATGAAAAATAAAAATGTACCCTAGAAATATTGTAAAGCTATTAATAGATATCCAATGCAGTGGTCTAAAATACAAATCCGTATAGTAATGCTGTCACATATATCTCTAGTTATAGAAGTATCACATTATAGCAATATGTCCAGCAAAAACATGGGTTGAAGTGAAAATGCAAATCATGAAATACTAGTCTACCACCACATCTAAAATTACCTAGCAGACAATTATTTTTGAAATTATGTCATACGGTAATTACAAAATATAACATCATACTTGTATCAATAGCATGCGATTATGACATTAGTATTTTGCCAATAGATTTCCACATTCAAACCACAATAAGTCTCACCTTGACAATTCTTGCTCCATCATTATGTGCAGATAATATCTACAGAACACAAAATAACAAATAATATAAATTACAGGAATATAGTTCAAAAGCCAAAAACTCAAGCTGAAATCCAGAACGAAAAAAAAAAAAGAAGTATATATTCCAAACTCACTGCATGCAAGGAGAGGAGACCAAGAAAATAAACATTATAAAAAGTCAAATTGAATAAAATAACCTAGCAATGAAGCCTTAAAACTTAAAAAGAGATGAGATCAAAAAGATGCTCTTACTTCTGTTGGGGTCATTACACCAGGTATGTATAGAGCTTCGCCAGCTTGGTCATAATCTAGAATGTCCTGATGATCATACAGCACGTTTAGCGAAAAAAGAAGAAAACATATTGGGCAACAGACTGCAATTGATTTATTTACAATAGGGACTTGACAGGGTGAATCGCCATCAGACTTAATTGAATCAGAGGCTCCATTTGTTTGACCATCAAATTGAAGAATAAAAATACTTTCAATATGTTTGTGTGTTCATAAAAAGGCAATGGAAAGAAAAAAAAAATATATTACATCAACTAAAAGTTTCAGCCATAAAATGATTTATGTTTCTCCACAAATCAATTTCTGTTTGCTATCAGGATCCATCATTCTTGCAAAATTAAACCAAAACTGAAAACAAATAGGAGGACGGTAATGCAATGGCCATTTGCTTCCAAGCTTGAAGTCAGATAAAGCAACGTGATTCGCGCCTCTCACTTGTCACCGCCATCATACTGTTACTCCTATTATTTATCTTCCAATCTGGATTCAAAAGTTCCTTTTGGGAACACTTTTTGCATTTAGCACCAACACATAACAGAGAATTTAGCTCAAATACTCAATGAACGACCAATAACCATTGTTAAATTAGGAAAGGGAAGCATTTGTAATTTAAGCCTTATGAAAACTGAATCTAAAATTTTAAATCCTTTCCAGTAATCTCCTCCACAGAGGCGGGCAGAATTCCATCTTTATACAGTTGCTACATATCCATCCCATCATCCTCAAATTCAAAAACTGAAATCTCCTCCAATCCTATTCACCCATTCAAAAGGAGATGTCTTATTCTCCCAATTGTACATTGCTATTCTATCAATGAATTTTTTTTTTGGTTATAAAAATAAAAATAAAAAATAAAAAATAAATAAAAACTCCTCCAATCCTTCCATTGAAGATGAAAGGCACATATGATATATCCCTAAGTAAATCAGAAGAGTTAGAAACATATCCATATAGTTCCTGAATCTCATCTAAAAGCAACCTGCCGTCACAATCGAACTCATGACTTCACTTCAGTTCCATTTCTTCCACTTTTTTTTTTTTTTTAAATATAGTGAAAGAAGGTATATTAGATTGAGAAAAAGAAGTTACAACCTAAGGGGACAAGAAGTCCACCTAAAAACAATAAGTACAATTAACCAAGAAAACTCCTTTTCAAGCCCTTTCCATCGTAAATCACCAAGCACTTTAAATTTGCTAGCTCCCCTAACCCTTCTTCGCTTTGTACTCAACCCCATCCAAGCGAACTTTAATTCCTCCAGCATCACACAATTTTAAATCTAGTTTATCCATTATACCTCGGGCTTTAAATCCTTCCCAGAAAGCACCACCACTGGTGTAGGTAAAATTCCATAACCCATTGTTTTCAAAAATAGGAACCCCCTCCAATCCTACCGAACGGGGCTGGATGTACATATTATAGGTTCCCAAGAACATCACAGGAATCATAAACATATCCATATTGTTCCTGAATCTCATCCAAAAGCAAACCCCCGTCACAATCAAAATCATTGATGTCATCACTTTCGTTATCTGAAAAATCTCCCCATTTCTTAGCCTCCTTTCCTTTGCTAACTCCATCACTTTCTATACCCTTCATCTTAGCAAGTGTATCTTCCATGATGCTCAACTCTAATTCAGAAACTCTCCTTAAAATCTTAAGCCTCATTTCTTCAGAATGCTCTCTCTTCACTTCATATAATTTTTTCATTTCCACACCCATCAGAGCAGCCTTCCAACAAGCATACAACTTAAACCCTTAAGTTTTTTAGAATTGAAGCCTGACACATCAGGTTTCCTACCCAAACCAGGTTCTTCTTTTTTATTAATCCTGGAGCACCGCCTCTAATCCATCTGCAAAATCAGAATCAACCGCCAATCTGACACTTCTATTATTGCCATCATTTTCATCATGAACTGTTTTCAGAACCAAGCTAAAATTGTCCTGATTACGCTCTGAATGTTGATCCGTTCTATGCTCTTCTTGGAAAACTGAAGTGAGGATTTGGACATTGTTAACAGCTGACATATACCCCCCTTCCCCCATATCTGGCTTCTGTGAATTTTGGCCGAGATGTGGACCCGTTCAGTAACAGGGTCAGACGGGAAAGGCCTGATCACCCAATTCCTCGCAATGAGCCTTTTTAGAGATGAGGTACATCTGTGAGAGCCCCTGTTGAAAGAGCTTTCTTTTGAATCCAAAGGAAGGCTCATAGAATTATTGTCTAAACATTGAGCCTGTTCTATTAAGTGGTCCAATTTTGTTAAAAAAGAAGCACCTTCTCCCTCACATACCTGGTCCAAATCCAAAATGAGTACCGAATGACCCGGCCCAGAATTCATAGCCTCATCATCCCCAATCGCCCTAGTTGCCTCTGCAAGACTTGCAGCAACCTCCAGATCCCTAGATACCTTCACTTTATGGACATTAGCCTCCGAATGCACAGCAATATATTTTGGTGATGGCACCCCCAATTCTTTCAATCGCAGATCAACCCCGCACCAAAGACACAATTTTTCTGATTGTATATGACTTCAGCATTTGCCTTTCTTTCCTTTCTATGCCACCTGACTCCACGATCTAGGAGCTAAAGTGCTTGCAACACCTGCTCCTTCAAAATCGTGATGAATTTCCTTCGCAAATTCACAGAACCCATTCACAAAGCTTTGCCATCCAATTACTTTAACACCTGCAGGAATAAACATTGAAAAATTTCTCCCTCAGCCCTAACTCCAAAACCCTCCCCACCCCCGGTCCACCTAATTGCCATCCAGCAGTGAAGGTATCCCTTACAAACACTTCTGGTGCCCCTTTCCAGCCAAAAGAGAGTTGATAAACCATCAGCAAACCAGGAAATTGCCTCCTTTGAGAACTCAAGCCACCTATTTCGAGAGGTGTCATTCTTGAGCACCCATAGTAGAGGGGTCTCCCCCTCCTTATCCAATCTCAGATTGAAGGAAATCCTTCAATCTGCATTGAGCACTTTAACATCACCCACTGCTAGCATATCCATGGTCGAGTTCATGCAAGAGTGAGAGACAGGTTTTGTGAGAGAAAGAGAGACCCATCCCACACAATAACCCCACATTCTTCTTCTCTTTACTTTTGCTAATCCTCACACTTGTAGAATTCTAACGTACATTAGGATCTTTAACAGTACATAAATTTCCTTCTTATCTCTCCTTAAAACTTCTGTCATTGGACCACCAAAATTATCTCGCTCCTCTTAAAATCTTTTCAACATTTCAACACCCATCTGTACTGCCTTCTGATGAGCATAAACTTTAGCCCTTAAACTTATCAAAGTTGGTTCTCCCTTACTAATAGCAACACCCCCCAACCCCACCCCACCCCCCCACAAAAAAAGAAAAAGAAAAAAAGAACATCAATTTTGTCCACAAATGCTTCTTGGTTCTTTGTACCAAAAAACCTTTCAACAGCTACCACTGGAGGCTCACTGATTGTTCCCTCCTCTGCTGATTTCCTATTCCACTAGAGGTATGGAAACATCAACCATACTCCCTAAGTTGTCTGAATTGAGTCTGGCTTTTACTGACTCTGGAATAACATCTCTTCCATGCAAAAAGAAAGTAGCCAACTGCTCTTCTTCTGCAGTGAAACAGGACTAATTTCTAAGGAACATTGACTGAATCCATGTGCTGCCCATTAAAATTATTAAGTGAGCTTTGAGCCTGATTGCTGACATGGAAATCTTGCAAAGCCTGAGATGAATATTGTGCCTTCTCCAGATAGGGTAATTTAACTGAAACCATGGGCTGCCCATTAAACATATTTAGAGACAGCCAAAGTACCCAATATCTGACCCAAGTGCAAAGTAAAGTGAATAATACCCAGCCAACCCAACTCCAAGCTCACTCCATTACTCTTGGACTCTCAGGCTCTAGCCCTCTCTGCATCACAAAACCTAGCTGCAACAAAACCCTCTGGACTAGCAGCAACCACCACATACATCAGAGATCACATCACACCTCCACAGGTGCCACCCACCCTGCTGGAACTTTGGCAATGAATTACTTATCAACATATCCTTCCAACTCTGTTGATCAGTAGGTTGTAATGACTTATTCCCAACCTCACTTGAGATTAGGAACCTTCTTCGTACCACAAAACTATGCCATCGCTCCCTTTCCAAAACCCCAGGACTGAAAATAGGTACCTCTTGTCGTTCCAAGGACACCCCAATTCCATAAACTTACCTTTTCAATTTATTCTAATCATCCCCCAAAAGTGAGTTCTTCCAAGTGTTTTGTAACAAGGGAAACACTCCATTCTGTAGAAAATCAAAGACAAATCGCGCACCCATCCTGCATCCAAAAGAGCAATCCTAGTCCACCGACTCCTAAGTCAGGACTTCTACCAAAAATGAACAAATCTCTATTAAGCAACCATTTAAAGCTGTTAGGTTGTGGGCCAACAATGTATATCAAGCTTTAACACTCGCAAGTTTAGCCCAATTTCACGTGGAGAGACGAACAAACTATAACAGCCATTACAAGGAATAAGATAACTTTTAACCATGAAACAATAAACAAGGGCAACAAGACTCGAACCCAAGACTTGAACCCAAGACTTGCTCGCAATCATAGCTCTGATACCATGTTAAGCAGCCACTTTACCTAAAAAGCTTAAGGTGTTAGGTTGTGAGCCAACAACATATATCAAGTTTTAACAACATCCTGCCCCAACCTTTTCCAGATGCTGATTGGAAGTCTTCCTTTTGATCCCCACAGACTTGAGGAGAATCTCCTCCATACTTTTGATTGATCAGATCCATAGGAAAGGTAGAGGAAGGGACAAGTGAGAGAGCGAGAGCGAGACAAAAATTTGATTCTGTTAGCAAAGGCTCCTATGGTCCTGATGCTTTGGGCCTGCTTCAGTGCTAAGCCCCATCTTCATAGTTTCTCCTCAACACAAAACCACTATTGGGCTCCATTTTTTATTTTATTTTTTTGAGATCCTACCTTATAGACCTGCCTTGCATGCTGAAAAAGAGGCCAAATTACTTGACACTCAACCAATTAGGCCTGAACACAGATCTTCAAAAGAACCCATTGTAACGGGCTTGACCTACTAAAAAACATCAAGAATGCAATAAAGTGCTTAAAAATGAAGGACTTTATTCCTGAAATAGAATTTGCATTGTTAATTTTACTTTACGCCATGAAACTTTATCTATGGGGAAGCAAATGGAGCCAAAGGGTACATTTAGAGAAAAAAAAAAAAGAAAAAGGAAAAAAAATGAAGACTTCTAAAGTAATGTCTTAGGTTTTAAGGCAAATCACAATGAGGCTTTTCAACAGTGAATGCATACTTTTACCATTGCAGGACTCATCAGGAATTTGGCTCCAGCATGCATGGCCCTTTTGGCATCATTAGTATTTAAAACAGTCCCAACCTGCAAGATACAGGGCAGCTTCAAATCCACTCTCAGAAAGCCATTTTAATGAGTTGAGGAAAATAAGAAGCAAGAACATGATGCTACGCAAAGCATTATCTTGGTTAATGATGAACTTAGATCACATGCAATGTCTGAATCTACCTAAATTAACTTCCAAATGTGCAGAACAGAGAAAGGAACAGACGTAGTTCCTTTTTGTGATATAAACTACTACAAAGTGATTTTTTTTTTTTTCACTGAAATGATAATTTATGGTACAAGTAGAAAGAGCATGCTCTTCACTTGATTACTAACAGGTCTACTGCATTTTTTCAGTGAAGCAAAGAATTATATCATACTTGCCATGTACGCTGGGCACATGTGATGCGGGTGCTCTGCAGCTTTTGGTAGTTGTATATAGTTTTTCCAAAAGTCATGGCAGATAGTTTTTTAAAAGATCTGTACTTTTTTTTGTTGCAATTTATGGATAAATATGTATGAAAAAAAAGAAATATAAATTCCTAATTTACCCGTTAATTGAAAACTTTATTTTAACTACAAATCCATAAAAAAGAACTTTTTTGGAACAATGGGAGAAGGCAGATTGAAAACTGCGTCCTCTTCCCTTAATTAATAGTAGAGAACAAGAGAGAAAGTAAAGAATATACAAAAGGGAGAATGAGGCATGAGGCATCCTCCACTCCCAAAGAAATAAAACACAATAAAAAACAAAGAAGAATTTTTCAAGAACAAGCGAAATGCAGCTCACCAGTCCCTTTGCAAGTTAGTCAAAGAAATTGCTCTAATATAAAGGGAAATTTCTCTAAAATTAAAGGATGAGGATTGTGTTCTGCAATATACACACAAATGTGCAGACACATGGTCCAGCCCCCATGCCTCCATGTGAGGTAGCCCTGTACCCATGTCACCAAGGCTAGAAGCTATAAAGCATAAGGAATCCAAAGGAGCTGGAAAATTATTACTCCTATGACTCTTGTAGGATGATCCTGCACCAGCTGTTGTATAACCTGTATAAGGAGAAAATATAGCACATAAGCTCTCAAGCATACTGGCAAAGTACAGCTAAAAACATCAGAAATTACATGAGCAATACAACCTCAAAGACACCTGGTGTAGACATCACAATCTCCAGCTAACAATAAAAAGAAAAAAAAAAAAAAAAAGAAGCACATCAGATTTGCAAACAATCTTAAAGACACCTGGGGTATATACATCACAATCTATGATTAGAAATCAAGAAAAATAACACAAATTGGGGAACAAAAGAAACTTCAGCTTTTCAAAATGAAATAAAAATTCCCTGGATTGCAATTTCTATAAAATGCAAACATGCAATACAAACATTGTGCCTATTGAAATATTGATTTATCCTAATTTATAGGAAAAACCAACTTCCATGAAATCGGAATAGTGACCTAGCCACCACAATTTGTTTCTTACTTTTCCAAGACACCAAATTACTACTGACAAAGATACAATACCCAGTTGTGGATCTTTGATCGGAAGGTGATCCAGCCTAATCTACATCTGTATATCCCTGAATATGAGTGTGACCCAATCCTAATATGAGAAACCTCTCCCTGGTAAACCTTTGAGATATCTCAAAATGCAAATTATTGCATCCCGATGACTTTTTCTTGGGGAACTGAGAAACTAACTCACAACACTTGTTGTGAAGGATATGTCTGGTCGAGTGACTATATAAGATAATTCAACTTTTTTTTTTTCCAAAAACTCTTTGGTACCGACCTAGGTAAGGCAACAAATTACCCATGTATAGAATTAACTTACTATTGGGATCCATGGGAGTATCAATAGGTTTGGATCCCAACAACCCCATATCATTTAAAAGATCAAAAACATACTTCCACACACAATAAGCCAAATATTGCACAATGGAGTATGATGATAAAATATAGAGTGATCTATTGCACACCAATGAAGGTCAAACTCATGTACTACAACACTAAAATGGCCAAACCATGCTCTTGGAGATTGTTTTAATCCGTACAATGATTTCTTGAGCCAACATACTAAGCCTGACTCCCCCATGAGCAACAAACCCAGGGGTAGCTCCATATATACCTCCTCATAAAGATCACCATGTAGGAAAGCATTCTTCACATCTAATTGATGTAGAGGCCAATGACAAGTGGTGGCTAAAGAAATGAACAAACATACTAAGGCAAGGAGAATGTGCCTGAATAATCCAAACCATACACTTGAGTATACCCCTTAGCAACAAGGCGAGCATTTAAACAAGCCACAGAACCATCAGGATTGACTCTCACATTGTACACCTAGCGACAATCGACCACAGACTTATCAGGAGGCAAAGGTACCAAATCCCAAGTATCATTATCATGTAGTGTACGCATCTCTTCAAGCATTGTCATCCTCCACCAAGAATGGAATATGGCTTCAGAAATAGATCTTGTAAGAGAAACAGAAAACAAAGAACTAATAAAACAGTAATAAGAGGGTGACAAGAAATCGTAACAAACAAAATTAGAGATCAGATGTTGGGTACAAGTGTGTTTACCGTTTCAAACAGCTATTGGAGGATCAACATCATGAGAATTAAGATCATCTGCCGAGGGAACTAGACGCATAGTAGTAGAATCTAGAGGAGGCACTTCCCTCTTGAGTCGCCGTGTGAATACCTGCAAATTGGGATGATTCAAGCGATGAGAAAGACTCAAACTAGATGAAGGAGTTGGAGGATTGGACACAGATACTAGGTTTGGGTCTAGAAGGCAAAGCAGAGGAAAGGACTCATAAAGATCAACAAAAGTCAAGGAATTAGAGTAATATGGTGTAGACTCAAAAAAGTGACATCAGCAAAGACAAAGAATTGATGTAAAGTAGGACTATAACATCAATATCCCTTTTGAGTAAAGGAATGGCTCAGAAAAAATACATTTGATAGCATGAGGATCCAACTTATCCATTCCTAGAAATAATGGATGGACAAAGAACACAACCAAATATACGACGAGGAAGGGAGAACAAAAGAACCTTAGGAAAGATAACTGAATATAGGATTTTACCACCAAGGACAAAGGATGCCATTTTATTGATGTGGGAGCAAGTTTTGAGTATAACATCACTCCAAAAGACTTTGGGGACATTCATTTGATACAATAGGGTACGAGTGACTTCAAGAATATGCCTATTTTTCCACTCTACAACTCCATTTTGTTGTAGAGTGTGGGCATAAGAGGACTAATGGATCATACTAGAGTTAGTCATATAAGTACTGAATTGGGTATTTATGTACTCCTTAGCATTATCACTACAAAGTATCCTGATTGGCATATCAAATTGAGTCTTTATTTGGGAACAGAAAGCACAAAAGATATCAAACTTGGAACGATCTTTCATTAAATATAACCAAGTCATCCTAGAGTAGTCATCAACAAATGTAACAAAGTACCGAAACCCCAACTTTGATGTGACACTACTAGGACCCCAAATATCATAATGGATGAGCATGAAAGGACTAACCACCCATTTGTCAACCTAGGGAGCAAAGGGAACATGATCACACTTGCCCAATTAACAAGACTCACTCTCAAGATTAGACACAAAACTCAATGTAGAAACTAGCTATTTTAACTTGTCCAAGGACGGATGACCAAGGCAACAATGGATTTGAATTAGTGTAGTTGCAATTGTTCAAGCAATGAGTGGAGAAGGTGACTTAAAGTAGTAAAGTCACGAGCCTCACATCCTGTGCCAATTTTTTTTCTCTTCTTCAGATCTTGAATAACCATAGAATCAAAAAGGAATGCGCCTTAGTGACTTTGTAAGCTTACTGACATAAGATTGAAAGGAGACTTGGAAATATATAAAGCAAAAGAAAGAGAGATAGGAGGAGTAGGATTTACTGTTCCTATCCCTTTAACAGCAATAGTGGACCCATCAGAAAGGGTAACTTGAGGGAGATTTTTAGGATATTGGAGATCAAAAAAGAAGTTGGTTGCACCTATAACATGGTCAGTGGCAGCAGGAATCAATAATCCAAGGACTAGTAGGAAGGATACCAGATGGCATGCAGATTGTAGGATTACCTTTCTGGTCAAAAGAAGCAGTGTGATAAGATGCTTGTTGAGACAACTGATACTGTACAACCCTTAAATACTCCTCCTTTGATATAGTCTAGCATGCGGTACACTCAAACAAGTGACTAACATAGGAATCATACTGTCAGGATTTGCAAACGCCATCCCAACATTCACAAACTCAGACCAATGATCATAAGATTAATTGCTGGAACAATCAGAACAACCACGAACAAGGTGACCCACCATGAACAAGTTATTGATAAATTAGTACAAGGCTGCCATAGCACCAACAAACTAAGATGCAGTCCCAAGAAAGCAACAGTCAGCACTGGTACAATTGGAGAGGTGAACCACTGAAACGACCATGAACAAATCACCAAATACCTCAGATGCAGCCCCAAGAAAGCAACACATGAGTGCATTGTCACAACAAAGATTGGATCTTTGAGCAAAAAACACATGCCCAACAGCTTGATATTTTGGTATATGGAAGGAATTAGAACAGTGAATCACAAAACACAGCAAATCCCACTGTTTCAGACCCAACAAACTCAATAACCAATGATAAACAGCTTCATGAAGCATCAAACAACCATTCCTTGGGTGCCGCACTGCCATGGGCAAGGTAAACAACTTACCGACAGATATAGCACTGCCACAGCCTCACAACTGAACATATGAATGCTGCCACGATTCCAAAAAACTCACAAAGAAGCCTTCACAAGCCTTGAATAGAAATTAACAGAATGCCGCGAATGCGTAGTCGGTTAAGAAGGAATCAAAGCATGGCAGAGATAAAAAAAACAAAGTGGCCAGAAATTCACTCATGCACCAGTGCGTGGGGTCGGCCCTGCTGACATTTGGCCGGCCTGTGGGGCGCATGGGGTCCTCCGGCGATGGGGTTTTGTGGGGTGAGTTGTCGAGGGGGGGGTGTCTATTTATGGGTGTATGGTTGGTTTAGTGAAATAATACGGGATGGAGGTGAATCTAGGAAGGACAGCCATGGGAATGGTGTTTTCCAACAACGGCTGAGGAGAATAGGGTTTCATTTGGATCATGCTTTGGTACCATGTTGAGTAATTGGGTAAAATGGAAGACCTAAACTCAATGATAGGTCTCTCCCTCTATTTATAATATACGTAAGTACAATAGGAATGATCATAATACCCTTACTAACTCACACTTATTACTAACAAAACACTAACACATAATAATAATGCTAAACGACTAAATAACCATTAACATATATTAAAAAAAAATGGCAGTCCAGTGCACAACCATTAACATATATTATGCACTCCTAATTCGTTACAAATGAACTTAACCTGGGCACCCCTGTTAAGGCTTGATAGAAAATGTTGGCCCAAACCAACAGCTTAAACTTTTAGACAAAGTGGTAATCCTACATGGCATTGGAGCCATGATTTCTAGGAGGTCCTGGGGTCTTGTTGCCCACGTTTATTGTTTGTTTGTTAAAAATCATCTTATTCCTTATAATGGGTGTTATTCATTGTTTGTTTATCTCCACATGCATGGGAGTGTTAAGGCTTGATATAAAATATTGGCCTACATTCTACAAGCTAACAGCTTAAGCTTTTAGGTAAAGCGGTAATCTAACACCCCCAAAATACCTAGTGAATAAATCAGCAATCTGATGTCCATACACATGAGTGATTAATCAGCAATGCACAGTTTTTCTACAACTGTGGTAGTAGAGCCATTTGCAAGAATACGAGACTTATAATATGAGAAGTGCCAGCAAAGTTTAAGACCGAAGGATTAGAGGAAGAGGAAGTGGATTCAAACAGGTAATAGATTTACCTTTCTGGGCAAAATGTGCAACAAGAAGATATGCCTGCTGAGATGCCTGATAGCGAAGGAACTCAGAATTTAATTCCTCTAAAATGAGGTTTCAAGTATAGGTAGATTGGTGGAGTCTGGGTGATTATGGTGTTGGTTTTGCAAAAGGGACACAGGAGGTGGTTGAACAAAACTGATAGTGACATTCAGTGAAGTTAACGTATTCTCAGGTGAGCCTGATAATTTTCAGGCACAGCAACAGCTTACGGGGATGATGGCCAGGCATGAGAATGATGGTAGCAGGGGTGGCAGTGTCAAAAGCAATGTAGGTTTTAATGTCTCAGGTCAAAAGCTATTGAAATAGTGTAATAGATCGAGAACCTACAAAACAGATAGGTCCCTTATTCTATTCTTAATAATCACCAAGTACTATAATGACATTTATGCTCTTACTACATGCTATCCTGTAAAAGTGCCACACAGGACCAACAGGTGCCCAAGCTTTCAAACAGGAGGAATTCCACAGCCAGAACCAAAATTTCAACTACTAGGAAATTCTAACAATCACAAATCATGAGCTACAAATGGAGAAGACAAGACATCTAATATAAAAATCATTTTTGGTAGTCCAGAACAATTCAATTCATTAAAATTTTATGAACGTTATCACCTGTAAAATTTAGAAGCATAAGTATAAAGCAAGCGATTAACAATGAAATAAGACTGGAAAATTAGGTTAAGAGATACAACACATTGTTCATTGAAGCTTAGTCATGTGCATGGTAAGAAAAATGTTCACACATGAAAGAAATTCAATATCAATTTCATGGATAGAAGAGAAAAACTATGAAGAAAAGACTTACAACAGAGATGCCACCACTGATTGCAGCACATGCAGCTTCCATTGCCAGCTCCGCACTAACAGATGGAAAGAATGGTGAGCACCACTCTAGCCCATAAACTGTCAGGCTCACACTACAATTCAGACCAGTCTATTGAAAGACGAGCCAATACACATATGTGAGTCAAGGTGCCCAGATTGAAATGAACCTTCAACCTGAACCCAAAGGCCCAAACCAAACTTCAAAAAACCAGCAGGCTTAACCTACTTAGAACCCCATGTTCAAATGTTATTCAACCAGTCTTCTGTTTCTTCAGCCAGGTAAAGCTACAATACAACTTGTAGCTAGATTTTATGCTGTTCGGGCTATAGTGCCTCAAGATTGTCCCATAATCTAAATCATTTCATGTGGAACAGTATATTTATTTTTTTCCCTTTCTTTTTTTTTCCCCCTTTTTTGTGGGAAACATTGCATGGCATAATTTTATCAATGCAGAAATTTCAGCCAAAATAAGATACATGATTCAGTTGGAAAATTTTATAATGAATATAAGATGGATTCTCATCAAAGAGCCAGCTATAAATCTTTGTGTGCAACTCCAAAAAAATTGAAACTAAAAAATGCAAGACCATTAGGCAGTTCACCTCAGACAGGGAACCAAAACCTTATGAGAATGTTTACCTTTAAATTCCATAATTTCTCTTTCTTTCTCATCAATGTGTACAGTTAATTGTCTCAAATGATTTTTAGCATTTTCAGGAAAAGAATGAAAAATAAATAAATAAATAAATAAATATGAACATGAAAATTTTTAATATACTTCAATTCTATTATCCTTTTCATCTTATCAGTTTACTCAACAGATTCAAAAGATGTCCATTGTGAAACTTTAGAATGTAGAAACTAACATAAGGAAAAAAAAAAACAACAACAACAAAGCTAACCACTCAAGTGACATGGCCTTTAAAAATAATTTTCTAAATTATTGGAGTTAAAAATAATCTTCTCCTAATTTTTCCTGAAAGCAATAAAATGATGACTCCATTAAATTAAATAGGATTCCTATCACCTTCGTACAACATTGCTAGAGGTGGTGGTACATGACTAGGTTCCTACTACTTGATTCTCATTATGAAGTGATGGTATCATGGTTGTCCAAAGTATAGGTTAATGAAGTTCCAACCATTCAAATTAAGTTAACACAATGACCCATTCTAGGTTCTATCAATTGGCATAATTAATTTAGGGATAGGCTATTATTAACTCTAATGCGCTAGAAAAAGAATCTTAATATTTTAAAGACAATTTTCTCAAAAAAAGTTTAGAAAATATCTGTCAAAAAATACTTCTCAATATTATTTTGCAAAGGATTTGACAAAATAATAAACTTAAGATAATTGATAATGGGCCTTAGGGAGAGGGTCAATCAATTGAGATTTTTTGAGGAATATAACAATTCAAGGCATGCTCAAGATTCAGAAGTGGAGACATTTTCAACTTCATTCAGATTTTGTGTGAGAAGATTGTGGATTTGCAAAGATACGACAGAATAAGTTGGAGGCCTGCATTGAGAGGTGACTTTAAGGTGAATTCTTATCATAAAGAGATCAGAAAGAAGGATGTGGAGCCTTTCAACACCTGGGAAGCAACATGGGGGAGCGTTTCAACCATTGACAGTCTTAAAAGAAACTGGTAAATAAGGGGCTATGCATGACAGAAAGAGGCCGAGTCAAATTCACCATATTCTTGTCCATTGCAAATGGACTATGGAGTCATGGGAAGTGGCTCCAGTGATAATGGGTCTGTCTTGGGCAGTGATAGATTAATATATAGCAAGTTATGGGAAAGGATAGATCTTAGCGCTTTTACATTGTCTATGGCACTTTAGAAACAAGAGTAAATTCGAAAAAGTGGACACACCGATTGAAGTTATTATCAAATTTATCCTGACACATGTATATAGAATTTTGTATGACAAATTCCCAGCTCTGGTACAGTTTGGGAATTAGTGATTTCCCTCCCCCAGTCATATGATTGTATGTATCTCTTATGAGGGTTGATGCAACAAGCTTTTTGATAGGAAGGCCATTTGGTCTGTCCTTTTGATTGTACTGCTTAATCAGTGTGATGGGGTAGATGTGCCCTATGGTTGTCTGGGTATGCCCAGCAAATGTTGTATATATTCAGATAGATTAATACATTTACCTTCACTGATCAAAAAAAAAAAAAAAACAAGTCATTAAGAGTTATCCCTTGCAATTTTCTGAACAATGTAGATGGGAAAAAATAGAAGTCCTTGAGGGAATAGAAACTTGGCTCATCATGATCAATACCATTTCTTTTTTTTCTTTTTCTTTTTTGTGTTTGGCTATCTATAAGTGCTCCCACGGGGCCAATTATCAAGATAGTTGACTGAACTGTCTTCCGTTTTGCTACACAGCAAATAGCAATGTAGATCACCAAACTGTTTTAGATTCATGTGAATTTAGGTTTTACAAATGACATTGCCGCACCCTTTTGGTGCCCGTTTGGTGCCCTTTAATTGAACTTCCTCTATTTATTCATCCAAATCAACAGGAAGAAAAAAATACATACACTAAACACGATGTCTCCACTCTCGACCAGATAAATTTTTGGAAATTAATAATTTATCACTATACGGGGCCTAAATACAGTAATTCATTAACTACTCGTTCTTCAATCAAGAGAGAGAGAGAGAGAGAGAGAGAGATAGAAGGAGAGAGAAAGTGTGTTACCTTGGGGCCCGAAGGCATGCGATTATGCCAGCATTTTGAATTGCCTCTAGGGTTTCGTCAAGGGAAGAGGAAGAGTGTTGACGAGAAAAGTAAGAAACCCTAAGGCGAGGCTGTGAGGCACTGAGAAGACCTACTGCAGGAGGCCAAGGCCATGAACTGAAGCTCACGACCGCCATATCCAACTGCTTCCTAAAACAGATAACACGTTCTTTTGTTTCTGAAAATAAAATGCTTTTGAATATGGGCCATGGTTTTGGCCAGCCAAGATTATTATTATTTTTTTTGGCGCCAAAGTTTCAGCCCTTCTAAATGGTTTTTGGTAATCGGGAAATCGTTAAATCGGAAAACACAGTGGAGGATAATGCATCTAACAAAAATTAATATGATGAATATATTATATATATTAGGAATAATATTATCATTAATTAAAAAATAATATTATATAATTTTTACTCAATAAAAATATATAAATATTAATTAAAAATAAGATTTAAAATGAATATTAATTATTTTTTAATTAAACTAAATCATATATTATTTTATGTGTTGTAACCTACTATGTATTAATATAAGAACTATCTATAGATTTAAACTAACATTAAATAAACTAAAAAATTAAATTTAGTTATTAATTTTATTTTAACATAAATTAATTTCACAATCATATATTATAAATAGACATGAGTAACGTGATTATTGTTAACAAATAAATAATATTATGCTAGTTTAGTTCATATAAAATATTTAAATTTTAATTATAAAATTAATATAATCATCATTTAAATTTTAATTATAAAAATATTAATATTTTTTAAATATATTTAAAATTACATATTAGTTATTGTAATTCAATTATAGATTGAACAAGAATTACTTATTAATTTAAATTAACATTAAATAAATTAAATTTTTTAATTTAGTTAATAATAATATTTTTTAATTATAATTTAATATGATATTAATATGCTATAAATATAAATTAATTGTAAGACTATTATTAATTAAAAATAGTAACCTTATATTTTTTAAATATAAAATATTTATGTTTTAATTATATATAATTAAAATAATTTTTAATAAAAATTTTAATTAAAAATAATATTTTTAAAAATAATCATTTAGTTCCCGATAATAATAAGTATCTAAATACCACTTATTTCAAAGATAATCAAACATCACTTATAATTTTTCAACACTTTTTCAATTCACCACTTATTATCAACACTTTTTTTGAAAAATACTTTTACATAAGTGATTCCAAACACCCCCATTTTAGAACACTTAAAAAATAGTGCTTATAATGCTTCACTTAAAATAAGCAATTTCACAAAAAAAAAAAAAAAAAAAGAAGTTGGCTTGCACTACAACAAATATTTATAGACTTTTTTTAAAACTATTTAAGTGAATTTTGAAAAATAATATAAGATAATGTTTTGGTCACTTGTAAGTGACACTATTGTGGGGGCGATTTTATAAATATAAGAAAATTTAGTGACTATTTTATAATTTAAAAAATACATTAGAAGATAATTATATATTATTTTATTATGTATTATAATATATTATTATTAATGAAACATAATTTAAAGTTGGAATGAGGAAAAAAAGCATCTATTAATTTAAATTAATTTTAAAAATTAAAAATTTTAATTTAATTAATGATATTACTTTAGCGTAAATTAATATGATAATCATATGTTATAAATATAAATTAAGAACAAGAATGTTATAAATCAAAAATTAATATTACATTATTTTTACTTAATAAATATATAAATGTTATTTAAAAAATAAGATTTAAAAAATTATTAGTTAAATTTTTAATTAAAAATAATCATATATTATTTTATTATGCTTTGTAACCTATTAATTATTAATATAAGAACCACATGTAATTTAAATTAACATTGAATAAACTGAAAATTGTAATTTAGTTTCTAATACTATTTTTAACATAAATTAGAGTCATAATCATATATTATAAGTACACATTAATAATATGGTTATTGTTAACTAGTAAATAATATTATATTAGCTTAGTTAATAGAAAAATATTTAAATTAGAAAATTTTAATTAAATAATTATTAACGAAATTGTTAATTATAAATAATTATTTTTTAATTAAAAATATTTTTAAAAATAATTACCCTATAATAAAAGTAACTATCTAAATACTACTTATTTTAAACATTATCAAACATCACTTATAATTTTCAATACTTTTTCAATTCAACACTTATTATTAGTACTTATTAAATTCAACATTTTTTTTTTCTAAAAAATACTTTTGTATAAGTGTTTGCAAACAATTCCTAAATAAGTTCAGCATGTATGAAAGAAGGAAAATAATACAAATTTGGCCAAACAAATCATGATACAAATATTAATAGCAATGATACTTGAAATTAATAACAGAAAAGAAACATATAAATTATGTAAGAAAATTCTAATGTCATTTCTCGTCATACAATATTGGCATTTTCTCGAAAGAATAATGCAGTTTGGTCCACAACGAAATAATAGTATCATATCGATTGTCTGGAAAAATTCAAATGCCATAGATGTTGCACCATTAACAGGCAAAAAGCACATTAAGCAAAAGCTGCCTAGCCTACCCTATCATCATGGAACTTCAAAAAATATTTCCATATACTTTTGAAGATGCTTTCAAACACAATAATGCCTAATTGTTCCTCTAATTTGCAACCCTCACAAAGTATTGAATGGCACACTAATACTTGAATTGACATGAGTGAAAGATTTATTTTAATATCGGTTTCAAATGATGTGAAAGTTGTAACGCCCCAATCTGAGTCTGTCAGGGAGCATTGCATCTCTCATCCTCCACCTGGACCAAACAACAGGGGAGCAGATCTTATCGGACTAATGACTAATCTCACAAACTAACACGTGTCTTTTTCAGTGTATTTTGTCCTCACTCATACACTTCCTGAAAAAACTTTCCAGAAAGTCATCCATCCAAGTTACTTCAAGTCAAACACGCTTAACCGTATAGTTCTTATGGGAAGACTCCCAAAAAGGAAGGTGCACATTATTGATATGAATAGTAACATCTAATCTTTTTAAATCTTTCTTCCACAAGGTATCACGGAAGCCACATTATAACAATTTTAAAAATTGACATGAAATTTTGTAATTGATGGGTTGAAAATCAATCCTTGTAAATCTTTTAATTTTCACATTTTATATGTGTAACATTTTCAATTGTATCATAATATCACGATAATTATATGCATTGAATAATGACAAAGTAAATTCATTTTAGATGAATGTTTTATTTTATTACTTATCAAGATCTTAAATTATGTAAAGTATAGGTGTTAATATGCATGCGTAACATAATGTCACCATTCATTATTGAAAATGACAAGCTAGGGTATTGGCCAAGAAGAGAGTACAAGTCGAGCGAAAAAAATTAAAATGACAACCATAAAAAACAAAGTTAGGCCTAGCCAAACCAAACAAGGGAATTCTAAAACATGAGGGCTAATTAACAACCATGCATGCATCCTACTTCAGTTCCACAAAAAGGTAGAATTGATTTGTAAGGACAAAATGCTTTATTTTTGTCATCCACTAATTCACAATTCCTATGTTTGAAGAGAACTTAGAACATGGCAGAAATTGCACCAATGAAAGCAAGAAATGTGAAGTTAGCGCGCAACCACTCCCTCGTCCAAATTTGCATCTTTTTCTCAAGATGCATTTCCATCATTTCTTTGGCGTATCCATATATTTTGGGATTAATGGGGACCAAATTGCTAGCCATGCCATTGAAGAGGTCGCTCACTTGCTGGTTGGTCCCCAGCAAGTTATGGAACACACCAGTGGAACACAACTCCATCACATGTTCAACATTGTGGATGAGTGAATCCATGAAGCATATGTAGGAGGTGACCTATGATTCCTCTTCTACATTGTAGCATGTTTCGAAGGCCGCTAAGTTCAGAATAAGGGTCTTGGTTAGGTAATTGATGGCCATCGGAGGGAGGCTAAGTTGTGAAGATAGAAACTTTTGTTGGTCGCGAACATTTGTCAACAATAAAGGGGTTGTGCTCTGCGTGATGTGGATTCCTGCCGATTTAATCTTCTTGATTGAATAATATCTATAGCAATGAAAGCGAGATGGCGATCCCCTTTGCCCTGAGAGTGGATCCAGCTTTTGGATGAGGCATTTGTGCAAAATATGGAGAAGATGATGAAGCGCCTCATACGAATGCCTACAAATATCCAATGTTGGCTCTGCCATTCCCAAAACCCTAATGTACTGCAAAATGAAGTCTTTTATATATTTATCTTCCAATGAAGGCTCAATACCCAGCAAACATATAATATTCATCATTCTATGGAGTATATGAATGGGAGTTGATTCTCTAACAGCAACAAATTGCGCTTAATTAAGCTTTCCTCGCGACTCTGTATCTTTGTTCTTTCTGAGAGCATTCCCTCTGCAGCTTTCGCACGCGTGAGCGGATGAGCTGCAAAAGGAAGCAGCCATCGATGAACATCATTTTTGCGAATGCGAAATCGTCGAACTTATCAGTGCAGCCCCTCTCGTACCAATTCCTCGCATGCAGAACCATTTCTTCTACCTCAGCATAGACAACTTCCGCAACCTCCACTTCCCTATCCGAGATTAATTGGTGTGTCAATTCCTGCTTCAGCTTCTCCCCAGCCTGGAGCTCTGGCTTGTCGTGATGGTAAGGACCAATTGATACCAACACGAGATCGTAGCATTTGGCGTTAGCTTTGGCATTGCGCAACATCATAGGAACCCTTTGAAGCCGGTTCATCTTATCCGATACTGCATCCCCTCTCCCTATCTTCTTATTGGACTCTCTCTTCATTATGGACTCTAACCACATCAAGACACTTTCCGCCATTGGAGGTAAATATTGAGTATGTGTGTGTTATGATCACCCCCCTCGGCTGAGATACGTACTCCTCAGTTTGCAAAAAATTGAATCATGAGGTGAGGCATTTTAATTCAAATTATCTTTAGAGACAAGCACGATACCAATTAATCAACTACATACCTTTTGTGACAACTCGAATAATAATGGTATTTAAATAATAGAGAGGAAGGGAAATGGAAATAGAAACAAAAAGAGACAGCAGATTTTGTCGACGAACGCTTCGCGCTACATTGTAATGGAGTCAAAATGGAACTCCTTTTAGCCCAGTTAGCCTTTTTTGGTTTTTCCCTTCGATGCAATTTTCAATTCTCTGTCCCAATGCAGGCTTTCCCCAGAGGGAGGGGGGGAGTGCCCTTGTATGCTCAATGAAACTTTTGACTTATTTATCCCGTCTTTTCGTTCAAACCTCAAGCTCACCAGCTCCTTGAGGACTAGAAAAGGGAATTGATTCTCCAACAAGAACAAGCCCCGCCGCACGAAAGCTATGTCCAAGCTTCTCATCTTCATTTCTCCATGCTTGTTTTCTACATAACAATAAATGAACGGGAGAATGAAGCAGCCATCCAGGAACATCATGTTGGGCTTTTGTGGAGCCTAGTTACGTTAAATTTGGATGATGACCCGACTTTTCTTTAATTAGAGATTTCTATCCTAAGGCTTAGTCCATTGTAATATGAAATATTCAGGTTATTGCAAGTGGTATCAGAGAAATTGAACGAAATTTCCTGGGTCGCCGCAAATACAGTGAAGTTTTGGGATGGGGTTTGTATATCTAGCTAAAATGCAAATATTATCAATTAAATAGTGAATAATATGGGCCCTTGCTTTTGTTTAGAGCTAACTTAAGGGAATGGGCAAAATACGTGTATTTCATTATAATCCTATATTATTTTCTTGTTTCTAAAATTTAACCTCTAGGCAAATAATAGTGGCCCTTGCTTTTGTTTAGAACAATGAAGCGAAGGTACAAGTTTTACCACATAGATGCCCAAATGTGCCTACAAATGACAATGTAGGAACAGATAGTTGACTCCTTCAATATCCTTCTTGCAAAGAGAACACATTGAGGTTAGCATCCACCATTTTTTTTTTTCTGCAAATTATCAGTCGTTGGGATTTTATTTTTAATCACCAACTAGTCGAAGACACTAATCTTTGAGAGGAATAAGGTGTTCCACAACATTTTTTTTTGGGCACCCTTAATTTAGCACATGAATCCTTGTGGGGAAAATATTTGTGAGGACTAGCCACTAAGAAAATTTGGGAACTAGTAAGACCCCACAAGCAGGAATTAGATTCCTCTTTTTTTTTTTTTTTTTTTATATCGCCGGGTGTCCTCAACCGGCATCTACCAGATTACCCTGGGATGCAACACAGCCAAGACTAATCCTGCGCCCCATGATTTTGGCCCCACATCACAATGAGGGAGTAAATTCAGGAGCCCAGGGGAAGGCTCGAACCCGGGAGGCGCAAAGGCTGACCTAGTGAGAGGCACTCCCAGAGGACGTCCTTGCCACCTGAACCATGCCCTGGGGGCAATTAGATTCCTCTTTGTTTATATGTATAGTGTAAACTAATCTAGAAAACTCATTTATTTGATTAACTCCCTTGCCTCTAACTTGTCTAACAAAGGATAGATCCCAAAATCAATTGTTGTTGGAGATGCTCAAAACTTTAGCCACTCTAACTTCCTTTTGATTAGCCAAAAGAAAAAAATTCGTATAGAGTTCTTGGAGTGTTGAATTTACTGCCCACTAGTTCATCCAATTTTTTTTTTTTTTTTGCTCCCATCTCCGATTTTGATCTTGATGTGATCCCAAATAGTTGCCTTCATTTTGTCAAAATTTTTCATAAACCCCATCCTAGGCAATTCGAAGGCATTGATGGGAACCAATCAACAATGTTGTACCTATATTTTGATGCAAATCATCAATTTCTAGAGAGCCAAGTCTTCCCTGCAAAATTGCCATAACTATTTCCCCAATAAAGCTCTATTCATAAGCTCCAACATTTTAATGCCCAGTCCGCCCTGAAATTTGGGTTGTGCCACTGAGTTCCATTTTGCAAGGGAATATTTGAATTTCTTCTCTAATCCTTTCCAAAAGAAATTCCTCTGTAATTTCTCTAAAACATGAACAACTTTCTTTGGCATGGATAGAATAGACATGCAATAGATAGACTGATTAAAAAGAACAAAATTAATTTATTTCAATCTACCCCCTAAAGAGAGAAATTTTGATTTCCAAGTTACCAACATCCGCTCCATTTTTTCCACAATCAGATCCCAAATATGCCAAGAGCTTGATTTGACCCCAAAAAGGAGCCCTAAGTATGAAGTAGGGAAAGAGCCTAATTTGTAGTTAAAAATGTTAGCAATCACGTCCGCACCTTCAGTAAATCCAATCGAGAAATTAAGGCTCTTAGATGGATTAAATTTTAGCCTTGTGACCACTTCAAAACACAAAAGGATGGCTCATAAATTCCTGAATTCAGATGATGAGTTGCCACAAAATATCAAAGTGTTATCCACAAACAAGAGATATGATAAAATGATGGAATGTAATGGGTTGTGTATATTAACTTCGTTCAATAGATCTTTGGCCATGTCTCTGGTAATCATCTTTGAAAGTGTCTCCATTACAATAACAAAGAGGAATGGAGATAGGGGATCTCCTTGCCTTAGACCCCTGAAGCTTTTCTAAAAACTGGTGGCCTCTCCATTAATCAGTACCAAGAAAGAAGTCGAAGAGAAGCACCATTTGATCCAACTCCTCCATTTTTTTTTTCCAAACCCCATAATTTTCAAGATATTGATGAGTCAATCACAAGCCACGTGATCAAAAAACCTTTTCCAAATCAAGTTTGCAAACGAAGTTATTGACCTTATTTCTCCTTAAAAAATCTTTACTTTCAATTGTTGTCAATGCAGCGTCAAGTATTGGTCTACCTGAGACAAAGGCCAATTGCTGTTTGGAAATGATCAACGGTAAAACTTCTTTAAGTCTGATTTACTTACTTATTATATTTCGCAATCTACTCTACAAGAACAATCTTATTGTATATGAAATACAATAAAAATATTTTTTAAATGGCTTCTACTATTTTTTAGTTTTTTTTTGGAAATTTCTAATTTTTTTTACTTTAATAGTATTTTAAATTCATATGATTTTTTATTTTAATTTTAATTAAATACTAAGGATAAAATAAATGATTTAATTAAAAAATCTTCGATAGTAAACTATTTTTACAGCAGGTTTGCCAAAACAACTTAAAACCATAAAATATGGTTTTCAATTTTTTCTCAAGTAACTAAAAACCTTCAGCAGAAATAAAAAATCAATTACATAAACAAATGCATTTTCATAATTTATTTCTTTACTATAGAGAAGCAAAAATAAAAAATAAAAAACAGAAATGATACTAAACAGACCTTAAATTGTTTAAACATCCAAAGGTGGAGTTTTACTATTTAAATCTACTAGCATAGGGTTTTAATTTGTTTTTTTTTTTATGTGCTATAAATGAAAAATAGTGTTAAGCCAAAAAAATTCTTTAAACTATTTTATCAATATATAAATTTCATTAAAATAAGGAATAAAGTATGAAACTCTAATCACAATATCGAGTCATATATTAAACACAAGGCAAGTAATATTTTCTTATTTCACATAACCTTTGTTAGCATATTCACTATTATTCTATTTTATTTATATAAACATATGACAGTGAGTATGTAAATGAAATAAATATAATTATAAAGTTCTCATATACTAATTTGTGTAGAATACTATAAAATTAAATAAATGTCATATAATTAGAAAAAGTTCTCAAATGGATAAAATCAATGTGCATTCACATAACAAATTAAAGCAAAATAAACATTTACATATAAAAATCATACTAATGGGGAGTGTAAGAAAGGCGAGTGACACCAATATTAGGTTTAATAAACTGGGTAGATGAATTAACCATCGCAATAAAAGTATTAGAGGTCTCAAAAACACTATTAATGTAATGAAATGTCTACTTGTATTTCTAAATGAAAGTGTGTATTTGAGAGAGTGTGAAAGATCGAAATAATTAAGAAAAATATTGAAAAAATATAAAATATGAGCAGTGGGAAGTGCTGAATGTGCTTGAGTAGAAATTGAACAATTAGAAACATTTAAGAATTTAAATGTTATTCATACGAAGGAAAGAGTCTTGAGAACATACATTTTCACCAAATAATGGAGAGAGAATGCAAAGATTGCTTAAGCCTACTTTGAGAAATCTTCAAAGTAGATAAAGAAGTGGAGAAAATCAAGGAACAAGATGATTGCACGACAACATAGAAAACCTAGTGATTGTTAAAGTCCATGCAAAATAAATAAGGTCACTATAAAAGCAAAATTAGATACTAGACCAGACAAAATAGACCGAATTGAATAATTCCTAGAGGATTAGGCGAATTATTGTCTAAGAAAATTGCAATCTATATCCAACTCAATTAAATGATAGATTTATGGGGGTTTAGATTGGATAATCCATGAAAAATGGCAGATAATCCATCATTCCCATCCTAATTATAATTTTTTTTACCATCAGATGAACAATTTATTTAGTAGCATAATAACTGAAGTAATTTAAAAAATTTTTAATTTGATAAATTATTAAACATTAAATAACCAATCATAAAATTATATTTTTATATTTTAAGATAATGAATTAAAGGTTTTTGTCTTGACTAGGAAAATTGGTGTTTGAGTTTGAGTTTAAGTGAGAACATGAGACGAACAAAGAATTGATATAGTAGTGCTAGTTTGAGAGTTGGGAGTGTAGGGTGGATCTTGGCCAATTGGGCTTGTACTGATTAGTTGATGCGTAATAAACATTATCTATAGATTTGAGTATTAGTTGTTAATGGATTGATGGATATCCATCGGATAAAACCTGAAATTCACTAATCGACTTGTTTAAATGCACAAAAAAATTTTAGAACCATACCCGACTCATTAAATGTTTAGATTATTCCTGATTCAATTTAAACAAGTCAAATTTAATTTGAATAAATGGATTTTTATCTGTTTTGTTGGATCTGTAGGAGACTACTTTGTGAATATAAAGGACTAGGTCCCCTCTTGTCCAAAGTCAAGAAAGGCTCTTCTGATTGATCCTTCAACAGGGATGAAAATGCATTATATGTTTAATGTTAGCTCCCTCAAGTCATTCAATGAAAAATATGAAAATACAACCCACAATCAATTAATTAAACACCACTAAAGACTATGCAAAGCTACAAATTAAATAGGTCCTTGCTGATAGAAAGTTTACATCATTTACACAACAATGACATTGAGTTCGTAATAAAGTGGAAGAGATTCAAAGATGAAGAAATCTTAAGTAGAAAACATGTATTCATTCATGGATAAATTTAAAGAGCACTTAACATGCATCAAAGTCCACGAGTACATCAATAGCATAAGAAAATGTCGCAAGTCAAACTTGTTTAGGGTTTTATACTTATCTATGACTACTTGAGTTGTCTTGTGCTTATTAGTGTAAGGGAATTTAAAGCCTCACCCATAATTAACACACACAAAGAGACAACAAATTTTAACTTAGTTCGGCCAATATTGCTTTTGTCCATAGTTGCACTATAACAATCCACTAATCAATGGAAAAAAATAATTACAAAGAGTAATTTCTCTCACAAAAGGAAGTAACACATGAAATTATTTTTTCTCCTCTGGTGGATATCTTACTGTTTGATCTTTGTTAACCAACCGATGCATTTCCAATAAATAGAGTCTCATATTTATAGGACAAGGGGAGGAGACAATTTTCTTCTCCCGTCAACAAAATACAACCACCTAATAATCTTGAAATTTATTCAACACGGGAGGGTTATGGAATACCTAACAAATGGATGGGGAACCGTCATAGAAATAGTTGTAAGATTTAATTAATTAATGAACCTTTCTAATTTTTCATTTTATTTACATTTTGATCGATTGAACTTGTTTATAGCCCATGCATTTCTATTCCAAATAGGAGTTGAAATGGAACTCCTTTTAGCCCAGTTAGCCATTTTTGGTTTTTCCCTTCGAAGCAATTTTCAATTCTCCGTCCCCATGCAGGCTTTCCCCGGAGGGAGAGGGGGGGGGGGGGGGGGGGGGTGGGTGAGTGCCCTTGTATGCTCAATGAAACTTTTGATCTTATTTATCCCGTCTTTTGTTCAAACCTCAAGCTCACCAGCTCCATGAGGACCAGAAAAGGGAGTTGATTCTCCAACAAGAACAAGTACCGCCGCACGAAAGCTATGTCCAAGCTTCTCATCTTCATTTCTCCATGCTTGTTTTCTACATAACAATAAATGAACTGGAGAAACCGTCCAGGAACATCATCTGAGCGAAGGCCTCATTGGCCAGGCCTTCTGTTGCGTCCTCCGCATAGCACTGCCTTGCTTCAACCGCCACCGCTGCAACCTTGTCATAGATTGCGCGAACTGACAACTTACTGGTACCCTCACAGATTTGGATGTAATCTTGTGCCATTGGAACCTTGAGCTTCTCCACTGCTTCGAGCTCCAGCTTCCCGTGGTGGTAAGGACCAATTGAAACCACCTACGGTTCGCAGCAATTCTCATTGGATTCGATCTTGCGCAGCATCCTCGGGACCTTCTGTATCCTGGGCTTTTGTTTTTGATTGCTTGCAGACCCATCCTTCATTACGGATTGCAACCACTCGTCTGTAGTGTCAGGAGGGCAGGAACTTGCTTCCCGGTGGATTACAATGCTCAGCATTTCAACACTCATCAGATACGACAGCAGGCGAATTGCCACTTCTGTGCAGTGAAGCTGCATTTTCACTGGCTACTGCACTCTGCTTTGCAGAGAATTCTTCTATGAAAGTCACCTCCTCGGGAGCTGCCATTTTTTGTATGTGCAACCAAGAACAGAGGTGGTGAGTTATCTGCCCCAAAACACAAGGTGATTCCTTGGTGTTTATAGTAACATAGGTTGCTTTATCCATTGTGGAAGAATTTAAGTAGCTTATATTATATCAATCAAGATGAATCATGTCCTTACCTTTCTTGCTTTTATGTCAAGATTGGAATTGTATTTGAAGGTCTACATGTTGTGTATATATATATTAAAAGCACTAAGTGTAAGAAAATTTTCATAAATATATGTAGCCAAGGATCTTTAATTATCAGAAATATTACATCAATAACCTTTATACAGAAAATAAATAAATCATAAACTATAAACTTTACATACCGGAATTAGCCATATCAAATCTATTGAGAAGAACACCCGGAGAATCCGAAGAAATCGTTTCTCCCACTTTTCCTCCTTCTCTTTCCTTTCTTCATCAGATCTATGAGATCTCCTGATGATTAGAGAAGTAGAGGCAGAGAGAAGACAATTCCTTTCTTCCTATCTTTTCTTTGCAGCTAACATCGCCATATAGCTAACCTTAGAGCTTATGAACTTAGCTCTTCTTACACCCCCTTAGTTCTCCCTTTCTTAGCTTAACTTGATGTATGTTTGCCCTTACAGCTACTCCCCATAACAATAGCTAACATAAATATATAATATAGGAATACCCTTCAAACTTCCATCATTAATTTCTAATATTAAATAAACTAACCCTTTAGTTAACCTATATAATCATTCATATCCTTATCAAATGGGACATATACCCTTAATGTGGGACCCATATCATTCATGTGGGACATATCTTTGGGATATAAATCCTACATTCTCCCACTTAGCCCATATGAATGATATTAATATGAATTAACAAATAACCATAATGTGCACAAAATAATAGCTTATTTATACTTTCAATGAGATTACCATAATATCATAATTAAGCAACCCATTAGCAAGAGTCATGGTGGTAAATATTATTAGAGCGATATCTTCCCTTCCACGTACCACAATACTAATAAACCACTTAACTATGATCTATAATAGGAAGTTATCATATTGTTCTTGTAATGTCTTTGTCAAAGACCATTTCTGTTTAACAATTTCCATATTCCATAATTACGTAAATGATGGTAAACAGAAATAATGTTCAAAATTTTTTATTGATATCATCATACATGTTATAGAACAACCATAAAGATCCACTATCATACATCAACGATTACAACAAAGACCCATATGATCAACATATTCTTTAAATGCCTTTGGTGTCAATCCCTTCGTTAAAGGATCTCCTATCATGAGCTCAATCCTTTTATGTTCTATAAGCACCGTCTGTTTCCGAACTTCCTCCTTAATGGCCAAATACTTGAGCTCCATGTGCTTGGCGCCATTAGAGTATTTGTCATTTTTGGAGAAAAAGATTGTTGCAGAATTATCACAATAAATTCTTAGCAGCTTGGTTATACTGTCGACAATTCCAAGTCTTAAGATAAAGTTTCGCAACCATAGAGCATGAATTGTGGCCTCAAAGCACACCACAAATTTAGCTTCCATAGTAGATGCTGCTATGATAGTCTGTTTGGTGCTCTTCCGTGATATTGCTCCTCCAGCTAACAGGAACAAATAACCATATGTTGACTTTCAACTATCAATGCATCCAGCAAAATCTGAGTCAGAGTAGCCAACCACCTCCAACTGATTTGTTCTCCTATACGTGAGCATACAGTGTCTGATTCCTTTTAAGTGCCTCAAGACTTTCTTTGCAGCTTTCCAATGCTCCATTTCGGGATTACTTTGGTATCTCCTAAGCATCTCAACTGCAAAACTAATATCTGGTCTCGTACAAGTCTGCACATACATCAAACTCCCAATAGATGCAAAAGAAAAATTTTTCATTCTTTTCTTTTCTAATTCATTCTATGGACAATCCTTTACACTGAACTTGTCCCCTTTACAAATAGGAGCAAGATTTGGTTTACAATCAGTCATGTGAAATCTTTCTAGAACTTTATTAATATATCCTTTCTAAGATAACCCTAACAGTCCAAGTGATCTGTCGCGGAATATTTCAATTCTAATCACATAAGTTGCCTCACCCATATCTTTCATTTCAAAGTTCATAAAAGGAAATCCCTTGGTATCATTTAATAAGCTAAGATCACTACTGGCAAGTAAAATATCATCAATATATAGGATCATAAAGATAAACTTGCTCCCACTGACCTTTAGGTATATACACCGATCAATGGTGTTTTCCTTAAATCCAAAGGTCGTGATGGTATCATGAAACTTAAAATACCATTGCCTAGAAGCTTGTTTAAGTCCATATATTGATTTCTTTAATTTGCAAACCATATGCTCCTTTCCTTCAATCATCAAACCTTCAGGAAGATCCATATATACCTTCTCATCTAAATTCCCATCTAGAAAAGTAGTTTTCACATCCATTTGGTGCCACTCTAAATCAAAATGAGCCATCAAAACCATTATGATTCTAAGAGAGTCTTTTTTAGACACAAGAGAAAATGTCTCTTTATAATCAATACCCTCCCTCTGAGTGAAACCCTTTGCTACAAGTCTAACTTTATATAGTTCAATGTTGCCATTATAGTCGTGTTTGGTCTTAAAGACCCATCTACACCCAACTATTTTAAACTCTTCAGGCAAATCAATGATGTCCCAGACTTTATTCTGTTCCATAGATTTCAACTTATCATTTATGGCATTGATCCATTTTTTAGAATCAGTACTTTCAATGGCTTGTGAAAACGTAACCAGATCTTTACTAGTCCCTAAATCATAATTAGCCTCTTGTAGATATTAAATAATCATCAGAAATAACTGGTTTTCTTACTCTTTGAGATCTCCTTAATGTTATTTCTTGTGATTGTTCTGCAATTGGCTCAATGGTGACATTTTCATTAGATTGTTGTTCAATGCTATCATGTCTTTCAACAACTAAAGGAACAACAATATCTGTCAAAGGTCTAGATATCGAGATAGGAACCCGAATTTCTTTAATGACCACATCACATGATACATCACTCCCACTAACTTCACCATTCTCAATGAACTTTGCATTATCGGTTTCTACAATTCTCATACTATGGTTAGGACAATAAAACCACCCTTTTTACTTTTCTGGGTATCCAATAAAGTACCCACTCATAATCTTAGAATCCAATTTACTTTCATGTGGATTATAAACTCTAATCTCTGTTGGACAACCCCAAACATGAAAGTGTCTTAAACTTAGTTTCCTTCCCGTCCACAATTCAAAAGGAGTTTTCAGAACTGCCTTGCTAGGAACCCAATTAAGCACATACATTGTTATTTTAAGGGCTTCCATCCATAATGAAATAGGTACCGAGGAATTACTCAACATACTCCTAACCATTTCCATAAGAGTACGATTCCGACTTTCAGCCACACCATTCTACTAAAGCGTACCAAGCATTGTGTACTAAGCACAAATACCATGCTGTTCTAGGAATTTAGTAAATGGTCCTAAACATTGTTTAATCCCATCATACCTACCATAATTGTAGTGACCCGAAGAATAATAGCATTTTTAAATATTAGAGGGAGAGAAAATAGAACAGAAACAGAAGGAGGCCGTAGATAATATTAAATAATCAAAATTTCATAATTTTGCCAGATTTCATCGACGAACATAGGGTCTCGTCGACGAAGGTCTTCAGAATTTCGTCGACGAACACAGGGCTTCGTCAACGAGAAAATACCGAGAGACGGTTCGACCTGCTCTAAATTTCATCGACGAACACAGGGCTTCGTCGACGAATTTTGTGAAGGGCTCATCGATGAAGTGACGTGTCTTGTCGACGAGCCTGACCCTATAAATAGTGGAAATCCGGGCTTTTAACACAATTCTCTTGCCGCTCTCTCTCTCTCTCTCTCTCTCTCTCTCTCTCTCTCCTACTACTCTCTCTCCCTTCTCTCTTCATTTTTGGCCCCACCAGTCGCCGGATCGACAATCCGAAGCTACCATGACGCTCCTGGCGGAGTTCTCTACGCATCTACCAGAGCGGATCATGGGGAAATCAGAGTTGGAAATCATCCCAAATTCGGGGTAAGGCTTTTAGTCTCCTTTTGGCCTTGTGGCAGTTAGAGAAAATGTTATAGACGAAAAAATACTGATGTTTAGTTCTGAAAAATATTGGTTTCATGGTGTTTTGTAGGAAGCCTTACGGGTATCGGGCTAAAGTACAGTAGGGGCTCTTCAGAGTTAAGGTAAGGGATATATGCTATGCTAGGAAATTTCTAAATATTATGCAGTGTATTTATTTACGAAAATTATGTATTACAATATGGTGTGGCTTGAGTATACGTATGTAATATGGGAGTATGTTTTATGAACCGTAGTTTCATGATTTTATGTATTTCAGTGCTATGATTATGTGAATTATAGTACCATGATTTTACGGATTTTATTACCATGATTATACGAATTACGGATATAGTATTATGATAATGTAATTCCAGTACTATGATTTACAGAGTTTAAAGCATGCCATGTTCTCTACTACCATAACATACAGAGTATACAGACAGAGCATTTACAAAGTATATATATATAGACAATTATACAGAGGTAGCATCGAGATGCTACAGTTACAATATTTACAGAACAGAAAGAAAGCGTTATGGTAATTTTGAAAACATGATGAAAACAGTGAAAGAGTATATATGAATATGTATATAGTATCAGACCCTGTTAGACCATACAATTTACAGAGCACGGTACCGTAGCTACATGTAGCATACAGTTTACAAAGTGCAACCGCCTATTCAAATAATAGGCTATAGGTCGATCATATAGTGCCCTTGATGTGGACAGGCTCCCCATCAGGTATAGGTAGAGGTGGGCAGATTGACCGAGGGAGTATAGTGATTTACCTGGTCGGCCAGCCAGTGTAGATCCCGCCTATGGGCCGCACAACCCTGTCATGAGGGGTTAAATCATGGCATACAGATATCCACAGGGGAAGTTTTGCAGTTATTATTATGTATATTATGATTTACAGAGACAAGGAAATTACTTATGTATGTTAGAAGTATTTCGAATATTAACTTAAATACAGATGTGTTAAATGACATGAAATTGGTAATGAATATCATGATTTAACTGTACTTATAGATCCAGATGTACATGATTATATGGAAACGGATTTTCATGATATGATGACTCATTTGCCACACACTAGTAATAGCATATATTGCCCTACTGAGCGTTGGCTCATCCCAGTTGATTTAACATTTTTCAGGTGATCTAGGTAGGCGAGCAGATCAGGCTCGCAGGTAGAGGGGCGTCTGTAGTGCCCAGACAGTAAAGTGAGTACAATGGAAGATTTTTGTTTACCCCAGCTAGCTGAGGGTATTTTTGGGAAGACAGTGTTATGTGTATATTTTGGGAAAAATGGTAGTACTCTGGTCTTGGTTTTTGTATTGTGTATATACTTTCATATGGTTATGTCTATGAGATATGTTTCTTGCTGCTTAGGTTATTAATGTGGTATCAGAGTATGTTAATTATTACAATGAAAAAAAAATTTTCATGTTAATTAAGCAGGTCGTTACAATAATACTCACCACCTCTATTAGATCTAATGATTTTCACCTTCCTATCTAATTGTCGCTCTACTTCAGCAACACTTGCCTTTAAAGCATCTATTGCTTGAGAATTTTCATGCAACAAATATATACAGTCATACCGTGAAAAATCATCAATAAAGGTGATAAAATACTTTTCTCCACCCAAATATGGTGAGTCAAAAGGTCCACATATATCAGTATGAACAATTTCCAGTAGATTTCCACTTCTTGTGACTCCTTTCTTGGCATGTTTAGTTTGCTTTCCTTTAATGCAATCAATACATACATCGAAATCAATTTGATAAAACCCCATCCTTTACCAATCTCTCCATTCTTTCTCTCGATATATGACCCAATATTTTATGCCACAAGAAAGAGGAATTTTCATTAATTCTACTACGTTTAGTTCCAACATTATGATGCAGAGTGAGGAGTGTTTCAGTAAACTTTTCATTAAGATTAAATTTATACAACCCCTTATACAAAACACCAGAGCCAACACATAAGTTACCTTTCACAAGACGGAAACCTTTATGTTCAAAGTATAGACCATAACCATCATTGTCTAATCTGGACATGGAAATTAAGTTCTTAGAAATATTTGGAACATAAAAAGTATCAAATGATCTAAACAATGACCCGATTCAAGATACAACCGAACAATTCCAACACCCATAACAGGCACTTGATTTCCATTCCCCAAGACTATAAAGTGTTCATTTTCCTTTACACTCTAGATTTTAAGGTATCCCTGCTTCGAATTGGAAACACGAACAGTGGAACCAGAGTCAATCCACCAAGTGTTAGAAGGAACTTGTGTCATGTTTGATTCGAAACATACATAAGTTAAAAGCTTACCTTTTCTTTTGAACCATGCTTTACGTTTCGAGCAACTTTTCTTTAAATGCCTATAGCCACGACAAAAGTAACACTTGGGACCATAATGTTTCTTCTTGCGAGCCTCACCACCATAAGAAGTACTCGCCACCTTCAATGGATCTCTCTTTAAACCTTTCTTTGATTTCTTTCCTTTACATCAAGCTGCATGACTCATGACATTAATTGAATGTTGTCCTTGTTGTTTAAGTATTGCCTCTTCTTGAATCAACATGCTTGCCAATTCATTCACATTCCATTTTTCTTTAATGGTATTATAGTGAATCTGAAAAGGCCCATACTGAGGAGGCTTTAGTTCAAAATAAAATGAATAAGGAAACTTTCATTAACATTCATTCCCAGAGTATTAAGTCTAGCAGCCAGATTAGTCATTTCTAGGACATGTTCATTCATTCCTTTACTACCATCAAATTTCATTGTGGTTAGTTTAGCCATCAACCTTCCTGTAAGGGACTTATTAGTTGAACGAAATCTATCCTCCACTGGCTTAACATATTCTTTGCATTATCTAGTTGAGGGAGTGTTGATTTAATATTATTTGCTATACACATCCGCATGAACATCATACTTAATCTGTTTAACCTTTCCAATGACTTAAACAAAGTTCGTTGTTCCGAACTGCTTGCATCAGTAATAGCAGTCGGCTTATCTATTCACAGAGCTAAGTCCAGATCTAGAACACCAAGATGAAACTGAATCTGCTCATTCTAACCAGAGAAATTTTTCCCATTGAAGATCGGAACAAAAGAAGCCAGTGAATGAAGTGAAACAGGAACAGACACTGCAATGACACAACATGCTCACACAGATTAATGCTTTGAGTTTAAACTTTTCATTAGTAAATTGCATTCAATCTTTGGATCAACTTATGCAATATACTAACCCTTACATTTACTGGTAATTTTCATTCATCCAAGCATAATTGATAACCTTTATAAAGTTCGATTGGTCTGTCGCCTTTGGGCAGACATCCCAATCTCACTACCATTCTTTCAATTATCCTGATTAACTTAATGATTATTTGAAAGTTGGTGCACCTTTGGGCCAGTCATAATATTCAAATAGCCATTATGTTATAATTTTTTTTTTTTTTTGTAAGATTATATTTCAATCATCGTTTACAACTTTTCTTAGCAAAATCACTTTGGTGACAACATACTAACCATAATAGAAACATTGATTAATTCCTTATTCAACAAAATTTATCCATAATTTACAGCAGATAATCAATATCCCAATATAAGAATTTTACAAACTTTCATGTAAAATTCTCCAGCTTATGCATGCATAACATGTGAGTGTTCCATTATTAATCAAGTAATAATAAAATTATTTGCATGCATATCATTCAGCAGTCCTACTTTAGTATCATTATACAGGGGAAAATTGTCAATGGTCTACATGTAAGAAAATTTTCAAACCAACAAAAAACCCCATAAATCCATCAAATATCACATATATTTTCGAACTTTCATATGAACCCATAACAAGATTTTAAGGAGTTAGAAGAAATGATCTTTATCATGAAAGGAAGATCATGATAATTTCAACCATGACTATGATACCACATGTAATAAAATTTTCATAAATATACTGCAGTCAAGGATTTTTAATTATCATAAACATCACATCAATAACCTTTAAGCGGAAAATAAATAAATCATAAATTATAAACTTTATATACTGGAATCGGCCATATCGAATCTATCGAGAAGAACACTTGGAGAATCCGAAGGAATCGTTTCTCCTACTTTTCCTCCTTCTCTTTCCTTTCTTCACCAAATCTATGAGATCTCCTAATGATTAGAGAAGTAGGGGTAGAGAGAGGACAATTCATTTTTTCCTATCTTTTCTTTACATCTAACATCACCATATAGCTAACCTTAGAGCTTATGAACTTAGCTCTTCTTACATTCCCTTAGCTCTCCCTTCCTTAGCTTAGCTTGATGTATGCTTGCCCTTACAGCTACTCCCCATAATAATAGCCAATATATATATATATATATATATATATATATATAATATAATATAATATAATATAGGAATACCCTTCAAACTTCCACCATTAATTTTTCATATTAAATAAACTAACCCTTTAGGTAACCTATATAACCATTCATATCCTTATCATATGGGACATATACCCTTCATGTGGGACTCATATCATTCATGTGGGACATATCCTTTGGAATATAAATCCTACACTAAGAGTTCTAGTGATGCCCCGATTTTTCATACCATTTTTTTCTTATATAAAATACATATCATCACATATCGGCCACGTCAACACCTCTGATACCATACAAACATAACTCGACCTGAAGTGGGTACCGGGCACACAATCATACTTATATATACAAACCTAATAATGGAAGTCATCATACATATACATACCATAGCGAATACATATACCAGAGTACCATAAATACAAGTCTACCACAAAACCTCTAGGGAAATCAAACCTCCCTAGCTCAAAATACTCACCCTGTCTAACCAGGGTATCAGCTCCCCTCTATCTCGATCTATCACCGGGTTTATCTTGGTTTCTTGAAATGTTTAAATGATTGGGTGAGACACATCTCAGTAAGATGGAATAAATTATCTACAGTATGTGGCAGTATGAGTTTCTTATATCATAACATATATCCATTTTAGTGATAGTATCTTTTGAGAAAATGTTGACCTTATTGGTCACGCCCGGTTTTGATTATGACAAATACTCATTGTATCTAATGAGTAGTTGAGTTTTTGTGCAGGAATCAAGAATGATAAGATCAAGATGTGCACAAAGCAAGAAAGGCTTGAAGACAATTTCATAAACTCTTAATTATAATATTTTCCGGTGAAATTGTCTGTAATAGTAATTAGGGTTTTTCGGTTTGTAATAAGCTCACACACATCACATGAATGATTTACTTTGTAAGCTCAAACCGAACCATAGAAAGACCTTAGGGTGTACCTTCGGTCGACTGACACCGGACTTTTTCGGTGTCTTCAAAATTGGACCCCAAGTGACCTTAGGACACTCACCTTTGCACTTGTATGTAATAGGCACTTGAATAAGGTTTTTATGTTGCAAGAAGGGACCGAAATGCACACTTGATGCACCTTCGGTCGACCGGCCAACTCAGTTCAAATTGGCCCGGTCGACCGAAACAGGTCCGGGTCAACTATTTGACCCGGTCCCGGTCGACCGACCCCTTATAGGTCATTTGACCTCGATCGACCGAACACCCTGAGAGTCAACATTTTGACCTCCCGGTTGACCGACCAAAATTGTACTCCAACGACTTAGTCGACCGAAGGGTCTTGGGAAAATTCCTAACAACCCGGTCGACCGAGCCGAGCAGTTCAAAAAGGCCTCGGTCGATCGAACCGCGGTATTTTTGAAAATCGCCCTTTTCCGGTCGACCGACCACTCAGTTCAAAATGCTCCCGGTCGACCGAGCTACTTGAGTCCTGGTCGACCGAACCACTTTTGGTCGACCGGACCTCTCGGGTTGTTCCCATTTTTACCGTGGTTAATATTTTTTTAAACAGGGTTAAAATGCATTAAACTCCATTAAACTTTTCTAATAATACCCTATAGGTCCCTAACGGTCATATTTTCTCCCTTGCCTATATATATGTCTTCATTTGCAAAGATTAAGAATGATTAGCCACTTTGATTAGGGAAAATTCTTTGAAAATCCAAAACCCTATAATACTCATTCTTAAGCCTCCTACACTCATACTTACCTTCTCATACAAATTGAACTCTTTGTAAGTTGATTGAGTGCTAGTCTAAGTAGGTTTGCTCTCCCATTCATATTTGATTGTTTTATTATTCTTGAGAGCTAAACCTTGAGTATTCTAAGGGGACTTTATTAATAAGTCTATCCTAAGAAAACTTTGATAGATCTTCTAAGATTTGCACCTCCATTGCAACATCTTAAGAAGATTGTAATTATATTTTAGTTGCAAAACATTTTCAAATATCTACTGTGTTATTAATCTTGAAAATATTTGATGAGATATTTGCTAGTGTGATAAAATCTTTGTTGCAATACTCGTTAACTCATATATCTCTTGCTGAATACAAAGATTGAATATCCTTTTGCAAACCAAACTTATACGTTGCTAGAGCTTCATATACATATGTGTATTGAGAAAACTTGTTGATTGAAATATATGAAGTCTGGATGATATCTTTGTTTGAGCACTTAGATTGAATATCCTGTGATACAAAGATCATTTAGGTTTGCACTCTCACGTACGCATTACACTGATAGTAAATCAATTTGAGAGTTGACATCTTAGATCACACTAAGCTTACATATTATTTCATATTTGTCGTGTATATTATTGCGCGAATTTGGGTACATATCTGCTTTACTTGAAAGCACAATCACTGTACCATTTCAGTATAATACACATTGGTTGTATTTCTAGGCACGGGCCTGAAGAGGGAGACTAGCCCTGGAATAGTCCCGGATTGGCTTAGACCCGGTTAGGAAAGTTAGGTGTGTCGTCTTGTTAAGGCGTGTAGGTTGAGGTCAGCCCCGCTAATTGACCTGGTTAAGGTTGAGGTCAGCCCTGTGTTAATTTGACCTGGTTGTAAACGGTGACGCTCCACCCTTAAGTGAGCTCTTAGTGGAATCCTCTAGCTTGCAAGCTTGAGGCGGGGACGTAGGCACGGTTGGCCGAACCCCGATAACATATCGTGTGTTCATTTATATTTCCGCACTTTATATTTGCCGCACATGTATGTTATGGGTGAATGATGCGTATGACTTAAATTTCACATTATACTTATCTACGCATTTGGAAATTGAATAGGCAGACCCTAGGTTGTGTATATACTACTGTTTATCCGGCTTAACCTAGGTGATAAATTTTAAAATTCCAATTCACCCCCCCTCTTGGGAATACACCAATTCTAACAGAAAATATATATCATTTCCATAATCATAATCATATAAATATAAAATACAAGCTTTCATAAACTTTTACTTTCATTTTCAAAACCATACACATGGAACCCATAACTACCAGCGAAGTTCCTGAGAATAGGGAAACTTACCCGCCCATACAACTACCCTGATATCGTTTGTATCCGAACCCGATTAACTCGAGTTCAGTTACAATTGATACTTATTAGAGCACTCACCTTACTCAATAAGCTCTCAGGCAAAGTGTCTTACTTCGCTTTAATTAATTATATAATAACTCACGCTAGTCCATTTCCCATTTCCATTTTCTTTTCATTTCCATTTTCATTTTCATTTCACATCCAACTCATGAGTGTCCTCGTAACCAATACATCTATGTTTGTAACTCATGGCTTCCCTGGGGATA
Source organism: Malania oleifera (assembly GCF_029873635.1). Taxonomy (NCBI): domain Eukaryota; kingdom Viridiplantae; phylum Streptophyta; class Magnoliopsida; order Santalales; family Ximeniaceae; genus Malania; species Malania oleifera. The sequence goes on from NC_080425.1 coordinate 88,792,375, forward strand.
TCGCTCCACGTCATGCTTCACCCCATGAATAGGGTTATGCAGCCCGAAGGCTGGATCTAACCGCGTTTGACTGACTCGATTAGATCAAATTATCATACCATATATCCCGTATCTGTAGTACGACTGGCCGGCCTATAGCCCCAATCCAGACTCAGGGGGCACAACAACTCTACTATACAACTCGGTCAACTATCACGCCACATGCTCCACGAGTTCGTGTGGTTGCACTAACACCACTAACAACGGTATCGTGCTCAATATCACTACCAATCATTAGGGTTTCCATATCCATCTATCAGGATTTCACTACCATATACCCGCAATCATTATGCGGTATTGACATTTCATCAATTACATTTTTGTATTCATATTTCAGAATTTCATATATCAATTCTCACAATTCAATATTCATATTGCAGAATATTACATTGCAATATTTCCCATTCTCATGTTCTCATATTCATATTTATACACCAGTATTCACATATCATTTTTCTCATTGCAACATTATCATTGCAATGTTCACATTTTCAGTATACTCATATCACATTCATATTGCAATATTTACGTTGCAATATTTTCGTTTCTCTTTTTCACATTTCAATGTCTGTATTGTAGTATTAACATTGAAATACTCACATAATCTATATTCACAACTCATTTCATCATTTCAATGGTATTTCATCAATTCAATACTCATTTCATCTCATAAATACATATACATATCTCATTTCTCATAATTCGCATTTCTCAAAAACACATTTCATCATTTCTCAGAAGATATATTTTCAATATTCATCATTTCCCTTGTTTCAACTCTGTATTTCAATACGCATTTCATAATCTCATAATTTTCAAGGTAAATCATTTAACCTAGTTTCCAAACATTTCAGTATAAATCATATGCCACACAAATTTCATCTGATATTTATATTATAATAAATTTTAGGTAAAATAACATAATACCATTTTCACATAATAACACAATCAGTATTTCTCAAAATTGACTGCTATAATTTATTCCCCTTACCTGGCTTACTGAGAGGTCCACTAACACCCTAAATCTGATGCTTCTCGGCGTTCACAGCTCAAAAGCTTAAAAATCACATTTTACCAAATTAAACAACCCAACTCCCAGAACATTTATCATTCAGAAATCCCTAAACTCTATATATTCCAAATTAACTTTAAAACCCTTAAAGTATCTCACTTACCCTGATTTTGGAGTGATGTCCCGAAACTCCAATCTAAAAATCTACTCCATCTAAGTTGCAGAGAATCTTCTCAGGAACCTCGCGGTGGTTACCAATTGTCGATCCAGGCTTTAACGAAGCCGGAAGCGAAGAGAGAAGAGAAAGAGAGAGTCGTGGGTCTAGAGAGAGAGAGAGAGAAGACGACGTTGAAAAATGAGGGTTTCACCCTTTATAGGCTGGAATTCATCTACGTATTCAAGTGATTCATTGACGAACCCATGAACTAACTTCGTCGTCAAGGAGGCTATTTCGTCAATGAACCTGATATTCACTGAAATTTCCCAAACTCTCGGTAATCTTTGGTCGATGAGACACATGTACCTCATCACCGAAATCTATAGGACATTCGTCGACGAAGACCTTGGGTTCGTCGACGAAGCCCTATTTTTTATCTTTTAAATTTCCTCCCCTTCTCTTTCCTGTATTAATATTATCCATGAATAAATTTTTCGAGTCTCTACAATTCTCTCTTTTTTGATTTTTCCTTCGTTCTGTTGCTGCTCTTCTTTAGCTTTGTTCTTTCTTTTTTGCTAAATTGAGTTTCAATCTTCATAAACAGATACTATCAAGCTCATTAAGAAAATAAACCAAACCTGCTATCTAGCTAGATGAACCATGAGGGAGGGAGGGAGCCATCACTACCCCAAACATAGGCTAACAGTGACTTAACCTAAAAACTCTTGGTCCATGAAACGAAAGCACTCTTAAAGACCCCACAGTCCTATTCAAAATAGGATTCAACTGTATACCTCTTCATTGTCCTTTACATTTAGTTAATAGATGGAAGAAGGCAAGAGTTGTTTCTGTAGATTTAGGTCAATTGAGCTTTTCTATTTCCCAACTTGCACCTTGACACTCAAATGAGGATAGCTAAAACAATTTTAGTATGGTGCCTTTAGAACTACAAAAGTTTATTTTTAGTACTTAAAAGTTATAATTCCAATCATCAGTATTTCCCTCTTATGCTTGTCATAGATGTAAAGGGCTTGTATTATTTTTCTTTTTCTTTTTTGTATTCTTTATTTTGCATTTGCATGTGTGTTGGCTTTTTTAGTCTGATTTCTGTTTTGATGTTGACAAACACAAATATCTCATGTGTGTATCTAGTATTTTGAACAAACTCATTATTTGGAATGCACACACAAAATAGGAAGATGGAAGCCAAAAATGTAAAGACCCAGAAATTTAAAAGGATTAAAATAATTTGAAAAAAAATAATAAATTAAATAACAGATAAATAAATAAAAGGAATGATGTGGGAAAAAAGAAAAAAATTAAAATTAAAGAAATTAAATTAAATTAAGATAAATTAAGTAATTAAATAATTAGTTATTAAATTAAATATTTTTACATTAGATATAAAAAAAAAACTAATTAAAATAAGAGAAATATATATATGGTTAATATAATATATAAATATATATATGTATATATGTATATATATATAAAATAAGTATATGATAAGAATATATATATATATATATATATATAAAGTACTGATAGAAGGATAAGTAAAGAAGAAAGAAGAAGAAGAAGAAAGAAGAAGAAGAAAGAAAAGAAGAAGCAGGAGAAGAACAGGCACGCCCCCCCCCCCGTCTGCAAATTTTTCTGCGTGCCTGCGCGTCCGTCTCCGTCTCTCTCCTTTTCTCACAATTACTCGTCAAGTTTGCGACGGATCGGGAAACGGAAGGTGCCATTGGAATCCTGGTTCCGCTGCCGACATTTCTACTGGAGCAAATTTTTCATGGGAACGACTTAGGCACTACTCCTGATGAAAGGTAATTTTTTTCCATTTTCTCAATTTCGCCGTTAATATGTGGTTAAATCGACGAACGGACACCACCACGGGGTCCTAGTCGTCGTTATTGTCATTTTGACGTAGGTAATTTGTCAATTGGGGTTTTCTAGGCCCTACTTCAAAGCGAGAGTGAGATTTGGAAAATTTGACAATTTGGCTAAATTTAAGGGTATATTTATTTATTTAGGAATTATGACCCTAGGAAATATTTAAATAATATTTTATTCAAGAATAATTTATTGAAATTAGGAATTTAATTTCAGGTTCCGGGTGAGCGTCGCAGGTATTTTTCGGAGTCCCTGTTGGCGTAGTTCAAGAAACCAGGTAAGGAAAAAAATATATATTAAATTAGAATTTTTATGAATTAAATGAAAAAATAAATTGTATTATATGTATGTGTATATGTTTCTATATGGGTAAAATGCCAGCCATTTAAATTATATTTTTTTTCCAAGTTTAGGGTTGTTTATTAAATATGTATATGCGAAAATGAACTGATGAAAGTGGAAAATATTTTTAGGATAATTAAGTAAGAAATTAAAGGTATTTTTAGTATATAAACATTAAATGTTGGTTGGCTTATTTTACAGGAAAAATATGAATTTTACTGTTAAATTGTGTGGAATGAAATTCTATGCAAATATATGTTAAATGTATGAGATGCAGACTAAGTAAGTAAAGCAATGAAAATAAAATATGATATGGACAATGTTGCCTGTGTATGTTAAATGCAACCATGTAAATGTAAGACAGCTGAAAGACAGCCATGTTAGCAGATCTAGCACACTTCTGTGTAGACTAACTGATGACAGCTAAAAGGAGCTGTGTTTGCAAATCTAGCACGTTTCTACGTAAATTAACTGATGATGGCTAAAGACCAGCTGTAGTACGAAGTAATGAAATGAAATGTTATGCAATGAAATGACGATGAAAAGGCAATGAAATGAAATGACAAAGGTAAATGATGTAAATGGGAAAGAGTCACTTAAAGTGAAACGAATGCAAAGTTAAGTTATGAATAGGAATGAATGTGCATGAATGTATAATGACAGAAAAGAATGATGTATTATGATATTAGAAGTATGTATGTACGTAGAACATGTTACGATTGGGCGAGGCGTACCTTTCGCTTGAGGGCTTGCTGAGTAAGGCGAGTGCACTGGTAGCTTCAGATGTGGCAGTAGCTGCATAACGTACTAGGGCAGAGGGAACCTACTTGTATGGGCGGGTAGATTTCCCTATCCTTAGGGCCTTTGCCGATAAATTATTGTTGAATGCGTGAGTACGAGATCAATCTAACACTTGAGGGCTTACTGAGTAAGGTGAGTGCCCTGGTATGCTTAAATTGTGACCTTTGGGTTGATTAAGTATTAGAGCAGAGGGGTGCTACTTATATGGGCGGGTAATCACCTCTATCCTCAGGAAATCTCGTGGGTTAAACATTTGCATGTGTTTGATTAGGATTGGGGAATGATTTCGAAAATTATATTAAAGATTTTCAAATGTTAAATATTATGTTATATATAAACTCATGTTGGCCACACACTGCTTTAATATATGGTTTCTTTCCTTACTGAGATGTGTCTCACCCGAATATAAATTCATCTTTTTTTCAGGATTTCATTGAGATCGAGCTTAGAGAGCTCGAGGTTCTATAACATTATTGGGAAATAGTAAAAGAAAATGGTATATTTCTATGTTAATTATGAGATACAAATATTTATGTTTTACATCCTTATATTTTAAGTATGTGGAGAAAAATAAGTTGTGAACATACTGAAATGTTTTGGAGATATATGCAATTATGGAAATGCAGGTGTTGAATGATTTATTATAGATTATAGTTAGAATTAGTAAACTATGGTATTATGTTATATAGAGATTATGATCATGTTTTCCGCTACGTATGTTATGGAATATTATTTATAAGGATATGATCAGGTATAACGCATCGGACCCGGGTTTAAGGGTTCGGGGCGTTACAAAAAAGGACTTAAAGCTCACATCATCCTGGCTGGTCCATAAAAACCTGAAGAGCAGAAGAAGAAGACATAACAGTTCTATTTGTATTGCATTTAATTTTTATCTTTGGTTAGTAATAATGCATGCATCTGCTTGATATGGATTAATTGCTCAGATGACCTTAGTTTGACCCTAGAGACCAATGCTTTTCATAGAAGAATTTTTTCAAAAATAACTAATTGGATTGGGTCAAAGATTAAAGCTAAAATGAAGTTCAGTCGATCGACACCGGATTTTTGAACTTAATTAAAAAGCTTAGGCCATAGCCTGACCTTAGGTTCCCAAACATTTACTAGAAAAATCCCTTGAACTAAAATGTCATACCTATATGAACAAGGGAAACTTTTAATCAAAATCTAGACCTAAATTTACTTTGAAAGAGCTTCGAGTGACCGAACCTAGGAGGTTATAAATGCCCCCGTCAACCGAACTAGTAAGAAGTCAACAAGTTGACCGTGGCTCGGGCGACCGAACCATATTTGAACTAACCGTCCACAGTTGACTGAACCTTAAAATTAACTTTTCCCATTGTCCCCGGGCGACCGAACCTGTAGTTCAAAATAGGCCCGAGCGATCGAATAGTGAAGTTCGACAACTTGAACCATGGACTAGGCACCCGAAGTCACAAACGAATGGAAAATCGCCCTAGGTTTAGCCACTAAAACTTGCATTCAGTCACCCGAACCTCTCTAGTTAACTTGTTTTAACCGCAGTAATTAAATAATTTCAAAGATCCCTAATATTTCCTTAACGGTCATAATTTCAGAAAATCTATAAATACCCCCCTCATAACCTCAAATTAGCAACTTTGATTAACTCTCAAATCCTCTCAAACTATTTTGTTAATCAAAGTTCCCCCAAACCATTTTTAATGCAAAATTTTTTTTTTTTTGGGCAAAATGTTTTAATCTCTCCTACTCTCTTTCACTCTCTATTTTTGAAAAACAATTTTTGAAAGAGAGCACTTATCTGTTTTGGGCATTTATATTGTTAATTCATAGCTTTTACTCTCACTTAGGTTTTATCTTGAAAATCATTTTTGAGAATAGCTTTAAGATTTCTTCTGCTTATTTTTTCTTGATAAACATTTTTGGAAGAAATCCTTTATTGCACAGATATTTTCTTTGAGCCTAAACTCCAAATTGTCCAAACATTTTTATTAGAAAAAATCTTTTTTGGAGAACATAATAATCATTTTGATATTTTCATATGTTTATGTGTGTAATAATTATTTAGATTAACACCTTTCCTCTACTGAGTGTAATGCATATCATTAGAGAGTGCATGTATTTGAGCTTTTAATGTGTACATCCATGCTTGTATTTAGAAGCGTTTTAATATGTACAAAAATGATTTTTATTGAACTGGTTAGATTCATCCTATTAATTGAACTGGCGAGTCTCAGCCCCGTAAGTGAGACCGGTTGGGTTCAGCCCAAAAATTGAATTGGGGAATCTCAGCCCCGTAAGTGAGACAAGTTGGGTTCAGCCTTGTAATTGAGTTGGGGTTTACCTTACCCCGTAAGGAAAGGTTGTAACAGCTTCTGCTCCGCCCGTTTAAGTGAGCAGGAATAGTGTAATCCTTGAGGGGTATGCCCAAGGTGGGGACATAAGTTGGTTTGACCGAACCTCGATAACAAATATTGTATCGCTCTCTCTCTATATCTCATTTAATTATTGTACTTTAATTTCCGCACTTGTATGTTTGTTTATTCATAGTTCTAATTATTTGCATGAACACCTTTATTTAAATGAGATATACTGCATATGTATGCTCACACTTATAGCTTAATCATTTTACATACACGACCATAATTAAAATGAGATATTGATATACCCTAAATATATATATCAGGGTCAAAACAATTCATCTGCCATAAAGGAGCATTAAGGCGTAGCAACAATCAAAGCCATCATCGCTTAAGGACAGTTGCTCTGAAGGGGTCAACCCCATGCAAGTTAGAGCGATCCACGCCCGTGCCACAAAAAGCCGTTATCAGCTCCTTAAAATCCAGAGCAATTCACGCCTGCACCATAACTCACCAATAAATAGCCATACACCCTCTGGTCAACTTCTGCCACTATAAATAGGGACTCGGGCGAGAGGCCAAGGTAACTCACACTTAACCCAATCTTACTGTTGCATTCAACCTCTTCGAAGCGTTCCCTTACTTAGGCATCAGAGTGATCCCCTGGAGTACACACTGGGACCTCCAAACCTGCTTTGTTTTTCATCCTTTTCAGGTCATCGAGAGTTGGAGAGCAACATCGCTGGTCATTACCATTTTTATCCCACAACAGTTGGAGCCGTCTGTGGGAACTGCTTCTGAGAGGTGCTTATCATGCTTCCGATCTCTGATTCTCGAATAATGACAACAACCCACGGCTCAAGCTTCAGTCCTACCATTGGTAAAGAATCACCCCAGTCCGTTCACTCCACGCCTGGAGATCGTTCGGGGGTCACCAAGGAGGAATTTCTCGCATTCCAAAGGAGAATGGAAACCTCCCAGAAGAAGATGGAGGATATGTTCAACCTACTGTTGAAGCAAAAAGGCTAAGGAAGAACATGTCTCCCGCCAATAACAGGTTAGCCCTGACTCACCTAAGAAAGTAGAGAACCCAAAGGAGAGTGAGGGAAAAACTAACCTCGCTAAGAGGGTGGAAGACGCGAACAACGTAAGAGTCAACGAGCAAAGATCAAATAAGTTAGAGGAGAGGATAAAAAAAATAGACCAAATAGAGAAAATGATGAAAGAGGGTCGAACCAAACCCTATTGCACGGAAACCTCTTTAAAATCCTCGAAGCCACCATTCACCAAAGAAGTGATGGAAGTCCCACTGCCCAGCAAGTTCAAGATGCCTACTTTTGAAAGGTACGAGGGTTTAACTGACCCAGTCGATCATCTGGACGCCTTCAAGGTGTTGATGCAATTACAGGGCACACCTAATGCCATCATGTGCCCGACATTTGCAGCCACCCTTAAAGGTAGTGCCGGGAATTGGTATCGAACCCTACGACCTGGATTGATCGGCACCTTCTCTGAGATGGAGTAGCAGTTTACCAGCCATTTCATCAGCAGTCGAAGAATCGTAAAAACTTCGGCTTATCTGATGAACTTGGTTCAAGGAGAATGGGAGATATTGAAAAAATTCATGCACCGCTTCATCTAGGAGTGAGCAAACGGTTGGTTCGACCAAATTCAGGTAATTAACTGAATTAACCGAAAATTTTGGTTAAATAATGTTGTTAACCGAACCGACCAAACTACTGAATCACACCGAACCGAACTGGACCGAATTACCAATTCGGGTAATTCGGTTAACCAATTTTAACCAATTTTAACCGAATTTATTCAATTATACATTAAATAAAAATTTCATAACTAATTTATTTTAATAATTGTGTCAATGCATTTACTTTATCACATAGGGTTATTTATTTTGAGGTGCAATAAATTTTATTTATTTATTTATTCTAGGTCTTCGCAAATCAAGTGGAAATAAAAAAAGAAGGCGATGTTTTTGTTATTATTGAAACGTTGAAAATAAAAAAGATGAAAAAATTTTCGTTGAAAATATTTATTGTTGGCGTCGTCATCCCCTTCGACGACAACATTAATTTCCACAAGGTATATCCATGTTCATAATAAAAAGCAATTATATTCATACTTTATACTTAAAATTTAATTAATTAATAATTCGGTTAATCGGTTAACCGAATTATTTTTTGTTGTTAACCGAACCGAAACCGATTAACCAAATTTTTGTAAAATCCCAACCGAAATGACCGAACCAAGTTTTTTACCCGAACCGAACCGACCAATTTCGGTCGGTTAATTCGGTTTTCACCGAATTATGCTCACCCCTAGCTTCATCACCACGACCATGGAGATCCGCAGCCTAGACATTGGAGTGGCGTTGGCAGCCCTGACCACAGTTGTTCAATCAGGGGATTTCCTGTACTCATTGGGGAAGAAGCTGCCAGCTGATATGGGAGAATTGATGGCCACAACACATAAGTACGTCAGCCTGGATGAGATGATGGATACAAGAGGAAAACAGATTGAGTTGAAAAGGAAGGGTAATAGAGAGGTCGGCGAATCTTACAAAGCCAAGAAGAGACAGGAAAACATCATGCTATAGGCCAGCTCTAGGGTGAGGGGGCACACTAGTAAGTTTCAAACTTATACTCCATTAAATGCACAATGAACCGATGTGTTGATGCACATAAGAAAGAAGGAGTATGTTTCATGGCCTCAACCTATGCGAACACCTTCATATAAACGAAACATGTCAAAGTTTTGTCAATTCCATAGGGATCACGAGCACGATACCGAGGAGTGTGTTCAACTGAAAAATTAAAATTTCATCTGTTGAGGTTCGTAAGGAAAGGGGATCATCGAGGGGAAGCTCGTGAGAAGAAAAGGCCAAACGGAGACGAGAATGAGCAGATCGTTGGAGAAATTGCTATGATCTTTGGCGGATCTGCCAGTAGCGGAGACAACGGAGGCACTCGAAAGAGGTATGCCAAGCAGGTGCTCTTAAAAAAGAAAAGGGAGCCAAATGGAAAAAGAAAAAAATAGGAAGACGCTATCATCTTCAGTAGCGAAGATGAAGGAGTGCAACAGCCCCATGATGACGCCCTAGTAGTATCCCTTTTGGTGGCCAACTACAAAGTAAAACGCGTGCTGATAGACACTGGGAGCTCAGCCAACATAATATTCTGGTCAGTGCTCGGAGGAATGAAGATCGGTAGGGAGCACCTCAAATCAATCTCCACCTTATTGGTCGGATTTGGATGAGACATGGTACATCCCATGGGAACAATTACACTATCGGTGACAATGGGGACGACCCCACAACAAATCACCTTGTTGACGGATTTCTTGGTGGTTGATCGGCCATAAGTATACAACATCATACTAGACTGCCCATTGGTCAATGCAACTCGAGCTATAACGTCCACTTATCACCTAAAGATGAAATTCCCTACCCCACACGGGACGGGGATGATTAAGGGAGATCAAGCAGCAACTCGAAATTGTTACGTGATGGCGTTAAAAGGCAAGACTGAAGCAAGGGAAACCTTGACCGTTGAAGACCTAGAGGTGAGGGGAGAGTACCCACAAATTAGCACATTGGATGATGACTTTACACGCATACCCATAAACGGTAATCAGGAGAAGTGTGTACAGATCGAGAGTCGCTTGTCCAACCCTTTAAAAGTATAACTGAGTAAACTATTGAACAAGTTCACGGATGTGTTTGCTTGGTCGGCCGAAGATATGCTAGGGATTGACCCTGCAATCATGGAACATAGGTTTTAGGTAGACCCCAACTATAAGCCCGTAGAGAAGAAGAAGAGGAGCTTCACATTGGAGCGGATCAAGGTGATAGATGAGGAAGTGACGGAACTGGTGCATGCCAAATTCGTTAGGGAGGTCAACTATCCGGAGTGGCTAAGCAATGTGGTTTTGGTAAAGAAACAGAATGGAAAGTGGTGGACGTGTATCGATTTCACAGACTTGAATAAGGTGTGTCCAAAAGATAGCTTCCCACTTCCCTGGATTGATTAGCTAGTAGACTCGACATATGGACATGAGCTCTTGAGTTTTATGGATGCATATTTGGGATATAACCAAATCCCAATGCACCGAGGGGACGAGGAGAAAACATCATTCATCATAGAAAGAGGACTCTATTGCTACCAAGTGATGCCCTTTGGGCCGAAGAATGCAGGGGCAACATATCAGAGGCTAGTGAATAAGATATTCAAAGACTAGTTTGGAAAAATGATGGAGTAGTATATAGATAACATGCTGGTGAAAAGCCTGAAAGTAGGGAAGCATTGCAAGGATTTGAAGGAAACATTCGAACTGCTGCACAGGTATCAAATGAAATCAAATCCTTCCAAATGCGTGTTTGGTGTCTCTGCAGAAAAGTTTTTAGGTTTTATGGTGACACACAGGGGGATAGAAGTCTACCCTGAAAAGATAAAGGCGCTGTTGGAGATGAAAGCCCCTTGAACAAAGAAGGAGATCTAGGTCTTGACAGGAAGGGTTGTAACGACCTCAAAATCTTAATATAAAATGTAACATAATAAATAGAAAAGTCAACCCGAACTCGTGGGTAACGGGGACACCCGTCAAATACAGCAGAAACCTAAGTAGCAGTAAGTATAAAAATTTCAATCATCCAACCATAAAACATAATACCAGAGTTTACTACATCATCAAAATATTGTATTTATATGTAACCTTCAAAACATCAAAATAACCATAGGATCATACAACAAAAATCTCTTGATCTTAGACCAAAATCTTACCCTCCTAGTGGGGTAACTCAATAAACTCAACGGCGGCTGCGACCCATTGGTCTCTCAGGGACTCCTGAAAAATTAATTACATTCGGGGGTGAGACACTTCTCAGTAAGGGAAAATAAACTAAATACAGTTGTGTGGCAACATGAACATTTAAGGCAATTATACATATACAGTAAATTTCATATTTCTGTAAATGTTCATCATATCTTACTGAATAATCATATGCTTTCATATTTGCTAATAAATCATATCGTACATAAAACACCTGTTATAATTGATAATACTGAAAATATACCCAGGATGAATAGCTAGCTGATGTCATGTATTACCCCCCATGACGGGTTGTGCAGCCCGAAGGCGAGACCCGACAATGGCTGGCCGACCACTGTCGAATAAAAAATGTCTATGACTACGATGGGCCCGTCACACCCTGGTCCGGACTGCCAAGTGATCATCCACACTCTATTGAAAGCCACATCGACTATCCATCTCCCACCCCCTTGTGGGGTGGTTAGCACTAATATGATCATAGGTATCTGATCTATAAGCTACGGTACCGCGCTCCTGAACTAAACTAAACTAACATCCTGGTTTTGATAACATATAATACATGATAATATAGCATCTTTCATAATTTCATAAATACGGCCTCGCGCCGAACATTTCATAATTACGGCCTTGTGCCAATCGTTTCATAAATACGGCCTCGCGCCGAAATCATACATAAATACACGGCCTCGCGCTGGAATCATTTCATATATATACGGCCTCGCGCAGGAATCATTTCAGGTATATACATTCTAAAAATAAATCAATTATCATGTATTTGTCAAAATCATAATAACATAACGTATCTTTTCATAATACCTGAAAACATGTTTTGCTCGTAAAATCTTTCATATTATAACGCTTTTCATGAAAAATAACATTCATGCCACACAAAGTTGGGTAAATCATACATTTCATTCAAAAATCATAATTCTCGTACAACAGTAGTATTTTCCCAAGCATGCATTTACTCTATAATATTCAAATATCGTACATATTTTTCAGAAAATCAATTTGCTAATAAATAATAGTAATTTGTGTGAAAAATAACTGCTTTAGTTATTCCCTTATTTGACTACTGAGAAAAGCCCCTATAAACTCTGGTCTCATACCCATAGGATTTCCTAATCAATACCCAGAAAATGAAAACTCATAGTACTAAACTTTAGTATTTTCACGTGTATATCATTTCTTATAACTACCGTAAGACCAAATTTGACTTAAAAAGTCTTACCTCAACTCAAGGACAATTTCCAACTTTCTATCACCAATGATCCGCTCCGGCAGATTTGGAGAGAACTTCCCCAAAGCATTGTGGTGGCTTCAGATCGTCGAACCGGCGGAAATTCGACCCGAAATCGAAGAGAGAAGAGAGAGAAACCGGATGGACTGAGAGAGAGAGAGAGAGAGAGAGAGAGAGAGTGAAATTTTGCTAATTTTTAATGTTAAAATCTGGGTTTTTGATATTTATAGGAATGGATTCGTCGACGAGCCACGTCATCTCGTCGACGAGTTCTTTAATAATTTCGTCGACGAAACCCACTCCTCGTCGACGAAATTCAGACTGCTCAAAACCTCTCTTGATAACTCCTCGTCGACGAATCCTATCTTCGTCGACGAGGTCTTCTTATACCCTCGTCGACGAATCACCAGTGTTCGTCGATGAGGCTATGATGATTTCCCTCGGTTATTCCTTCCAAAGTGTAATGTCGTCGACGAAGTCGACTTCCTTCTTCTATTACTGTTTCCATTTCCCTTCCTCTTTATTATTTAAATCCCATTATTATTTGGGTTGTCACAAGGATCACCTCCCTTAATAGGTTTGTCTCCTGTTCAGGAGATAACAGTTTACCTTTCTTTAAGGCGTTGCGAAAGAAAGGTGGATTTGAATGGGGGGAGGAGCAAAGTAAGGCCCTTAATCAGCCCAAACAATACCTTGGTTCCCCTCACTGCTAACAAAATGCAAAAATAGGAAAAGACCTCTACCTATACGTGGCTTCGACTCCATATGTGGTCAGCTCAGTCTTGGTTAGAGAAGAAGAAAGGTAGCACAAACTCATCTACTACACTAGTAAAGTGCTGAGTGGAGCTAAGATGAATTACAGCATAGCGGAATAGGCAACCTTCTCCATTATTTATGTAGCTCGAAAGTTAAGACCATACTTTCAGATGCACAAGATAATCGTGCTGACAAACTTACCGCTGAGATAGATCCTCTAGCGGCCAAAGAGCTTTGGGAGAATGATGAGGTGGTCGATTGAGCTAGGAGAGTTCAACATACAATACCAGCCAAAGCTTGCCATCAAAGCTTAAGTACTGGTTGACTTCATGGCAGAACAATCCTACGAAACAACAGAGAACTCAAAGGTGTGGACATTACATGTGAACAGGCCGTCTAATGCAGCCAGAGGAGGAGTAGGACTAATCCTCACGGCATCGGACATTTCGGAGACATTATATGCACTGAAGTTAGAGTTCGCGATGACCAACAATGATGCTGAATATGAAGCCCTGCTAGCAGGGCTGCGCATGGCGGAGGCACTTGGGGTAGTACGAATTCATGTAGCAAGTGATTCCCAGCTAGTGGTGGAACAAGTGAAGGGAGAGTTTGAGGCTAAGGATCAGAAAACGAAGAAATACCTACACAAAGCCCAAGAACACATCAAAGCATTTGCTCAGTTTGAGATAGAGCGCGTGCCATGAACGGAGAACGCAAAGACTGTTGCGTTGGCAAGATTAGCCCCAGTTATAAAGCCAAACTAGAAGAACGCAATCTACTTGGAGCAAGTCGAAAAACCCTCTTACCATAGGATAAGAAACAGTCTCTAAAGGTAAGGAGGAGAGCGACAATGTATTTAGGAGGAGAGCGACAATGTACACGCTCATAGACAAAGAGTTGTACAGGGGATCCCTGACACTGCCATACCTACGATGCCTAAGTATCGAAGAGGGAGAATATGTGCTAAAGGAAATTCACGAAAGAATATGCCGAAATCACCTGGCCAGTAAAGCCTTAGACCACAAGGCCCTACGTTAAGGGTTCTATTAGCTCACAATGAGGAAAGATGCAATCAAAATAGTCAAATGGTGTGACAGGCGCCAGCGATGCATGGGAATACCACACATGTCGTCCAACCTTCTCTCCCACGTGACCAGTCCTTGTCCCTTCGCCTAATGGGGACTGGATATCTGGGGACCGCTGCCTCAAGCAATGGGAGAAAGGAAGTTTTTGTTGGTGGCGATTGACTACTTCACCAAGTGGGTAGAAGTAGAAGCCCTAGCTCACATAACAAAATGCAACATCACTCGATTCGTATGGGCTTTAGTTGTTTACAGGTTTGGAATCCCGTGGGCCATATTCACGACTATCGCCCACGAGTGATAGTTCAATAATGAGCGCTTCAAGAAATTTTACACTAAACTATCCATAAAACTTCTATTCGCATCAGTTGCACATCCCCAGAGCAATGACCAGGTGGAGAACACAAACTGTACAATATACTGCACAACTTGAGAATGCGACTCGAAACTTCACAAGGCAGATGGGTGGAAGAGCTCTCGCCCATAATCTAGGCTTACTACACAACCTGATGAGTAGGAATAGGTGAAACCCCATTCATGCTCTCTTTTGGAGCAGAAGCAGTCATTCCTGCTGAGGTTGGTATCCCTTCCTGGTAGAGGCAACATTTTGACAAAAAGAACAACAGTAAAGAACTAAGGGTAGAATTAGACTTCCTAGAGGAGAGACAAGAACAAGTACATATGAGAATCACCGTGTACCAACAAAAAGTGGCCAAGTACTACAACACTTATGTTAGAGCGTGAACATTCCACCCAAGAGAACTAGTCCTCAGGAAGATGTGAACCAACCCAGCAGAGCTTGGAGCGAACAAGCTGAAGTTGAATTGGGAGGGACCATAACGAGTGGCGTTAGAAATCAAGCTGGAGACATACACCTTAGAGGACTTAGGGGGAAGGGAGATAAAAAACACATGAAACTCTAACATGTTGGAAAAGTACTACTCTTGAAATTTCATTGCATAAGTTGTACAATCGAGTTAAAACGCTTCAAAAACCAGAGCACAAACTCAAAAGTAATAAAATATTGAGCTAGAATCTTTAATCACCAGCGTTACTTCCTTCTCCGCCTTCCTCCACATACTCTTCGATCTCATCCATCTCATTCCCTGATTCTGGGATCTCATTGTTATAGCCGTATGAGCATACCCCGTCTCGAGAAACGTCAGGGTGCATTGTCTTGACCTGTTCTTGGCATCTCTGAAAGCCAGTGCGGTAAGATTTGGAAGTATCAAGGATGAATTTCTTGGAGCTCTGGTAGTCAGATACTGCAGCGCTGGTAGTTGCAGTAGGGATCTCCTCATTCTGAATCCTCGCTATCTCTTCTTACAGAACCTACTCATGGTGATCAGTAGCAGCTTTGGCCTCAAACAGCTCATTCTGGGCAGCAACATATTTTTCCCGCGACTCTATGGAGAGTTGGTACATCTCAGCCACCTTGTCCTTAGTGGCCAGGGACATAGTAGCTAGTTGCAAGCAAAAACAAAATTAGCACACAATAATGAGTAGTAAAATCAAACTTCATGAACCAAGCTACCTGATAAGTGGTGTGTCGAATACTAGAGAGTAGGTTTTCAGGGAGGGTCAGCTTCCCCTCCACAAGGTTTTCAACATGCACTACACGACGAAGGGCGAAACCAGAAAGAGTAGGATCATAGAAGATAGGTCCTCCAGAAGAAGTGGCTATGGGAGGAGCCAACTAAATAAGTGGAGGCTCGTTGTTGGCAACTGGGGTGTCCTCCATCTGAGAAGAGTCACCTTGTACGTCTAGCTTCTTCTTCAACTTCCTACTCGCCCTCTGCTTTTTGGCCTCGACCATTACTGCCTCGTACTGATTAAAGTCCATGTCTACAAAAAGAAAAGAGGGAGAAGTGAGGAAAATTTAAATAGAACAAAGTACACATACAATATGCATAAAGCTCAAGAAAAGCAGAGACTAGGAGAGACGTGACTCAACCCCCATTGCACAAGGACTTGCTCCTTGAGCAGCTGCTCGTGGGGAATAAGCCCCTGCTGAGCATTGGCCCACAACTCTTGAAGGATAGCTTCCTCTAACTGAGACAAAGTGGGAGCCAAGTGTCGCAATCGGGCTAAAACAAAGGGTACGATTATACAATAATGTATATATAACTTAGGAATCTACAGAATAAACAAAACATGGAGGGAAGAACATCACCATCTAGAGGAGTGGACCACACACGGGGCCCATGCTAATATAGCTCTCCAGACGCAAAAAAGAACCGAAACTTCCAATCATGAATGGAAAAGCTACCAAGGGTAAACAACTTGTAGTCTGGAAGGGCATTGAAATAGTATAGGTGCTTCTTTACAATATGCCTTCTCATTTGATAACAACTCCGAAAAAAAGGCACGGTGGGCTAGTGACCTCATTTGAGGAGAAGGATGGCGAAACACGTCAACGTCAAATAAGAATTGGGGGCCAACTGCAAAGGGGCAATGTTGTAGAAATGAAGCATATTGGAGAAGAAAGCTAAGAAAGGAAGCCTAAGACCTAGTTCAAGGTAATCAGTGTACAGAAATATCTCATTTGGACCGAGCAGCTAAGTTGACTCGGAGCTGGTGGGTAGCCTGATGTGGATAGTGTCAGGGATAACGAATAAACGACGTATAATCTGTAGCTCTGCTAGGGTAAGGTTAGACCGAACATTCCTAATGGTTACAGAGATTTGTATTGAACCTCGAAAGAATTCATGGAGCCAATACTTTAAAGTGTCAAAAGGACAAATAATTTACACTATACAAAGATTTGGATCAATAGTGCATATTTCCAATAGTTTACTAAAAACACATCCAAGGAAAATGAAGAACGCAGAGAACATTCAAACAAGATATGAAGAACATTAAGAACATAGCATAAAAAATCAGCACACAATGCAAAGAAAAAGAATGAAAAGATGCAAGGAAAAGGGCGGAGTGAGGGTGTACCTAGTAGCAAGGGAACCTCTTGGCTGAGATAGGGAGCAAATGGGCTAGCAAATGCCTTTTATAGAGAGAAGTTGGCCCAAATCTCTACAAGAAAGCAAATCTAGAGGAGGTGGGATCATTGATTATTTCATGTCTCGAGGAAAAGGCTGTAAGTCCCCGTATGGGCCCACAGTCCCAAGAAGATATTTTGTATAACCCACGTGCTGGCAAAGGCTCTGTACAAGCACGTCTCCTAACTAGATGGGACACCTAAGAGATGTATAGTCCCAAGGAAAATCGCGATACCCCAAAGGTATGACTCACTTAACAAAAAATCTTGAAACTCTGTAGGTGAAAGCAATATTATGGAAACTCTTTGAACTTCAAAAGTACACCACTGTTTGTGAACCCGTCTCGAAACTGGCCCAATTGATGAGCAACGCTCATGAGGCCTCAAGAAGATGCACAAAAATGAGCATGACTCATTAGGCAAAGAAGACCAGCCCAACTGATGGGCTAAGGCTCATGAAGCCACAATAGATGCCCAAAAAATGAGTACGACTCATTAGGCAAGGAAGACCTGCCCAACTGATGAGCTAAGGATCATGAGGCCACAAAAGATGCCCAAAAAATGAGCATGGCTCATTAGGCAAAGATGACAGACCCAACTGATGAGCTAAGGCTCAAAAGACCACAAAAGATGCCCAAAAATAAGTATGACTCATGAGGCAAAGAAGAACGACCCAACTAATGAGCTAAGGCTCATAAGGCCGTGAAAGATGCCCAAAAAATGAGCATGAATCATTAGGTAAAGAATACTGAGAGCTGCTTGATAGGATTCCTCGACAAGAGCTGGTCGGAACAAAGTTTCCAAGACGAGCTGCTTGGCAAAACTCCCTGAGAATGGCTCGTCAGAACAAAGTTCCCAAAAGAAGCTGCTCGGCAAAATTCCCCAAGAATGGCTGGTCGGAACAAAGTTTCCCAAGAGGAGCTACTCGGCAGGATCTCTCGACAAGAGCTAGTCGGAACAAAGTTCCCCAAGAGGAGCTGCTCGACAGAATTTCTTGAGAAGAGCTGGTCGGAACAAAGTTTCCCAAGAGGAGCTACTCGAAAAGATTTCTCGACAAGAGTTGGTTGGAACAAAGTTCCCCAAAAGGAGCTACTTGGTAGAATTTCTAGGGAAGAGCTGGTTGGAAAGAAGTTCCCCAAAAGGAGCTACTCGACAAAATTACTCGAGAGGAGCTGTTCGGAATAGAGTTCACCAAAAGGAGCTACTCGGCAGAATTTCTCGAGAAGAACTGGTCAGAACAAAGTTCCGCAAGAGGAGCTTCTCGACAAAATTACTCGAGATGTAACGACCCGAATTTAAAATGGAATTTAAATGATAAAAAGAAAGGGAAAGGGAAATAGGAATAGTAGGAAGCTGCCAAGCTTCATCGACAAACACAGGGTTTCATCGACGAAGGCTTTAAGAATTTCGTTGACGAAGCCCTGTGTTCGTCGACGAGAAAATACCGAGAGGGGGAAATGAGCCAACTGAATTTTGTCGATGAAGGACTGAATTTCGTCGACGAAATTATCAAAGAATTCGTCAACGAAGGTCGAGCTCGTCGATGAATTCCACTGTCTATATATATGAAAAACCAATTTTTATTTCATCTGCAAGCTTCCTCTCCACACTCTCTCTCTCCCCTTCGGCTCTCTCTCTCTCTCTCTCTCTCTCTCTCTCTCTCATCATTTTTGGGCCAGTTTTACGCCGGATCGACGATCCGAAGTCACCACGACGCTCTTGGGGAATTCTCTCCAAATCTGCCAGAGCGGATCGCTGGTGAAAGCTAGTTGGAAATCATCCCTGAGTTGAGGTAAGGCTTTTTAAGCCAAATTTGGTCTTGTGGTAGTTGTAGGAAATGATGTACGTATGAAAATACTTAAGTTTAATACTGGAAATTTTTAGTTTTAGGGTATTGATCAGGAAGTCCTACGAGGGTCAGACTAGGATATTTTAGGAGCTTTCTCAGTAGTCAGGTAAAGGAGTAAACTAAAGCAGTTATTTTCCATGCAAGTTATTATTAATTATGAGCACATTTATTTTCAGAAAAACATATACTATATTTGTTAATCACATATGAAATGTATGTTGGAAAATACTGCTATTATGATTAAAAGGTATATGTATGTATAAGATGCTAGAAATGATGATTTTAGAATATGAGGTATGACTTTAAACGGCACATGTGTGACATGAACATTATTTTACATGAAGTGATTCATGATATGAATGATTTTACGAACAAAACATATTTTCAGGTATTATGAAAAAAATGAGTTATGTTGTGATGATTTTGACGAATATATGATAAATGATTTATTTTCAGAGCATATATATCTGAAACGATGTTGGCGCGAGGCCATATATTTTATGTTATCGGCACGAGGCCGTATTTATGTTTTGGCACGAGGCCATATTTATGTTATCGGCACGAGGCCGTATTTATGTTTTGGCACGATGCCATATTTACGTTATCGGCACGAGGCCATATTTATATTTTGGCATGAGGCCATATTTATGATTTCGGAGCGAGGCCGTATTTATGAAAATGATCGGCACGAGGCTGCTATTATATCATGTATTATATGTTATCACAATCAGGATGTTAGTTTAGTTCAGTTCAGGAGCTTGGTATCGTAGCTATATTGTAGATCAGATATCTAGGTTAGATTAGTGCTAACTATCCCACGAGGGAATGGGAGATAGATAGTCGATGTGGCTTTCAATAGAGTGCGGACGTCCACCTGGCAGTCCGGACCAGGGTATGGCGGGCCTATTGTACTTATAGACATTTGATTCGGTAGTGGTCGGCCAGCCATTGTCGGGTCCCACCTTTGGGCTGCACAACCCGTCATGGGGGGTAATACATGACATTAGCTAACTATTCATCCTGGGTATATTTTCAGTACTATTACAGTTATGACAGATGTTTTATGTATGTTATGATTTATTAACAAATGTGAAAGTACATGATTATCTAGTATGATATGATGAATATTTGTTGAGTTATGAAATGTATTGTATAAGTATAGTTGCCTTAAATGTTCATGTTGCCACACAGCTGTATTTAGTTTATTTTCCCTTACTGAGAAGTGTCTCACCCTCAAACTTAATTAATTTTTCAGGAGCCCCTGAGAGACCGACGGGTCAAGGCCGCCGTTGAGATAGTGAGGTTACCCTGTGAGGAGGGTAAGATTTTGTAATAGGGTCAAAGTTATTTTATGTTTGACCTTAGAGATATTTTGATGTATATGGTGATGTATAGAAGTACAGTTTTTATAAAGTTATAGAATGCTCTGGTATTATGCTTTATGGATGGATGTTTGGATTTTATGTTTATTGCTGCGTAGAATTCCGCTGTGTTGATAGGTATCCCCATTACCCACAGGTTCAGGTTGATCATTTTTATTTATTATGTTATATTATATTGAGGATCGTTACATTTGGTATCAGAGCCTAGGATACTAGGTTCTGTAGTCTCTAGAGTGCAGCAGTAACAATACTAGAGTATAGGATAAGGAAATTTGAGGTTTGGTTTTGTAGTCTAGATGTAGGACTTCCGTGGTGGTTTGTGTGATTTTCCTGGGGTAACGATTTCAGGAAAGTCATTGTAAACTATCGTCGGGTTGGGTATCTAGGCTGCAGGATTGAACCTTGAATTGAGATTAAGAGAGATGAGTTAATTAGGAGAATATACGATATGAGTTGAGTGACATGTATAGGTGATTACGCACCGAAATTGCATAATTGGACGTTTAACCCGAGCTTTACAGTTTATGTTTTTAATTAAATATCCAAAATTATCCAATATTTTAATAAAATGCCAAAATCATTATTCTTGAACTTTATTGCACTATTTATGAGAATTTGGTAATTTTTTGTCGCAGGAAAATTCCCGGGAACCAAAATCGACACCTGTTCGTATTTCGTGCATAACTTTTCCGTCCAAGCTCCGATTGAGACGATTCAAATTTTTGGAGAAAGAGAAAAGGATCATCTACAACTTTCATGTTTTGACTTTTGTGAGATACGGGCTCCAAAAGACCAGAATTTGCAACAAACAGAGAGTTAAAAAAATGAAAAAAATCAAGTTGCTGGGTTGCTTGGATCCGGGTCAGCTCCTATTGGGTCTTAGGGCACCGCCCCCTACCCTTTAAATTCCCTTCTTCTTCTCCCCTGTTTGGGGGAAGCAGCCCGTGGGGCGGCTCTCTTCTTCTTCTTCTTCTTCTTCTTCTTTTTCTTCGTTTTATTTTATTTCAATTTCTGCTTTGCTCTTCTCTTCCCTACTTTTCCCTTCTCCTCTTCTCCTTTCTCTTCTTGTTTTTCCCTTAGTTCTGTATTTGTTTTCTCTTATTATTCTTCCCTATTCTCTTCCCCAATCTTTCCCTACTCTTCTTCCTTAAATCCCTCTGCTCCCTGCCATCTTCATGCTCCAGCAGCTGCAACAATACCAGCACCACCACAGCCGCACTGCAGCCAGTCACTCTACTGGAACCCGAGACCACTGCAACCTGCCCCCTGTCCTCTCCGGCAGCCCCTGCACGACACCGGAAGAAACTCTCTGCTGCAACAGTTTCTTCAACCAAGAACACACAGCAGCAGCAGCCGCGGCTTCACCATACCAGCAGCAGTTCCTGTTCGCAGCAGCTCCACAAAACAGCAACTCCTTCCTGCTGTCCAAGCCACACACAGCAGCTGCATCTGCTGCCATGGCCCTCTCTCTCCCTCTCTCTCTCTCTCTCTCTTCTTTCCTCTGCTCTTTTCTTTCTTTTATTTTAAATTACAGCAGGATATTGTTTTTTTTCTTCTTCTTTATTTGGTTATTATTTAGAGTTTTGAAAAGATTATATGAATGAGTGTTAAAGTGATGTTAATTTATTTTAGTGAAGTTTAATTTTTACTTATCTATTTGGCTTTTAATTGATGTTATTGTTAAATTTGAAGAATTTAGATTAGTTTTGCTTAGAGCTCTTATTCAATTAAAGATTCGATTTTTATTAAGCGTGTGTGTGTTGGGTTTAGTTTCCACTGGGTGTTTTTAATTCCATGTTTTAGGTGACCATTTTTAAACTAACGCGTGTTAAGTTTCCTTGAGTAGGTTAAGGTTTCCATTAGTGTTTGTTAGTTCAATACATGTTAGTTTAGAATTTCAATTTACGTGTTATTTAATTCGTTAAAAGTGAAATTGAACAACTTTGAAAATCCTGAATCTGAACCGAGTTCAGTGCAATTTAATTTTGATTGGAAGAACGTTAAATCTGAGATTACACGCATTCCCTGAGGAGACGATCTAGCCCTTGGGCTTAGTATTACACGACAAAACTCCTATACTTGGGATAGCTTCCGAGCTGCTCATTTTTCGAGTGAGTCAATAGGAAGGGGTTTTGAGTTAAGTTATCATGTTTTTCAGGATGGACCTTGGTGGTAATAGTGCCCACGCCAGTGGAAGTGAGGGTGCTGGACCCTCAGGCGCTGCGGGTAGTGATTTAGATGCCGTTTTACGCAGCGTAGCCCAGCAAGTGATGGTAGAGATTGCCAGAAGTTCGAAGGAACATGGTGGTCCGTCTGTAGGCCACGGTAGTACGATCGAGAAATTTATAAAGATGAGTCCTCCAGCTTTCTCGGGAGGGACGGATCCTGCAGCCGCTAAGAATTGGGTGTAGGAGATGGAGAAAATGTCACGCCCTGAACCCGAAAATTAAACCTAGGGGTGAATTTAAGTAACCTAACCTGTCTCTGTATCGATTAAACATACATGATACCACATAAAAAGAGGGTCTGACCCCGTAGGGTGAACGGATGCCCTGCATACATACATACAAACGTCCATACTCATCAAAATACGCAGCGGAATATGGTCTTTCTTTACATAAACTGTACCATACCAGAGTCTATACCATAAAAGGAAATACATCCCTACGAATCCCATACATACTACGGGCGTCTACAAAAACCATCATGACAACCCGGTTACAAAAACTCGTACCTATCAGGCACTAGTAGTAGCTAAACAACACCCCTCGCTTCCGGATGCTAGGATGCTAATTTCGGTTACCCGAAGGACCTGAAAAAACATTTGTATATATATATTCGGGGTGAGAAACCTCTCAGTAAGGGAGAAAACAAGTTATATCAGTGTGTGGCATACCAGTGTCATTTTACATACTTCATAACACTTTACATACAATACAGTTAAAACAATTCGTACAGTTTCAAAACAATTCCATACATTTCCATACAGTTCCAGTATTTTCACAAAAACCCATTCCAGTTCATACGATACCCAAATACATACATACATACATACATACATATGGTCAGTGTCGTCACACTAGTTCGCAATTACACCAGGTCACCTCGTCTCACAGCGATTACATTGCTACATACGCAACTACGCTGCGACGATCAAGGCCCAATGGTGAATCCATTGCTACATACGCAACTACACAATGTCACCTAGTCTCATAGCGGTTACGTTTCTACACATGCAACTACGAAGATCTACGAATCAGGCCCAATAGTGAATCCAATGCTACATACGCAACTACACAAGGTCACCTAGTCTTACCTCGATTACATTGCCACGTGTCAAACTACGCTGTGTCGACCTAGGCCCACTGTGAATCCATTGCTACATACGGTGTATATCACACCTTCGGTGACCAGTCGAACCATACTAGTGATATTTCACACCCCGGATATAGAGCTGGCCACTTTCGCCACGGTAACTACCCGAAACCTGGCTATTTTACAAATCCCTGGAATCATTTTGGAACTCAGGATCCTATACATTTCAGAGTACGGTATTTAACTGCAACATAGCTGTTTCACAAATAACTGGAACAAAATACATTCATACACACATACCACACTTATTTGGTTTACGGCAAATCCTATCGTTTACAATTTCAAGTATACAGTTTATGGAAATATGGATTACGGTCATCTCAATAATACAATTTTAAAGCAAACAAACAGTTTTCCAAACAAACAAGAGATGATACCCGAAATCCCCAATTTTCTCGAAAATTGTAACCCGAAAATCCCATGTTTTTAGCCAATAGATTTCCCCAAATAAGTAGTCAAAACATACATACGATTGTAGCCTATGGGCTTACCGATCCTGATTTAAAAAATGAACTAATATAAGTAGAATCCCCTTACCTTAACCCGAATTCCAACCACGAACTCTACGGTCCTCAAAACTACGAACCGAGACTCCAAAACCTACAAACCACAGTACATAACATACTTACAATCCGTACTACTATATATATACCGAATTAGAAATGAAAACCGAGCCTTACCTCGATTTTGGCCTGAAACCCGAAATCCTTCGAAACGAGATTCTGATCCAGTAGAAACGTAGAGAATTCTTTACTGATCCTTGTAGTAATTGTGGATTTGTGAATCCGGTGACAAACGACGAAGGAATCAAAGAGAGAGAGATAGAGAGAATATCCAAAACTTAGCAATGAAGAAACCCAAAATATCCTTTTATAGACCTTTGACCCGAGGGATTTCGTCGACGAAAAGGTGTCTTCATCGACGAAAAATCTGGCATTTCGTCGAGAAATCGGAGGCCTCGTTGACGAAGTCTGATATTTCCCATTTTCCACCTCTCAGCTTTTCTTCGTCGACGAACCTCTGAATTTTGTCGACGAAAATCCTACTACCTTCGTCGACGAATTCTGGCTTCGTCGACGAAGCCTGCAAAATTTCCATTTTACCCCTTTTTTACATAAAAATTCACATATCACGGTTCGGGTTCTTACAGAAAATATTTGCAGTGCTGCAGTATTCAGAGGAGCAGAAGGTGTTGTTTGCCACCTGTAAATTGGCTAGAGAGGTCGAGAGATGGTGGTCGGTGGTGAGATTATTAGAGCAGCAGAGGACTGTACCTGTAGAGATGACGTGAGATTGGTTTAAAGAAATATTCTTTGATAGGTATTTCTAGCCTCGTCTAGGGAGGCTAAGATTGAGTAGTTCTTGAATCTGAAACAGGGATAGCTATCAGTGCAGTAGTACGCTACGAGGTTTATCGAGCTATCTCGCTTCGCCCCGTACATCATTCCAGATGAGGCTAAGAAGGTACGATAGTTTGAAAGAGGCCTGAGGAGAGAAATTTATAAGCAGGTATCAATTTTGAAGTTGCAGGATTTTGTTGAGCTAGTGGATAGAGCCACTATAGCAGAGATTGGAGAGCGGTTGGAGGCGGAGGAGTAGAGACAGAAGAAGAGATCCAACCCTTCTGGTTCCCAGTAGGGAGTCGGCCGTGCCGCGTGGAAGAGAGGTGGCTATTATAGAGACCGGAGACAAGAGACCGGGTATCGCGGTTTCCAGGGTGTGCAGCCATCTCCAGCTTGCCCATCTTGTGGGAAGAGACACTTAGGGGAGTGTCGTGTCGGGCAAGGTGTCTTTTACAGGTGCGGGGAGTCAGGACATATGATGAGGGAGTGTCCGACACAGACTGGTACAACTCCTGCTCCTAGACCTGCACGAGAAGGTTACCAGGCACCACGAGGAGGCCAGCAGAGGAATACGGCCCCAGCTAGAGTTTTCACTTTGACGTCGAGTGACGCTGAGGCGGCCGGCGACGTGGTGACAGGTACTGTTAATATATTTTCGTTTAAAGTTATTACACTTTTTGATTATGGTGCCACACATTCATTTGTGTCATTAGAGTGTGTTAAATTATGTGGGGTAGAAACGCAATCATTAGATGTCGAGCTATTAGTAGCTATACCGATCGGGTCAACGGTGAGATGCAGTAGGGTACTCTGTGGTTGTCCAGTTGATGTTTAGGGGAAGATTTTATCTGCCGATTTGGTGGTATTAGATATGCACGGGTTTGACATTATTTTCGGCATGGATTGGCTAGCGGCTAATTCTACTATTATAGATTGCCGTGCTAAAGAAGTGATATTCAGACCTCCAGGGAAACCAAAATTTAGATTTACAGGGTCACGAGTGTAGTCTTTACCTCAGATAGTCTCAACTATTTAGGCGAGGAGGCTGCTTCAGAATGGCTGTCTGGGATTCGTGGCTTTTGTGAAGGAAATGTCAGAAAATGAATTGAAGCTTATTAATACGCCTGTGGTAAAGAAATTTACAGATGTATTTCCAGATGAATTACCAGGTTTGCTGCCTGATCGTGAAGTAGATTTTTCCATTGATCTACTTCCAAGTACAGCGCCTATCTCTAAAGCTCCGTACCAAATGGCGCCGGCAGAGTTGGTGGAATTGAAAGACCAGTTACAAGATTTGCTTGATAAAGATTTCATACGACCTAGTGTATCACCGTGGGGAGCTTCAGTGCTATTTGTAAAGAAGAATGATGGGTCTATGAGGATGTGCATAGATTACAGAGAGATTAATAAAGTGACTATCAAGAACAAGTATCCTCTACCCTGTATAGACGACTTGTTTGATCAGCTCCAGGGTACACGGGTGTATTCAAAGATCCATCTCAGATCAGGTTACCATCAGGTGAAAGTGAGGGCAGAAGATGTATCGAAGACGGCTTTCAAGACCAGATATAGGCATTATAAGTTTCTTGTTATGCTATTTGGTCTGACGAATGCTCCTGCGGTATTTATGGACTTAATGAATAGAGTCTTCCACCAATACCTAGACCAATTTGTTGTTGTTTTTATTGATGATGTACTGGTCTATTTGAGGAGCTATGAGGAGCATGAGATACATTTAAGGCGGGTTTTACAAATGCTTAGGGAGAAGAAGCTGTATGCAAAATTCAGTAAATGTGAGTTTTGGCTCGAGAAAGTTGTGTTTTTAAGGCATGTCATTTCAGGAGACGAAATTTCTATAGATCCTACTAAGATTGAGGCGATAGTGAATTGGACTAGACCAAGGAACGTCCAGGAGATTAGGAGTTTCTTGGGTTTAGCTGGATATTACCGTCATTGTTGAGGGGTTCTCAGTTTTATCAAGGCCTCTGACACGATTAACAAAGAAGAATGCCAGATTTAAGTGGGACGACAGCTGTGAGCAGAGTTTTCAGGAGCTGAAGCGGAGATTAGTCACAGCGCCGGTATTGATCATCTCATCTGGGGGTGAGGAGTACACTATTTACAGTGATGCGTCTTTGAAGGGACTTGACTGTGTGTTGATGTAGAATGGCAGGGTAGTGGCGTATGCATCTAGACAGTTGAAAGAATATGAAAAGAACTACCCTACCCACGATCTTGAGTTGGCTGCAGTGGTACACACGTTGAAAATTTGGAGGCATTATCTGTACGGTGAGCAGTGTGAGATCTTTTCTGACCACAAAAGCTTAAAGTATTTCTTCATGCAGAAGGAACTGAATATGAGGCAGAGAGGGTGGTTGGAACTGATTAAAGATTTTGATTGTACTATCAATTACCACCTAGGGAAAGCAAACGTGGTAGCTGATGCACTGAGCAGGAAGTCTGGAGTATCAGCATTGACAGCTATGGAGATCCAGCGTCCGATCATGATGGATCTAGAGAGACTCGACATTGAATTGATAGAGAATAATACTCTAGTATGTATCGCCAACCTAGTGGTACAGCCTACTTTGCAGGAAAGAATTAAAGCTGCCCAGAATGAAGATCCAGAATTGGTAGAGGTGATGGATAGAGTGCAGAGTGGTTAGGGAGAGGAATTCCGCATCTCAGATGATGGAGCTTTACAGTTCCGTTCCAAATTGTGTGTTCCTGCAGATGCTAACATTAGGAGGACGATTTTAGAGGAGGCTCACAAATCCTTGTATACAGTTCATCCCGGCAGTACGAAAATGTACAGGGATCTGTGAGAGTTTTACTGGTGGAGTGGAATGAAGAGAGAGATTGCTGAATATGTCGCCCAGTGCTTGACATGCCAGAAGATCAAAGCTGAGTACTAGAGGCCGCCAGGCTAGTTGCAGGCGTTGTTTATCCCAGAGTGGAAGTGGGATCATATTTCCATGGACTTTGTTTCAGGGCTGCTGTCGACATCGCATGATCAGAATGCGATTTGGGTGATAGTAGATCGTTTGACTAAGTCTGCCCATTTTCTCCCTATCAAGATTAGCTATTCCCTTAGCCGTTTAGCGGAAATTTACATTCAGGAGATAGTTCATTCTCATGGGGTGCCTGTATCTATTGTGTTAGATCGAGACCCGCGATTCACGTCACGATTTTGGAGGAGCTTACAAGAGGCTCTGGGGTCTCAGTTATCGTTTAATACGACATTCCATCCTTAGTCAGACGGACAGACTGAGAGGACAATACAGATACTAGAAGATATGCTCCATGCATGTGTACTAGATTATGGGGGTAGCTGGACTCAGTTGATGCCACTGGTAGAGTTCGCATATAATAACAGTTACTAGTCCAGTATTGGCATGACACCGTTTGAGGCACTGTACGGTAGGAGATGTCGATCTCCTTTGTTTTGGGATGAAGTGGGTGAGCGGCAAGTAGTGGGACCAGAGCTAGTACAGCAGGCATACGATAAGGTTCGGCTTATTAGGGAAAGAATTAGTGCAGCTCAGAGCCAACAGAAGAATTATGCCGATAATCGCCGCAGGAACTTAGAGTTTGATGTGGGTAATCACATATTTTTGAAAATAGCTCTGATGAAAGGGGTTATGCGATTCGGGAATAAGGGTAAACTTAGTCCTAGGTTTATTGGTCCATTTGAGATTCTAGATAAAGTGGGACCAGTAGCCTACAGACTAGCTTTGCCACCTGTGTTATCCAAAATTCACGATGTATTCCACGTATCGATGTTGAGGAAATACGTTCCAGATCCTTCTCATATCATCAGTTATGATGAATTGGAGCTTAGTGATTCACTAGGGTATGAGGGGGTACTAGTACAGATTCTGGATAGGAAAATACAGGAGTTATGTAATAAGAAGATTCCTTGGGTAAAAGTTTTGTGGAGGAATCATGCGGTAGAAGAGGCTTCCTAGGAGTCGAAGGAGCAGATGAGACAGAGATATCCGCAATTATTTCAAGAAGTTTAAATGTAATTAGAAAATATGAGTAAATATGTAGTTTTCTTTTGCAAGTACATGTAATGTTTTAGTTAGTATGTGATCTTTTAGTTTTGGGGGAAATTTATTTGGTATATGTAATCTCCCAAGACTTGAGTTGTAACCACGGTATTCCTCCGCCATAAGTGAGGGTAAGTAATAAAACGAGTAGACCATTTTGCCTGAGGGATGATAAATTATATGAATAGTAAATTTTGAGGTCGAAATTTTTATAAGGAGGGGAGGATGTAATGACTCGAATTTAAAATGGAATTTAAATGATAAAAAGAAAGGGAAAGGGAAATAGGAACAGTAGGAAGCTGCCAAGTTTTGTCGACGAACACAGGGTTTCGTTGATGAAGGCTTTAAGAATTTCGTCGACGAACATAGGGCTTCGTTGACGAGAAAATACCGAGAGGGGGAAATGAGCCGACTGAATTTCGTCAACGAAATTATCAAAGAATTCGTCGACGAAGGTCGAGCTTGTCGACGAATTCCGCTGTCTATATATATGAAAAATCCAATTTTTATTTCATTTGCAAGCTTCCTCTCCATTCTCTCTCTCTCTCTCTCATCATTTCTGGGCCAGTTTTACACTGGATCGACGATCCGAAGTCACCATGACGCTCCTAGGAAGTTCTCTCCAAATCAGCCGAAGCGGATCGCTGGTGAAAGTTAGTTGGAAATCATCCCTGAGTTGAGGTAAGATTTTTTAAACCAAATTTGGTCTTGTGGTACTTGTAGGAAATGATGTACGTATGAAAATACTGAAGTTTAATACTGGAAATTTTTAGTTTCAGGGTATTGATCAGGAAGTCCTACGGGGGTCAGGTTAGGATATTTTAGGGGCTTTCTCAGTAGTCAGGTAAGGGAATAAACTAAAGCAGTTATTTTCCATGCAAGTTATTATTAATTATGAGCACATTTTTTTTTTAGAAAAATATATGCTTTATTTGTTTATCACATATGAAATGTATGTTGGAAAATACTGCTATTATGATTAAAAGGTATATGTATGTATAAGATGCTAGAAATGATGATTTTAGAATATGAGGTATGACTTTAAACGGCACATGTGTGACATGAATATTATTTTACGTGAAGTGAATCATGATATGAATGGTTTTACGAACAAAACATATTTTCAGGTATTATGAAAAAAATGAGTTATGTTGTGATGATTTTGACGAATATATGATAAATGATTTATTTTCAGAGCATATATACCTGAAACAATGTTGGCGTGAGGCCATATATTTTATGTTATTGGCACGAGGCCGTATTTATGTTTTGGTGCGAGGCCATATTTATGTTATAGGCACGAGGCCGTATTTATGTTTTGGCGCGAGGCCATATTTACGTTATCAGCACAAGACCGTATTTATATTTTGGCGTGAGGCCATATTTATGATTTCGGCGTGAGGCCGTATTTATGAAAATGATCGGCACGAGGCTGCTATTATATCATGTATTATATGTTATCACAACCAGGATGTTAGTTTAGTTCAGCTCAGGAGCTCGGTACCATAGCTATATTGTAGATCAGATATCTAGGTTAGATTAGTGCTAACCATCCCACGAGGGGATGAGAGATGGATAGTCGATGTGGCTTTCAGTAGAGTGCGGATGTCCACCTGACAGTCCGGACTAGGGTACGGCGGGCCCATCGTACTTATAGACATATTTGATTCGGTAGTGGTCGGCCAACCATTGTCGGGTCCGGCCTTTGGGCTGCACAACCCGTTATGGGGGGTAATACATGACATTAGCTAGTTATTCATCCTGAGTATGTTTTCAGTACTATTACAATTATGACAGATGTTTTATGTATGTTATGATTTATTAACAAATGTGAAAGCACATGATTATCTAGTATGATATGATGAATATTTGTTGAGTTATGAAATGTATTGTATAAGCATAACTGCCTTAAATGTTCATGTTGCCACACAGCTGTATTTAGTTTATTTTCCCTTACTGAGAAGTGTCTCACCCCTAAACTTAATTAATTTTTTAGGGGCCCCTGAGAGACCGGCCGGTCAAGGCCGCCGTTGAGATAGTGAGGTTACCCTGTGAGGAGGGTAAGATTTTGTAATAAGGTTAGAGTTATTTTATGTTTGACCTTAGAGATATTTTGATGTATATGGGAATATATAGAAGTACAATTTTTATAAAGTTATAGAATGCTCTGGTATTATGCTTTATGGATGGATGTTTGGATTTTATATTTACTGCTGCGTAGAATTTCGCTATGTTGACAGGTATCCCCGTTACCCACGGGTTCGGGTTGATCATTTTTATTTATTATGTTATATTATATTAGGGGTCGTTACACGAGAAGAGCTGCTCGGAACAAAATTTCCAAGAGGAGTTGCTCGAAAGCATCTCTCGACAAGAGCTGGTCATAATAAAGTACCCCAAGAGGAGCTGCTCGACAGGATTCCTCGAGAAGAGCTAGTTGGAACAAAGTTCCCCAAAAAGAGTTGCTCAGAGGAATTTCTTGAGAAGAGCTGGTCGGAACAAAGTTCCCCAAGAAAAGCTGCTCGAAAAAATTACTCAAGAAGAGCTATTCGTAACAAAGTTTCCCAACAGGAGCTGCTCGGCAAAATTTCTCAAGAAGAGCTGGTCGGAACAAAGTTTCCCAAGAGGAGCTGCTCAAAAAAATTCCTTGAGAAGAGCTGTTCGAAACAAAGTTCCCCAAGAAGCTGCTCAGAAGTTTACCTCGAGAAGAGCTGAGGAGCTGCTCGGAAGAAATCCACAAGGAGAGCTGCTCGGGGTAAACACTTGCGAGAGCCAGCTCGAAGTGATCGGTTCGGCAAAGCCCATGCATCTCAAAATCAGCCGAAATTGGCTCTGCATCGGCTCGGATAAGCCGTCTCCCTCCAATCTGGCTCTTTCTTTTCTTGTTTGTTTGCAAAGAATTATTTTCTCTTTGAGAGTTATTTTCCGCCTCCAGATCAAAGGAACTTAAAATATATTTTTTGTTTTTATGCATCACATCAAACAAGGGAAGATACCAAAAATCATTCTTCACAAAATGAATATTGCAATATTCTAAATTCTTTTAGTGTTGACATCCATGAGAGGTCAAGCCTAAATACTTGCCCTGTTTTATAACAGATAAAGTGACCAGGGAGTGTTTTAAATAGCATGGTCATTTTTCACAAAAGAGAGGAGACAAATCTGCAACAAGAAGGTCTATGGAATCAACTTGCTAAGTCCCTATTTTGAAGTACTTAAAAAAAGTGCTTATAATACTTATCATTTAAAATAAACACTTTTACAGGAAAAAAAAAAAATGCATTTGGTTTGCAATGGGATAAACACCGGTGCAATAAGTTCTTTTCTAGAATCATTTTTTTAAAAAATAAACAATTTAAGCAAATTTTGAAAATTTTATGATAACTTTTTGGCCACTCATAAGTGACACCATTCATAATAATAAAATTTAGTAACTATTTTATAATTTAAAAAATACATTAAAAGATAATCATATGTTATTTTATTATGTATTATAATATATTATTATTAATGAAATATAATTCAAATTTGGAATGAAGAAAAAAACCATCTTTTAATTTACATTAATTTTAAATAATTAAAATAATAATTTAATTAAATAATATTATATAATTTTAGTTAATAGAAAATATTTAAATTTGAATAAGAAAATTAATATAATTTTCAGTTAAATTTTTAATTAAAAAATTTATATTTTTATTTAAATTATATTTAAAAACATAAATAAGTTATTATAATCCAATTATGTATTGAACAAGAACTATTTATTAGTTTAAATTAATATTAAATAAATTAAAATTATAAATTTAATTTATAATATTATTTTTATCATAATTTAATATGATAGCTATATGTTATAAATATACATTAATTCTAAGATTATTTTTAATTAAAAATAATAACCTTATATTATTTTTAATAGAAAATATTTAAATTTTAATTATATATGATTAAAATCATTATTAAGGTAATTGTTAACTAAAAATAATAATTTTTTTTAAATTTAAAATATGAACCCTATAATAAAAGTATGCATCCATATACCATTTATTTTTAACATAACCAAACATCATTTACAATAATTCAATACTTTTTCAATCCAACACTTATTAAATTCAGCACTTTTTTCTAAAAAACACTTCTACATCAGCTGTTCCAAACGATCCCTAAATAAATCAACATGCATCAAAGAAGGAAAATAATACAAATTCAGCCAAACAAATCATGATACAAATATTAGTAGCAATAGAAACATATAAATTATCTAAGAAAAATCTAATTTCATTTCTCGTCAACAATATTTACATGTTCTCAAAAAAATAATGCAGTTTGGTGCACAACAAAATAATAGTAGTTATATCGATTATTTGATAAAATTCTAATGCCATAGATGCTGCCCCTTAAATAGAAGCTGCCTAATCCGCCCTACGATCACGGAATTTCAAAACATATTTTGGCATACAGTGAAGATGCTTTCAAATACAGCAATGCACTGATGCAAAATAGTGATTCCACTGAATTTGCAACTCTCACAAATTAATTTTAAAATTTTAAAATATTAATTTAATTAATAATATTACTTTAGCATAAATTAATATGATAATCATATGTTATAAATATAAATTAGAACAAGATTATTTTTAATCAAAAAATAAGATTATATTATTTTTAATTTAATAAAAATATTTAAATATTAATTAAAAATGAGGGTTAAATAATTATTAATTAAATTTTTAATTAAAATTAATCGTATACTATTTTATTATGCACTATAACCTATTAAAATTAATCATATACTATTTTATTATGCACTATAACCTATTAAAATTTTGTCCTAGAGTATACTAAATTCATCACAATAAAATTTGCTCCAAGAGTCTCGGGTTCGGCACCAATTTTGGGGGTGGGGATTTAGAGGTAGTTAGGACCAAAGTAGCTTTGTGATTATGATCAATAAACTTTATTCAATGAAGGTGATGAGAAGTCTATATATGATATGTCTTGCACTTATTATTTTCTTTTCTTTTTTTAAAACTCAAGCTATTCTTCCCTTAAAAAAAGGAATTAAAATAATAAAGAGTTAGACATAAGCTTTTCTTGTGAAAATTAGTACGGTAAAGGCACATTAAGAATTTATAATCTCACAGATCATCAATAGAAATAAAGAATTTTATGTTGACATTGAAGGTTCTAAAATGAAATGCAACTAGTGTCAAAAATAAACTAAAATTAATAACCAACAACTATTAAATCCACTAATTTTTCTATCAATCCAATCTACAAAAGCATAAAAAATATATAAAATGTTCGAAAATATAATAAAAGACTAACTATTTCCTTATTCGTGTATACTGTTAGGTTTAAGTTCATATTTCAAATTTTTTTTTTATAGATTTATTCGATTTATTGAAAAAACACGCAACATATTAATTTTTTTTTTTTTTTGAAAAAGTTAAGTTAGGGAAAATAGGTTTTAATATCCATATAATAGTCATGTTAGATTTATTCTTTTCATGTGCTATTTCAGTATAAAAAATATTGTGGATTTTTAACAAGTATTTGTAGTTGGTAACTTAATTCAGAACAAAAATTACTTACATTTGATGAAGGGTAAAACTTGAAAGTGTTAGATCAAAAAACAAAATCACAAGTTCAAATCAAAGGAACAGTCTCTCCATAAAGCTACATACATAATATATTTTTATTAAATCCTGATTTGTAGTGTGAGAACGTCAAGCATATTATAATGTTTTAGGTAAGGGAGCTACAAATGGCACCAATGAAGGGACTATACAAGGAAGGAAAAAAGGCAATTGCGTGAGATGTTGGAGTATCGATTTTTTTGGGCTTTAGGCTAGTAACAAAGTAACTTCGTTGGTAAGTTTGTTGTATCAATTGATAACCCTAGTTATATTTTTGACCTTTTTTTTTTTTTTTTTCACACTTAGACCTTGTGAATCAGAAACGGATCCATCAAATAATATCTGCATTTTATTTATTAAATTATTTTTATTTTGGTTTAAAGATTTAAATATTATCTACACATACTTAACTATTTGGATAGTTATTTTAGGTGACAATTGAGAAATACATGTGTTCTTATATTACAATGTGGGCAACAACCCGCATGTTCGCTATATTTATCAACATGTCAAAAAAGGATATTGTTATGAGTTTTTGTTTATTGTGTGGTTCGTACACTTTGGATTTTCATAAACAAAAAAGAAAGAAAAACATAAGGGGGGCAGCACAACAGGGACTCGTCGACGAGTGCCCTATCCTCGTCAATGAGTAGATCTCGAGAGCAGAGAAATCTCAGTCAAGGGCTCGTTGACGAATCTCCTGTTCTTGTCGATGAAGAGATACCGAGACTCATAAAATCTCATAATTAAAGAATCGTCGATGAGAGGATAGTCTAGTCGACCAATGGGGTTCATTGGTTATCCACTATTCTCGTTGACGAGTGTGCTTGGGCTACGAGAAGAAATTTAAATTTTGAATTTGAACGTTGTGGTGGTTGGGTAATCAGAGGGAAACCTCCGAGGGACTGTTATATATGTCATTCTGGGTGTATATTGACATAGAGAGTGATCATTTGATATGTGTATTGTGTGCTTTGACATTTTTTTAGTGAAATTCTTGTGTCATTACTTTTGTCGATGTAGGTTTTGCCGAACCACATAAATCTTGTTGTTGTGCTTGTTGTTTCTTGTTTACAGGTTATGTTTGATTTACTTTTTGTTTGATTAATTCCATTGTGCATCCTATATCCGATAATTATTATAACAAATTAGCATTAGAGAGATTGTTGTCACGGCGTCGGGATCATCTTCTGCAAGATTTGACATTGTCAAATTCGATGGAACCAGAAATTTTGGTTTATGACAAAGGAGAGTCAAGGATATTCTTGTGTAACAAGGAATGACTAAGGCTTTACTTGACAATTAACCGGAAGGAATGGATGAGGCAACATGGGTAGATTTGAAAGCAAAGACCGCTTCTACAATACGCTTGTGTTTGGCTGACGAAGTGCTCTATCGTATGATGGAAGAGGATTCTCCAGCGGCTATTTGGAGAAAGTTAGAAAGTCGGTACATGTCCAAATCTCTCAACAATAAATTTTTTTAAGCAGCGTCTTTATTGGTTTAAGATGGTTGAAGGACAAAACTTAGATCAACATATTAATGCCTTCAATCAAATCACCAGTGATTTGATGAGAGTTGGTGTTAAGTTTGACGAGGATGATAAAACTTTGATGTTGTTGAACCCATTGTCATCGACTCATACCTATGAAAATCTTGTGACCACACTTACATGGGAAAAAAAAACTCTTGATCTAGAAGAAGTAACAAGTGTTTTGCTAAATTTTCATCAAAGATTGAAAATATGTGATGAAGGAGAAGGACTTGTGGTAAAAGGTAATAATGAGCGAGACTAAGGAAAATCCAAACATGGATCAAGTCAGAAATCCCGTAATCAATCCAAGAAGAAGAAAGAAATTCGGTGTTATAAATGCGGTAAAAAGGGGCATGTGAAACTGGAGTGTCCGAATTGAAAGAAAGAAAATTTTGAAAAACATGAGGGTACTTCAAAATCTGCAAATGTAGTTCAAGAAGGATATTCAACGTGTAGTGATAGTGATGTTTTATTTGTTTCAGCGGGGTCGGATAATCTAACAGACTCTTGGATACTTGACTCAGCATGTTATTATCACATGACTCCAAACAAGGAGTGATTTAACACTTACAAGTTAATAAATTATGGATCAGTTCTTATGGGTAGTGATGCTTCTTGCAAGATCATTGACATAGGAAATGTAAAGATAAAAATGTTTAATGGTGCTGTGAGAACTTTGTGTAATATAAGACATATACCAGAGTTGATGAAGAGTTTGAAATCACTCGGTACTTTGGATTGTAATGACTTTAATTACAAATCCAAAGGCGGAGTTCTGAAGGTTTGGAAAGGAAATATGATGGTGATGAAAGGGCAAAAGCTGGATGAGAATATCTACACATAATAGGGAACTACTTTTGTAGGTGAAATTGCAGTCGTAGATGCTGAATCAGATGATACCGTCTTGTGGCATATGCGTCTTGGGCACATAGGGGAACACGACGTGAAGGAACTACACAAGAGGAAACTCTTGAAGGACTTGAAATCATGTAAGCTGGAATTTTACAGGATTTGTGTTCTTGGAAAACAGAATAGGACAAAGTTCGGATTTGCTATACACAAGACAAAGGGTATTCTTAATATGTGCATTCAGATGTTTGGGATTCAGTTACAGTTGCATCAAAGGGTGGACATGTGTATTATGTGAGTTTTATTGATGATTACTCATGGAAGGTTTGGGCATACTTCATGCGTCACAAATTACATACGTTTGCCACGTTCAAGATTTGGAAGGCTGAAGTGGAAAACCAGATGGGGAGGAGAATCAAATACTTGAGGTCAAACAATGGGACCGAGTACGCTAATTCTCGATTTATGGAGTTTTGTACTGAGCATGGTATTAAGAGACACTTTATAGTTCGCCGGACACCTCAGCAAAATGGTGTGGCGAAAAGGATGAATCATACTTTTACTCAAAGGGCTCGGCATCTCATATTAAATGTAGGGCTACCGAAAAACTTCTAGGCCGAGACATTTGGTATGACTTGTTTTCTGGTAAACCGATCACCAAGGGCATCACTAGAGGGTAAAGTGGCAGAATAGTTATGAATAGGAAATGCTGTAGACTACTCCGAATTGAAAGTATTCGGGTATCTAGCCTATGTTCACGTGTCTAGTGAGGAAAGGTCTAACCTTGACCCAAAGTCTCGTTGTTGCATCTTTTTGAGATATCCAGAGGGTGTAAAGGGGTACAGGATTTGGGACCCAATAGCAACAAAGTGGTGATCAGCAAGGATGTAGTCTTTGATGAAAAGTCTATGGTGAAGCGTACTCAAGAATGTGATGAACAGAAACAGGAGCTAGAAAGTTGGGGCAGTAATAAAAATATTGTGCAGGTGGAGTTGGAAGCTTAGGGCAACAGAAATGATCATGGTCCTATGGTTGTAGGAAGCTCTAGCTCAGGAAACCAGCAAGTTGACGACCTTCCTATACCGAGATCCAGACAAACTATCAGACCTCCACCAAGGTATAGATTTGAAGAATTAGTGTCTTATGCTTTCCTTACTAGTTGCAATGATCCAACTACATTTCAAGAGGTAGTGCACGGCCATGAGAAAGGTAGATGGATGAAAGCAATGATTGAAGAGATGGAGTCACTACGTAAAAATCAAACTTGAGATTTGGTAGAACTTCCAGATGGGAATAGACCGATAGGTTGCAAATGGGTATATAGGAATAAGGAGGCGATTTCAGAAAAGGAAGGATAGAAATTCAAAGCATGGTTGGTGGCAAAAGGATACAAAAGAAGGGGATAGATTATGATGAAATCTTTTCTCCAGTAATCCGACATACTTTTATCATAATTGTGTTGGAGTTGGTAGCCCATTATGATCTTCATTTGGAACAAATGAATGTGAAGACGACGTTTTTTCATGGTGACTTAGAGGAAAAAATCTACATGACACAGCTAGAGGGTTTCATTGAACCGGGGAAAGAAAATTTAGTTTGCAGGTTAAAGAAATCTCTTTTTGGGCTGAAACAATCTCCAAGGCAATGATATAAACGGTTCAATTCTTACATGATCAAGATTGACTACAAAAGGTGTGAGTATGACTGCTGCGTATATGTAAACAAGCTTGAGGATGGTTCTCTTATTTTCTTATTATTGTACATCGATGACATGTTGATAGCTGCAAAAGATTTAACTGAGGTGAATCAGTTAAAGGACCTGTTGTAGAAGGAATTTGACAAGAAGGATCTTGGTTCGGTTAAAAAAAATACTTGGGATGGAGATTCATCGTGACAGAACTACAGGGAGATTATGATTATCTTAGGACGGTTATGTGCATAAGGTGTTGGAGAGGTTTAGCATGACTGATGCAAATCCAGTGCATATACCTTTAGCGAATTATTTTAAGTTGTCTACTGCGAGTTGACTAAGTACGGATGAGGAAATCTGAGATATGTCAAAGGTCTCCCATGCTAATGCTGTGGGGAGTTTAATGTATGCCAAGGTGTGTACGAGGCCAGATTTGGCTCATGTTGTGAGCATGGTAAGTAAGTTTATCTCTAATCCAAGAAGGCAGCATTGAGAAGTTGTCAAATGGATACTAAGATACTTAAAGGGTACATCGGATTATGGCATCATGTTCAGCAAGTAACAATGTTGTCTTTCAGTTATGGGGTATGTAGATGCTGATTATGCTGGAGATATGGAAGACAAAAAATCTACAATCGAGATATGTCTTTACCCTTGTAGGAGGACCGGTATGTTTGAGATCCATGGTTCAGTCTCTAGTAGCATTGTTCACAACTGAGGCGAAATATATGGCAGTTGCCAAAACTGTAAAGTAAGCCTTATGGCTTACCGATTTAGTTAGAGAGCTGGGATTACAGCAAAATGGAGTGATACTGCATTGTGATAGTCAGAGTGTCATTTATTTGGTGAAAAATCAAGTGTACCATGCTAGAACTAAACATATTGATGTGAGGGTGAGCTTATGTTGGAGAAAGTTCACACTTCTGAAAATGCAGTGGATGTTATGACGAAATTGATTACTTCTGAAAAGTTCAAGCATTGTTTGGACTTACTTCGTGTCTCCAATTGATAGATGGGAGATAAACCCAATCGAGCGGTTCAAGTTCAAGATGGAGTAGTAAGATGTTTTTTGGGATTCTCCTAAGGGGCGTATAATCGCCAAGATAGAGATTGTTGTTTATAATGTAACTCTTATACTTTGGATTTCATAAACAAAGAATGAAGAAAAACATAAGGGGGGGCAGCATAGTAGGGACTCGTTGACGAGTGCCCTGTCCTCGTCGATGAGTAGATCCTGAGAGCAGATAAATCTCAGTCAAAGACTCGTCGACAAATCCCCTGTTCTCGTTGACGATGAGATACCGAGAGCCAGAAAATTTCAGCGTTAAAGACTCATTGACGAGAGGATAGTCTAGTTGACAAATGAGCTTCTTTGACTCGTCGACAAATTCCCTATTCTCGTCAATGAGTGTACTTGGGCTACGAGAAGAAATTTAAATTTTAAATTTAAATGTTAGGGTTAGGATTATACACGGTTCGGTGCGGTTCGATTTTGGCCATAACTGAAAACCAAACCAAAATTTTCGATTTTGGAATTTCTGAACCAAAACCAAAACTGAACTGAAATTATGCTTTAATTGAAAACCGAAAATGCGGCGGTTCGATTACGGTTTTTCGATTTTAAACCGATTTTTCTTTTGTACCTTTAGTTTTCATAAAGTTGTTGAAAATTTATTAAGCATTTTAATTTTTTATAGGGACTCATAATTTTAACAAAATAAAATTTATTGGACACTTTTAACAAAAATAACCTTTATTTTTCATAAAGTTCTTAAAAATTTATTAAGCATTGTTATTTTCTATAGTGGCTATATGACTATATTGCATGCTATCTTTTTACTAGTCATATTATATATATCTTATATAAATCGATTTTTCGATTCGGTTTCAACACAAAACCAAAACCGAAATCGAAACCGAACATTTTTATTTTTGAAAACCGCAAACGAAACTGAAAACCAAAAAACCAAAAAACCAAATAGTTTATGATTTCGGTTTAGTTTCGATCCGATTTTTGGCATTTCGGTAATTTTTGTATACCCCTAATTGGGGTGGTTGGATATTCAGAGGTAAACCTCTGGGGGACTGTTATATATGTCATTCTGGATGTATATTGACATAGAGAGTGATCATTTGAGAAGTGTATTGTGTGCTTTGACATTTCCTTAATGAAATTTTTGTGCCATTGCTTCCGTGGATGTAAACTTTGTCAAACCACGTAAATCTTGTTGCTGTGCTTATTATTTCTTGTTTACTGGTTGTGTTTGATTAATTCCGTTATGCATCCTATATCCGACAATTATTACAACACGAGCAACCTAAATTTGATTTAAAAATAAAATTTGCTGATTATTGTTCTTATGACAAAGGTCCTTACGTATTAGTCAACTTCCTTTTTCTTTTTTCTTTTTTCTTTTTTAATTTTATGAGTGATTTCATGTATTATTTACAAGTAATTTACATATAATTCGAGACTCGGAGAAAGCCCACTTCCTATGGTGGAGTCGTTAACATGCTATTCCAGATCTTGCACGGGGAACACAGTCACCGACCTCCCTCTATGCCCTCCAAAAAAAATTAACAATAAAAGAAAAGAGGTCCATGCAATGCATCAAATCACTTAACCACCCCCTTGTTGGGGTTTTACAGATCAAGTAATTAATGGAGAAAAATAAACAAAGCGCACACACACAAATATTGACACCAGAGTTACGTGGTTCGGCCAAATTCTGGCCTACATCCACAGGAGCGAGAGATTACTATTTACTGTGAAAAATACAGAGGAGGAGGAGGATACAATCACTCAACTCTCACTCAACTTTTACAGTTCTCTCTCTACACAATCTCTCTACTTCACATAGCTTACACTGCAACACACTCTCTCACACTTTGCACTCTTATGCACGCTGCAACAAACCACACCACCCTACACAACTCCACACACACGTATATATATATATATATACACAAGGGGGAACAAAAAATTCAACGGGCGGTGGCTAAATGTCAACATGTCCGGCAGAGTAGGTGGAGCAGCAAAGGTTGATGGAGGAGCAACCGGCGCCGAAGATGTTGAAGGAGCAGTAGCCGTCTGCTTTGACTGGGTATGGATCCATCAATTCTCCCCCTCCATACCCATAGGAGGAGAATAATATGTTAATCTTCAATTGACGTCCATCCCAGCTATATCCCTACATAGCTGGAGCTTCTCATAAGTTACCCCCTTTGTTAACATGTCTGCCGGATTCTCTTTAGTATGAATTTTGACTAGCTTCAACAGTTGTTGTTCTATCACTTCGCGTATCTAATGATAGCGAATGTCGATATGTTTTGTTCGGGAATGGTACATTGAATTCTTGCTCAAGTCCAGTGCACTCTAACTATCACAATGTACCTTGTATTCTTCCTGTTTGACTCCTAACTCTTGAAGAAACCGCTTTAACCACAATATCTCCTTCCCAGCTTCCGCTGCGGCAATATATTCTGCTTCTGTTGTGGATAGGGCAACACACTTTTGCAATTTTGACTGCCATGATACAGCTCCCCCTACAAAGGTGAACAAAAAACCTGATGTGGACTTTCTTCCATCAAGATCACCTATGTCTGCATCAGTGTAACCCTCCAAGATTGGTTCAGCTTCCCCAAAACATAAGCATAATCCCGATGTACCTTTCAAGTACTTGAGAATCCATTTCACAGCTTCCCAATGGTCTTTCCCTAGATTGGAAAGAAACCTGCTCACAACGCCTACAGCGTGGGCAATGTCTGGTCTCGTACACACCATTGCGTACATCAAGCTTCCAACTGCTGATGAGTATGGGACTATTGTCATTTCTTTCCTTGATGAGTGAGACAACTTCTTGCTTAGCTTGAAATGATTAGCCAGTGGAGTACTTACTGGCTTGACACTTTCCATGTTGAACTTTTTGATTACCCGCTCAATATACTTCTCCTGTGATAACCATAATTTTCTGGCTTTCCTGTTGCGACTGATCCTGATGCCTAGGATCTGCTGAGCTGGGCCTAAGTCCTTCATTTCAAAAGATTTAGACAACTCCATCTTTAACTTGTTGATCTTGCTTGCATCCTAACCAATGATCAACATGTCATCAATATAGAGTAGTAGTATGACAAGATTACCATCAGGAAATATCTGAACATATGCACACTGATCTGCTGCAGTCCTCTTGTATCCGTGACTCACCATGAAAGAGTCAAATTTTCTATACCATTGTCTCGGTGCTTGTTTAAGACCGTAGAGACTTTTCTTCAACCTGCAGACTAGATGTTCTTTCCCTGGAACTTCAAATCCTTCTGGTTGCTCCATGTAGATGTCTTCTTCCAAGTCTTCATGTAGGAAGGCTCTCTTCACATCCATTTGTTCAAGCTCTAGATTTAACTTGACTACTAATCCGAGTATGACTCGAATTGTTGTCATTTTCACTACTGGCGAAACTATCTCGTCAAAGTCAACGCCTTTCTTCTGTTCGAAACCTTTGATGACCAATCTGGCTCTATGCGTCATAATTTGTCCACTACCATCTTTCTTAAGCTTGAACACCCATTTGTTCCTTAGTGCTCTCTTCCCTTTGGGAAGTCTTACCAGCTTGTACGTTTGATTCTTATGTAAAGAATTCATCTCTGCTTTCATAGCTTCTATCCATTTAGCTTTGTCGGTATGAGACTGGACCTCTTGGAAACTTTCTGGCTCCCCCTCATCAGTGAGTAAAAGATATTCTGATTTTGGATATCTTCTCGACGGAATCAAAACACGAGCTCTTTCAGATCTTCTGGGCTCAACTTCTTCTAGAGGAGGATATACTTCATCATCTGACTGATGTGATGATTCTGCAATTTCTGGTGAAGGGGGTTGTTGCTCCCCCTGCTCAACACCATCTACATCTGTTTCCAAAAGATCATCCTGCAATTCTCCATGGTTTGTGGGAGAATATGATGGTGTAGGATCCGTTACAATGACTGGAGCACTGGAACTAGGCTGGTTAGACTTTATTTGTGGTTCAAAGTCCTCAAACACCTGGTTTTCATGGAAAACCACATCTCTCGATCTGATGACCTTCTTCCTCTCTGGATCCCATAATCTGTAGCCGAATTCATCATCTCCATAGCCAATAAAGATACATAGAATAGATTTCACGTCGAGCTTTTGCCTCTGCTCATTAGATATACATGCAAAAGCTTTGCACCCAAACACTCTTAGATGAGTGTAAGAAACTTTTCTTCTGGTCCATTCTTTCTCTGGAATTCCAAAATTAAGTGGTGCTGACGGTGATCTGTTGATAAGGTAACATGCGGCACGAATAGCTTCCCCCCAAAATGGCTTAGGTAATTTAGCCATACTGAGCATACTTCTAACTCTCTCCATAATGGTCCGATTCATTCTTTCAGCTACACCATTATGTTGTGGGGTACGTGGAACCGTCTTTTCATGCCTAATACCACGTTCAGTACAATATGCTCTGAACTCGTTGGAAGTATACTCGCCTCCATTGTCTGTCCGGAGG
The DNA here is from genome assembly GCF_029873635.1 of Malania oleifera. Lineage (NCBI taxonomy): Eukaryota > Viridiplantae > Streptophyta > Magnoliopsida > Santalales > Ximeniaceae > Malania > Malania oleifera. The sequence continues at coordinate 88,837,129 of NC_080425.1, forward strand.
CACTTCAATTTCTTCTCTGTTTGCCTCTCTACCATAGCATGAAATTCCTTGAAATATTTAAATACCTGGTACTTTGTTTTCAGAAAGTATACCCACACCTTCCTTGAAGCGTCGTCAATAAAGGTAACAAAATACTTGTTGCCGCTGATTGATTCTACTTCAATGGGTCTGCATACGTCAGAATGTACCAAACTCAATGGCTTCGACCTTCTCTTCATAGAGGAACTAAATGAAACTCTATATTGTTTCCCAAATAAGCAATGATCACATGGGTTTAAGGCAATACCTTTTGTGATTTTGATAAATGCCTTCTTCGCCAGTGTAAGGAGCCCTTTTTCACCCACGTGTCCGAGTCTCTTGTGCCATAGGTTTGGTGATGCTTCATCTTCCACTGCATTGATGGCATCAGTACAAATCTTCACTTGCGTCTTGTACAATGTGCAACAAATGTGTCCTCGTGCTATTGTCAAATTACCTTTTGATAATTTCCAAGCACCTTTCCCAAAGTAGCTTTCATAGCCCTGTTTATCAAGGGCTGCACCAGAAATAAGGTTGAGCCGAAGGTCTGGGACATGTCGAACATCCTTTAGTGTTATGGTGCAACCAATATTGGTCACAATCTGCACGACTCCGATTCCCACGATCTGAGAAGAGCTAGTGTTCCCCATCTTTATTGTACCAAAATCTCCAGATTTATACATCGTGAAGAATTCTTTGTGGGGAGTGGCATGGTAGGAGGCTGCTGTGTCTACCACCCATTCAGTGTCGTGGTTCCCAATATGACAACATGCATCTTCATCAATTAAAAAGACTGATATATCTTGGGTTAAGGTGACCGAGTTCTCACCTTCCTCTTTCTTTTGTTGCTAGCGGCTTTGACCATGATCCCGCCGAAATTTTCGACAATCTTTCTTCATGTGACCTTCAATGCCACAATAGTAACAAGAGATTTTCCCTCTCTGCCAATTTTTACCATCACTAAATCTGCCGCGATCCTAGGATCTTCCTCTAGATTTGCTTCTACATCTGCCTCTACCTCGACTTCTGGTACTGGTACTTTCTTGAGGTCGGCCTCTGGTTTCAGTAACAAAGGCTTGTGACTGATCTGCACCTGTTTCCTTTCTCCTGGCCTCTTTATTGAATAAGACATCTTTTACCATCGCCATGGTAAGTTTGTCGTCAGGAGCTGAATTGCTGAGAGTGATAACCAATGTCTCCCAACTGTCCGGTAAGGAACTAAGAAGCAGCAATGCTTCTGCTTCATCACCAAGATCCATCTTTACTGATGAAAGCTGATTTACTAGATTTTGGAACTCACTAGTATGTTCATCTATAGAGGTCCTGCTTTTTAACTTCAGATTAACAAGCTGTCTCATTAACATGGCTTTGTTGCGAGCAATCTTGGCCTAGTATATGTTTTCCAGCTTCTTCCAAAGACTATAAGCATCAGTCTCTTGTGCGACGTGATGATATACCTTATGATCAATCCATTGTCTGATTTGACCAATGGTCTTCCTATTCATTCTTCTCCAATCATCATCTTTGACGAAATTTAGTTTCATACCTTTATAATCCAAAGAATCTGCCAGATCCTTACAATTAAGGAGATCCTCCATCCGAGACCTCCACAAAGTGTAATTGGAGGCTGTGAGTTTGATCATAGTACCCGAGTTTGACTCCTCCATTGATTTTTAAGTACTAACTTGCTCGTACAGAAAAATTGGTACAGAATTTCGAGAAACCGAATATACGGTTGCGTTCGGAACGGTCAAAAACCCTTGTAATGGCTTAAGTTGTTTGAAAAACGGACCTGGAATGGCCTTGAAAAGCCTGGTCAAAATTCGGTCAAACCGGTCAACTCTGGTCAACTATGCTGACGTGGCAGTGATGACATGTCAGCCTGACGTGGATAGGGGCGCACTGCGGGTCCCAGGTGCTGACGTGGCACTGCCCAGGTTGCTGACTAGGCGCCACGTGTTGCTGACTGGTCGCGGGTCCCGACTGACGTGGCCTGGCGCTGACTCAGCGCTTACGTGGCCGCTGATGTCAGCGTCTTCTTTCTGCGAATGTGCGCCGGACGTTTGCCATCGCGTGAACGCGTGTGACGATGCTTCCCGATCAATAGCCGGCGCGTGGAGGCGCATATGGGAGCATGGAAACGTCGCCTGGACGTTGGCGGCGCGTGTAGGCGCGTACGGCATTTTCCGAAATCGTTTGGAGCTCCAGTTGACACCGTTTGCTTCGTCTCGACGAGTAGAGTTTGATGGTAGCCTCAAAATTAAATTTTGAGTTACTGGACAGAGGCTCAAAAATCTGGGAATTTTCTCCGATCTGAAATTCTACTCCAACAATACGCTTTGATACCACTTTGTTGGGGTTTTACAGATCAAGTAATTAATGGAGAAAAATAAACAAAACGCGCACACACAAATATTGACACCAGAGTTACGTGGTTCGACCAAATTTCGGCCTATGTCCACGGGAGCGAGAGATTACTATTTACTGGGAAAAATACAGAAGAGGAGGAGGATACAATCACTCAACTCTCACTTAACTCTTACAGCTCTCTCTCTACACAATCTCTCTACTTCACGTAGCTTACACTGCAACACACTCTCTCACACTCTGCACTCTTATGCACGCTGCAACACACCACACCACCCTACACAACTCCACACACACACACACACATATATATATATATATATATACACACAAGGGGGAACAAAAAATTCAACGGGCGGTGGCTAAATGTCAACACGTCCGGCTGAGTAGGTGGAGCAGCAAAGGTTGATGGAGGAGCAGCCGGCGCCGAAGATGTTGAAGGAGCAATAGCCGTCTGCTTTGACTGGGTATAAATCCATCACCCCTCTACCCTTTTGAGAGAGAGAGAGAGAGAGAGAGAGAGAGAGAGAGAGAGAGAGAGAGAGAGAGAGAGAGAGAGAGAATTACTATAAGATGGCACACATGCACTTTGGCATCCAATTCATAATGCATCCTATACCATACGTGGGACAATGAATGGTGACAAGTTCTATTTCTGTACTAGTGTGATAAATTATCAAGAACACATTTGTTTCCACATTTGTCTTTTTTTCAGAACAGGAAAAGAAAAGAAAAGACAATCCTGTTTTCTTTTTCTATTTTAAATACAGTTTCCTGTTTTCTGATTTGAGAAATACATTGTCCGAAATCAATGCATTCTCTTTTAAGTCAATAAATATGACTTTTATTTAATTTAATTGTGGTTGGAGCTGCTTAGACAAATGAAAGTAATGGAGGATGTGGTCTTCATAGAATGATACAAATTTGGAATCAAAATATATAGAATCAAAGAGTTACACACTTAACATACAAATTTGGAATCAAAATATATAGAATCAAAGAGTTACACACTTAACATCACCTCCTTATCACTGGTAAGGATGTGTAAACAAAGTGAGTATAGCTTGATGTAAAAGAATTTGGTTAGTACAAACTTTTTTCTAGCTGTATTATGGAACATTTTTTTATCATTCTTTCTAAACAAAGTCAAATTTCCTCTCTTTCGGCTTCTATTCTCATCTTCATTTTTTTTTTTTCATTGATTCAAGAAGCAAAATGATTTGTTGGGCCAAACAATCATAAACAAGCATATTCGGGTGAGCCGACAAAATAGAAAAAAAACGATAACATATATGCATTTACTAAGTAATGCTGAAAGTATGGAAATCTTTTAGAAGCTCACAAACAAGGCAGCCGGCTTTGGTCCATTAGCTTTTGCACTAAACCAGTGGCAGAAGCTTTGGCAATCTCAGAGGGTACGATGTCATATGCTGTTGATGGTAATTGTGCTAACCTGTAGACATCAAAATAATTCTCAGAAAAATCTAAATTAGGTATAGATAGAACTGCTCTTTTCACTTCCCAGGACCAAGATGGCTTCTTTCTCAAGAGGGTCCTGGAAAAGGAAAGAAAAACAAAGGCTTGCGAAGTATGTTCTGAAATTTAAGAACAGTGACATGATAGTTAGGTTTCTGCTCTATAAAGGGCCAAGAAAACAAAACAGAAATGGCCAGACTACAACCGTTTGAGCTGGCACTCTTTTAACATACACAAGTTCAACCATGTTACTGACATAAAAAGTTTAAGCCAAATTCCACCTTGCCAAGAAAGATGGTTCCCTGGTGCACCTGCACAAGAAGAGAGAAGAAAACAACTTCGTTTTGTTGGACAATGTTCAGAGAATCATCACGCAGCACTGAGGCAGTTTTCCCAAGTCCCATATTTTGAGCTGAAGCTCCCTCCACCATTCTGTTCTGCATACTCACAAATAACTGATCGAGCACAAGCATCCCAATTCCATGCTATATCCCTCAGTGACACAGGTTCCATGAGGCTTCGGAGAGAGATGCTGAGCTTTGACTTTGCCTTCATGGAAAGATCTTCGTCCTTGCTGTCAAAGCAGAATGTTGGACCAAATTTTATATCAAATGACGTATATACATAATTCAGGTGGTAGAAGAAATGACAGGGGGGACAGGGAGAGGAGGGAAATTAAGGGAAGCCTCTGAAGCGCTTGGGTTGATCAGCTCCATCCACACAATGTTGCCAGAAGAAATACCAGCATAATAACTAAAAATAAATACAAAAATGCTGGTAAGAGGAGAAAAAACTATAAAAAAAAAAAATCTAACCCTATGTTTTGAGGGGCCTCTAATTTAGATTTGTTTTGTATATGGAATGAGATGTAATATTATATTGAAATTTATCCAAATCCAAATTTAAGGTCCGAAATCCGTGCTCGTAAATACAACGTAAGTGTACAAAACATACAACATAAGCATGTTATTGAGAATTCCACTTGTGAATTTGTCTCACATTGAAAAATTTGAGTGGATGATGGGTATACATGGTTGGGCCCAAGACCCAAAAGACTTAAACTTTTGGGTCAAGTTGGTACTCGCTCATGTGTATTAAGATCACCTATGGACTCCTCTAGTGCTAACAAGTGGTATCAGAGCCGACGATTCATAATTCTGGGTGAACGACATCGTAAAAGTCAATACGTCCAACTAATTCTCCTAATGTGCTAACAGTTGAAGGACCAAGTGTGTGACCAAGGCCAATAAGGATCATCTAAACCTAGGATGGATCCGAATAGGATCAAGATGTGGGAGGTAGGATTGGTTTGGAGACATGTGGAATGCAATTCGAGGCATATAAAGCGCCAGTGGAAAGGCTCACTTAAGCAACTGTTGGGGAATCGGGCTTACTCCCATAAGGGAGATGATTTCTGTTCAAGGGGGAGCAGTTGGAATTTACAAGTAATGGGGAGATTGTTAAGAATTTCACTTGTGAGTTTGTCCCATATTGAAAAATTTGAGTGGATGATGGGTGCTTATATAGATGGTTGAGTCCAAGACCCAATAGTCTTAAGTTTTTGGGTCAAGTTGGTGCTCACTCATGTGCATTAAAACCACCCATGGACTCCTACGGTGTTAACAAGTGGTATCAGAGCCAATAGTTCATAATTCTGGGGTGAGCGACATCGTAAAAGTCAGGACGTGAAATTAATTCTCCTGACGTACTAATAGTTGGACGACCAAGTGTGTGAACAAGGCCCATAAGAATATCATCTAGGCTTGGGATGGATCCGAATAAGGTCAAGACATGGGAGGTAGGATTGGTACGGAGGATGCTTATATACATGGTTAGACTCAAGACCAAATAGGTTTAAACTTTTGGGTTCAGTTGGTGCTCACTCATGTGTATTAAGACCACCCATGGACTCCTCCAGTGCTAACAAGTGGTATCTGAGCCGACAGTTCGTAATTCTGAGTGAGTGACATCGTAAAAGTCGAGACGTGAAACTAATTCTCCTTACGTGCTAACAATTGGAGGACCAAGTGTGTGACCAAGGCCAATAAGGATCATCTAAGCGTATGATGGATCCGAATAGGGTCAAGACATAGGAGGTAGGATTGGTTTGGAGGGTGCTTATATACATGGTTAGGCCCAAGACCCAACACGCTAAAACTTTTGGGTCAAGTTGATGCTCACTTATGTGTATTAAGACCACCCATGGACTCCTCTGTGCTAACACATGTCAATATTTTCAAATACAAAATAAATATAAAAATGTAGCCAACAAGCTAGGAAAGGTTGCATCAAATGTGGAGAACATAACACAAGTCAACGAAAAAAAAAAAAAGCATGCCAATATTTTAAAATATAAATAATCCTTTCGGATTCAAAAATTATTTCACCCCATATTTGGAGAGGCCCTGGATTTGGATAAAATATAATATAAATTATATTGAAATTTGTTCAAATGCACCCAAATCCAAATTTAAGGTCCGAAATCTATGCTCTCAAACGCAGGGGAGAATTTGTGACGCACAGGGGGTTTCATGGTCATTCACGAACAATCAAATTCTTGTGCAGTTTAATTTTTTAATTTTTTTGGAAAAGCTCAGATTGCATGTGCAAATGACATGGATGAAAATTAACTTTTGGCCATCTCTGTAAAAAAATAATCACCTTATTCAGAAAATATTTGGCAGAAAAGCCAGAAAATTAAATGCTATCAGTTCGAAGTTTGATTACTAAAAATATCCTGAGCTGAATAAGATTTGTATTTAACAAAGATATTCAAACTTTCATATTCACCTCTAAATCAATCCCTTATAATCCTATTAGCAATTTTTTTTTTCACACTTTCCTAAAACCCAGTATTTGTAACCTAAAGCACCTGGCCTCATAGCTTTCTTAACAAAACAACTCTTAAAAGTAATAGCTATTTTATACATCATCTTGTAAGTGCTTGACCCATTTTTGCACTAATTTAATGGTCAGCATCAGCTCGAATCTCCCCATCCACATGAATGACCAATCCAGTATAACAAAAATATCACTCATTATTGAGGATTAAGGGCACAATTTTGTCTTCTTTTTAATCTTTACTGCAGGAGCTCAGGAAATTTTAAAACAGACCTCTGCTCTTGGTCAGATATTTTTGCCATCTGACTGTATCTTCTGTAAACTTTTCTCTAGTTGAGCTGGCATCCCCTTGGTGCCCTCTAGTGCAACTCTTGTTCTTTTAAAAGAAAAACAATTAAGGGCTATTTAATTATGGAAAATAGTTTTCATTTTCACATTGTCTTCCAATTTTCCAACATTGGTATGGGAAAGTTGGAAAACATTTTCCTACTGCTTTCCAAATGTTTGATTACTGGAAAATAAGGCACATTCTAATAATTCTTTAAAAAACTGGGGAATAAAAAAAACAGTTTCAACAACTAAACTGGCCCTTAGTATCTTCTTGCCCTCAATTTTCATGATTTCCTAATCTCCACCACAAGTCTTATGAAAATCATATCACATGCTTCTCCAAAATCCTACTCACAATAAAACCTTCATATAATGCACTCCAAAATTCTAAAATAATGTTCACATTTATATTTTCTATGTAAATCTGTCAGCCAGCAAACAGTATATGGTGTTATTATATCCAAAGGAACCATTTGTTTGGAAATTGTGCAACTTATTCAGCATGTCTTCAACTGGGCTTTACCACATCCCCTATATTCTCCTAAGCCTCAATTACTGTTTAACAAACATTCCCTACTAAAAAAGCTTCTCTAACTGTAGAAACATGATTTGAAATGTCATAGGACTTACATATTGCCCCCAACAGACAGCTTTATCTACTTCCACAGGTGCACATTATCATGTTAGTGCCGAGGAAGTCCTCAGAAGCCACTTGATAATAGGTAAGCATCAACTCGACTCAAAAGCTTAATTGGGCCTAACCATGCATAATAAGCACCCACCATCCAATTCTCAACAATCTCCCCCTCATTTAAGAGTTCCAACAATTCCCCCTTGAAGCCCTTATTTGTCATGCAACCAACTAGGAGTCATTACTCAACCATGGGAAAGGGCATGAAACCATGGGAGTCCACTCCTCTTCCACGTGCCTACATTTGCAAGAACACATGCACTAAAGCCCAATTCAAACTCTCCCCTTTTGAGCTGAAACCATCTCTCTTATAGGAGCAAGTCCAATTCTCCAACATCCTACTCATCAACATCTCCACTAACTATCTTCTAAAGTTCATTAGAATCCAATGATACCTTAACATCCTCCATGCTTATGGTTGATTTACTACAACAATGTTTGAATGAGGTGCTCATAAGATTTAGGCAATAAACACAACAATATTAGGGTTTGATCCTCATCATCAATTCAGGGCCGGCCTAACCATAAGGCGGTTGAGGTGTTTGCCTTTGGGGCCCCCAATTTTTTTTTTTTATATAATCATGTTAACATTATTTATTATGCTCTCTTCCCATATATTGACTTCCCAACTACCAAGTAAATGAAATTGTATTTTAAAATGTAAAATAAATGCAATTTAATTTTTTTTTTCAAGTCTCAATGTCTTATGACTGTTTGGCACAACTTTATTATGTCTCTAACTCTCTATTACTCTCATCTTTTTCTCTCTGTCTCTCTCAAAAAATCTCTCCATCTCTCACTCTCTGTCACTCTCATCTCTTGGTCTCTCTATGATTTTTGCTCCGACTCTTGTGTTCATCATCTTCGGGCCTCTGATTCTCTGTAATTTTCATCAACCCTAATTTTGATTTCAGTGTTTGTGCAATATTTTTCTATTATTTTCATTCTGAATTTTTTTTTTTTCTATTTTTTCTTAAATTTTGGAAGCTTTGAGGTTAGAACGTTGTATCTGGCAAGAATCCGATATCTCCAAAGCCTCGCTCGCCAATCGATTTGCAATAATAATAATAATCAGGTTATATTGTTTCAATCTATTATTTTTATAGATTTATTAAATTTATTTTTATTTGTTTACATAATTAGTCAATTTATAGTTAGTGTTAATTTTGAAATTTAATTATGTCAATGAGAAAATATGAATTCGGATATGAAAAAAGAAGAAAGAAAAAGAAAATAGAAGAATTAGTGTTATCTCAAAAGGGAGCTCTTGATAAATTTATTTCTAGTTCTAAACAAAATATAAATGAGTAAGATGAAAATCCTCTAAGAAACGAGCAAACAATTCCAGAGATGGAATAATAATCTAATATAATAATAATAATAATAATAATAATAATAATAATAATAATAATAATAATAAAGATAACATTGATATACAAGAAATGCTAATTAATGATATTTCTTTTGAAAGACATTTTAAAAATATAGAAGAAGAAGAAATAAATAATGATGATAATATTGATGATAATATTTATAATCCAAAATATTGGGAAAATATAGATACCAAATTTCAAAATTTATTAGTTGAAAAAGGTCCTATTAGGGATAATGATTTAATTTTTCCAAAACATGAAAATTCAAGATATTTTCCAAATATATATTATATTTGAAAAATTATCAAATGGAGAGAAACATGATAGAAAATGACTTATATATTCTCAAGATTTAGTAGAGTATTTTGTTTTTGTTGTAAGTTATTTGGCCAAAAATTAAATAACCAACAACTAGCTAATAAAGGGTGTAAAGATTGGAAAAATCTTAGTACTAAGCTTAAAAGTCACAAAATTAGTGAAGAACATATTTTCAATATGAGTACATGGGCTAATTTAGAGTTAAGATTGTTAAAAAATACAACAATTGATAAAAATATGGAAGAATAAAATAACAAAGAAAAAGAACATTGGAAAAAAGTATTATTGAAAATTATTTTTGTTGTGAAAACTCTTGCTAAAAATAATTTGGCATTTTGTGGGAAAAATGAACGAATTTATCAAGAGAATAATGAGATTTTTTTAAGTTTGATTGAAATGATAGTAGAATTTGATCCAATAATAAAAGAACATATTCGACGTTTTCAACATGGTGAAATTCATAATCATTATTTTGGTCATAATATGCAAAATGAATTGATAAATTTGTTAACTCTTAAAATTAAAAAGAAAATTATGAAGCAAAATATTATTCAATCATACTCGATTGCACTCCGGATGTAAGTCATCAAGAACAAATGTCTTTAATAATACAATATTTGAATCTTTCTACAAGTCCAATTAAAATAGAAGAACATTTTATAGAATTTCTAAAAGTAGATGATACGTCAGGAAAATGACTTTTTAATGAATTAATAAATGTCATACAAAATTTGAACTTGGTATTGAGAATATAAGAGGGCAAGGATATGATAATGGATCTAATATGAAAGGAAAACAACAAGGTATACAAAAGAGACTATTAGATATAAATCCTAGAGCATTTTATACTCCGTGTGGTTGTCATAGTCTTAATCTAGTACTTTGTGATGTGTTTACTTGTTGTTCTAAAGTTATAACTTTTTTTGGAGTAGTACAACGAATATATACATTATTTTCTTCTTCTACAAAACGATGAAAAATTTTAACCGAATATGTACCAAATTTAACTGTAAAATCATTATCACAAACACGTTGGGAAGGTCGAATAAAGAGTGTTAAGGCAATAAGGTTTCAAGCTTCTCAAAATTAGAGATGCTATACTTCAATTAGAAAAAAAATCCAAAAATAAAGAATGAATCTTATTGTACAGCAACTTATGAAATGGAAAATTTTGAATTTTTACTTGGAATGATTATTTGGTATGACATACTATTTGTTGTTAATTGTGTTAGTAACAATCAAAAGGTATGCGTATTGATGTCGCCGTTAATCAATTAAAAGGTCTTATTATTTTTCTAAAAAATTATAGGGATAATAGATTTATATCTTCCACGATTTCAGCAAAAGAGATTGCACTTAAAATGAATAGTGAACTTGTATTTCGTAAAAAACGTGTAATTAGTAGGAAAAAACAATTTGATGAGAATGCTAATGATGATACAACACACTTAGCTGAAAAATCTTTTAGGATTAATTTTTTCTTATACATAATAGATCAAGCTATTATTTCACTTAAAAGTAGATTTGAACAATTTCAAACAAATGAGAATACTTTTGTTTTTTTATATGATTTAAACATATTAAAATCATTAGATGAGAATAATTTGAAACAAAAATGTTTGACACTTGAGAATATTTTAAAATGTGGAACACATTTAGATATTAATGGTTTTGATTTATTTTTAGAATTGAAAATTTTAAGAGAAAGTTTGGAAGAAACGAGTACACCAATTGAAACATTGAACTTTATAAAAAAGATAGATTGCTTTTCAAATGTATTTATTACTTATAGAATTTTATTAACAATACTTGTGACAGTAGCTTCTACAGAAAGAAGTTTTGCAAAACTTAAACTTATAAAAAATTATTTGCGATCAACTATGTCACAAGAAAGATTAAATGAATTGGCTACGTTATCAATAGAAAAAGAAATACTTTAAAATCTTGAATATAAAACTTTAATTAGTGATTTTGCATCTCAAAAAGTTAGAAAAATTAATTTTAAATAAAAATAAAAATTAAACAAAATATTAAAGGTCCCTGATTAAATCATTCGCTTAGGATCCCATATTGTGAAGAGTGGGCCCTGCGTCAATCTTAACATCAATATTGGCAAGATCTACGACTATTTTATTCAACTTATCAACATGAGTTTACAGTCAGTTCATATTTGTTGATACAGCTGCTCTAGCTTCAACCACATGTCGTCTGGTATACGTTCATTTTTTACCTCTCTAATTATGTTGTCGGCCAATGATAACAGAATCAGATCATGAGCTTTCTCCAACATCTCTTCCTTCTCCTCATCCTTCAAACCCTCTGGCAAGGTGATCTTTCCCTTTAGCATCTTCAACAATCCTTGCTGTGCAAGAGCTGCTGATACATTTAGTTTCCACAAATTGGAATAATTATTCTCATCAAGATTCTAAATATCAAGCTTCACAAATGACATCTTAGCTAAACCCTTCAATGAACCAAAGCTCTTATACCATTTGTTATGACTGGTCAAGTGTATGGCACTCTTGACTATCACAGAAAACCATGCTTCCATCCTTATCAACTCCCTTGTATTTGACCAAGCCATTCAGCCACAAAGCTTCCTTCACTACTTCTACCAAAGCCAGATATTCTACCTTAGTTGTGGACAAGGCTACTGTTGATAGCAAAACTGCCTTCCAATGGATGGTATTTCCAAGAAAAGTGAAAACATAACCTGTCAAGGACCTCTGCTTCTTTAAGTCACCTGCATAATCTGAAGTTGGATATCCTATGACATTAGCAACTGTCTTGCCCTTGCCATAAACCAGGCCATAACCAGCAGTCCCTTTCAGATGCCTAAATTAAACTTTACAGTTGCCCAGTGCTTCTTCCAAACAATGCGTATATCTGCTCACTACACTGACAACCTGTAATATCTAGTCTAGAGCAAATCATAGCATAAATAAGAGAACCACGTATGGAATTATTTCCATATACCTCTCCCTACTCCTCAGTAGTAGGTAATAGGACCATTGAAAGTTTAAAATGTGCAGCCAAAGGAGTACTAACCGATTTGGATTGACCCATCAAAAAACATTCAAGCACATTTCAACATACTTGCTCTGTGATAGGAACAATGTCTCGGCACTTCTTTTTCTAATGATTTCCATCCCTAAAATCTTCTTTGTTGTACCTAGATCTTTCATTTCAAACTCACTGCTTAACTAAGCATTCAGGTTATTGATCTCAGACATGTTTTTAGAGAGGATCAACATGTCATCAACATTTTTTTTTTAATAATAAAAGAAGGTATTTAGATAGAGAAAGAGAAGTTACAACAAAAGGCGACAAGAAGTCCATCCCAAAAAAATAAAACAAAAATAAAATGAAATGAAAAGAAGAAAAAGAAAAAAGAAAAAATTAACAGCTAAACAAGGAACCCCCTCTGTAACCCTTTTCCTTCATAGTTCATCGAACTCTTCAACATATGATAACAGACAAATAAATGAGTCACCTGAACTTATTATGATACACACAACTATCACACTAACTTTTGATGAAACCATTACCTCACATAACAGTGTCAAACTGCTTATACCACTGTCAGGGTGACTGCTTCAAGCCATATAATGACTTTTCCAACAAGCACACATGATCTTCTTTTTGAGAAACAACAAATCTCTCAGGTTGATACATATAAATATGTTCACTCAATTCATCATGCAGGAAGGTTGTTTTGACATTTAACTGCTCCAGTTCTAAGTCATAATTAGCAACCATAGCAAGCAATACACGAACAGAAGTATGTTTTATGACTAGGGGAAATACATCAAGAAAATCAATATCTTCCTGCTGTGGAAAACCATTTGCTACCAATTGTTCTTTGAACTTCGCATCTTCCACTCCAAAGATTCCCTCTTTCTTCTTGAAGACCCATTTGCTACCAACGCTCTTTTAGTCTCTTGGCGGTTTAGTTAGGGCCTTGGGGTGGGCAAGAAAAATTAGAAAATCAAACCAAACCGCAAAACGGAACAAAACCAAACCAAAAAATTGGTTAACCATTTTGATTCAGAGCTCTTAATTTTTTCGGTTATCGGTTCAATTTCAGTTTAGCCCATTCAATAACCACAATTAACCTAACTGAATTGATATACTATAAATATACATATAAAATAAATATTATATATAATATCATATAAAATTTTAATAATTTAAATTAAAAAAGTTGTACTAATCTAATTTTCATGCTTAAATTTTATTTTAAATATTTTAAATTAACATGTTGATTATTATGAAAAAAAAAATATATATTATTTTTAGTAACTTTAAAACTTTAAATTATACTTAACAATTCGGTTTGGTTAACCACTGGGTATTGGTCTAAAAACCGGTTAACAGAATTTTGGTTAAACATTTTAAATGGTTCGGTTTCGGTTTCGGTTTCGGTTCGCATTTTCTAACGAACCAAAACTTCAATTCAGTTAATGGTTTGATTAACTGAACCATGCCCACCCCTAGGTCTAGTCAGTTCCCAAATATGATTCTTGTGAAGTGACTCAATCTCTTCAATCATGGCCACAAACCACTGTGCTGATTCAGAACTAGACATGGCATCACGATATGATTGTGGTTCTTTACCATGAATGTCACTTGCTACACTTAATGAAAAACCAACTAAATTAACTAGATCAAACCTTTGTGTAGGCTTTAATTGCCGTTTCTCTCTGTCTCATGTTAACTGCCAATCATTTACCTGATCCTGTGGAACAATATCTGCCTGATTAGAATCATATTCCTCTAAATTAATGGGCTTATTTAGAGTGGTTGCCTGAACCCTAGATTTATTGGACTTGGATCTCAGTTCAACTTGAAGCTCCACCTACTCCTTAACACATTGATCATGACCAAGATGCTCATCAACATAGCAGCCTCATGGAAAGTAACATCCCTGCTAATAGTAAACCTGGAGTTCCGATTACCAATACACCATAATTGATAACCCTTAACCTCATATGCATAGCCTAGGAATATGTGTTCCATCGCCCTGACCTCTAACTTCCCATCATAGACATAAGCATAAGCAATACATACAGATTTTGTTCGAAGCCAACAGTAGCTAAAATGAAAAAAAGCAAATGCTTTAAAAGTGTGGCCAAAAGGGCACTATCAAAGGGATTGCCCCAGAAGTTAGACAAAGCTGAGGCAAGTAATAAAAAAGGAAGTAGCCGCAATTATAGAAGACAGTTCAAATTTCTCAGATGGAGTAGATGTAGCAATTCCATCAAAGAATGGGTTCCTTCTTTTTCCCATTCCCACACTCTACATAATTGTAACTTACACTATTTATATTAGTTCTATGCCTAACACTAGCTAGAAATAAGCAATGTGAGACAAAATACAAGATACCTCACATAAGCAACGTGGGAAAAAATGCAAGACACCACAACACATCATTTGTACGTTGTAACTATGATCAATTTAAACTGATCCAATTCTAAAATAGGATCTCCATTCTCCAGCTTAGCTCCTTTTTGGATGCCAAGGACCAAAGCCACTCTTCCAAGACAACTATAGTTTGAGTAGTTTAGATTTGATGGGTAGGTGAAAATAGTAGTTGTAGAACTTCAGGGAAAATTATGCTAATTTAGATATTGAGGAAATTTTCACTTTGAAAAATTCCGAGGGAGTGAATGAAGGAAAACTTGGGAAACTTCTTAATGCGAAGAAACATGTCAAAAGTCTAAGAAAGTAAGAATCAAAATTGACCTATATCTTGGTTAGTCCAAAATCTACCAGAGAATTCACAAAAACAATTAAGCTGAAATTTGCACTTTAAAGTTTAGGAGAAAGGAAAAAGTATTTTTGAAAATTACCAAAAAATAATAATAATGTAACAGTAGTAGAGAAAGCAATAGATTCGGGTGGGAATCAAGTCTCTCTGAGAACAACATGCAAATGCAATGAAACCAAATGTGCCATTCACTCACCTGCCTTCTGCTGGCAGCTTTTCTAGGAGTATAGGGGAGCAGTTCGGATAATTGGTTGGAACAAGTAATTTTAAGGGCAGAATTGATGACTGCAAAAAACCATAATGAACAATGTTAATTCAGGGGAAGAAAGAGAAATGCAGATTAGTACATTGAATTAAGTGTTTGCAACGCACCATTTCTGCAGATGAATGCTGTGATTTTGAGTTTGGATTAACAGGCACAGCATTGAAAGAGCACTTAACAATTGTCCCTTCACCACCTTCACTTGCAGCTGCAGCTGCTGCTGATGTATCGACATTTTCATCACCGATGTCTACCACAGTGTTTATTAGTTTCTGGTTTATCTCCCTTATTTCATCCAGTAGAGCATAATGCGCCTGCAACATGTGAGACGTTATTATTAGTATTAAAGAAACTAATGGGGCACATTCTTGATCTGTTCAAAGTGTCACAGCGGCAGAGCATGACATTTCCTCTGTTGGGACGATCACTTATAATTAAAATTTTTTAGAGAGATGATGTTGACACTCCACATTTATTTAATCATATATTAGATAAAAAAAATTTTACCAACCCTTTGATTTGCATGATAAAATGATGACTTTGCCCTCTCTTTTTGTCCTTTTCACTTGCAGAATGAAAGTCAACTGGTAGACTGTTAATTAATACGTGAAAAAGTAAATGTAGAGTGCAAATGGCATTTTCTGGACTGCCGATAGCTATTTTTTTTTAAATTATTTATTAATGACATTGAGACTTGTCAAGAGTGAAAAATGGATTTAGGCACAACCATAGGTAGCATATCTGCACTCATGTATTTTACTTTTCAATTTTTCAAAATCTCCTTGGCCTATTTGGTATAATTTTTATTTTCGGTTTTTTGTTTTTTTTTCTGTACTGTGAAGAAACAAATTATGAAAATGTGTTTACTTATGTTACTAGTTTTCTATTTCTATTAACAATTTTGAGTTGTCTGCGAAATGAAAACTATATTTTATGGTTTTTAGTTGTTTTGGCAACCTATTGCTAGAATATGTTAGTATCCAAAAATGACTTTTTTAGATTAAATCATTCATTTTATCTATACTTCTTAATCAAACCAAAATAGAATGATCATATAAATTTAAAATATAATTCAGATAAAAAATGCCCGTAAAATTTCAAAAAACTAAAATATGATAAAAATTATTTACAAAATATTTTTACTTTATTTCAATTGTCATATACAATAAGATTGTTCTTGGAAAGTGAGTTTTCTCAAGTACAATAATTATAATAAATTTTATTTTTATTATATTATTTTTAATTTATATTACTATTTACTTTCTTTTTTTTTCAACAAAAGAAGAAATCATTAATAGAAAGAGAATTTACGAGAGGGACTATGAAAAATCTCCCGAGACTAACTGAGACTCTCCAAGTCAAAACAAAAAAAATGCCTAAGGAAAAAATCATCAAGTCAATGCGTTCCTCCAATCTCTTTGCAGCTCTTGAACACTTATTTCTTTAAAAAATTCATAGCCGAAGCACCACAAAGAAGCCAAATTATTTATTTTTCCCCAAACAACATCTAATTTTTTTCCCAAGAAAAATCTGAGTATTATGGATGAACCCCATAATACTAAGAAAAAGCCATACTTCCATATAGTTGTCCTGTCCTTTCTTCTACCAAAACCTACAAAGGATATTTCTAAAAGGTCTACCACCAAGGGAGGACAAACCCAACTTTCTCCCATAACGCCAACAAGCATATTCCAAATACTCTAAGCAAATTTTCACATTGCAAAAGTGTGAGAAGTTGTCTCAAAGTTCTTGTAACAAAGTACACATCCATCAAAAGAGAGAGCCTTCATAAGTCTCCTAATTTGCAACAAGTTATTGATATTTACCTATTAAACACAACCAACCAAGTGAAAGCCTTTACTTTAGGGGGAAAACCTTCCAAATAGTGGAGTATAACAAGAAAGAAGAGTTGGAATGAATCAAAAATTTTTAATATATATATATTTGCAAGAAAAAACACCTGATTGGTCCAAAGATCAAGAATGAACATCCCTCCCTAAAGATGGATTACTCCTGCTCAATAAAGATAACAAAGATGACAATTCCACCATCACCCTATCATTCAGAGGTCTCCTAAATGAAGATTCTAGGAAAGCAAAGGACTACTCAATTCGCCATCAAAGAAAGAAATGGCTTCATTTTGTTCAAAACTAAAATGAAATAGAGAAGGGAAAGAAGTAGAAAATGGTGCATTACCCAGCCAAGAGTCTTTCCAAAAACGAATATGAGAATCCCTCCCCACCTCAAGTTTAGTGTGAGGGATGAAAGAAGGATAAATCTGATAAATGGATCTCCAAAGAGCATATTAAATTAGCATTGTTATCCCACCCGTTCTCATCCAACCCGAATTTACTTCTTATTGCTTTATGCAAGAAGGACGATTCTTCTAAAGGGAAATAGCCATTTAGCTAGAAGAGTGGTGTTTTTAGAGGCCAACTTGCTAAGACCCAAACCTCCCTCCTTTAGATCTACAAAACTCATTCCAACTCACTAAATTGTCCCTATGACTCCCCCTTTTAGACCATAAAAACTCTCTCATGATCCTCTCAAGCTTCTAGCAATCCTCACCAAAATTTTGAAAACAAACAAGAAATATAATAGGATGCTAGCAAGACAAGCCTAAATCAAAGTAATTATACCCCAAGAGAAAAGAGGACTCCCTTCCAACCATCTCATCCCTTCGTCACCTTTTCGACTACCAGGTTCCAAAAATCTGCAGCAGGGTGAACCCCCGTAGGAACACCTAAGTGTGTCAAAGGCCAATCCAAAATACCACACACCACTTCATTAGCCCACTCCCTTGTGCACTCGACTGGCACATTCATAATCACTAAACCACTCTTCCCCATATTAATTTTGAGCCCAGATCCCCCTTTTGAAAATAAGAAGAATACCCAAAATACCCCTAAAAGAGAAACTGTCGTCATCTACAAAGAAAATGGTGTCATCGGCAAACCGGAGATGCTAATGCACCAATCCTCTCTCTCCACTTCTAGACCTCTAACCAAACCTCTTTCCACTACCCTATCACCATCCTACTCAAAAAATATGCTACAAGAACCAAAACAAAAAAGGGGATAAAGAGTCTCCTTGTCTAAAACCCCTTAAAGCACCAAACCAAGATTTTGGCTACGAATTCATAATTACTAGAAACCACACATTAGACAAGCAACCCTTGATCCACCAACGCCAACGCACACCAAAACCCTTTCTCATAAAAATCTTATCCAAAAAACTCCAGCTCATCATAAACTTTCTCAAAATCTAGTTTAAAAACAAACCCCCTCTTATTCCTACAAATATCCACCACCACCTCATTGGCAACTAAAATAGCATCCACAATCTGTCTCCCCCAAATGAACGCACTTTGAGCAATAGAGATGGTATCATCCAGCACCGCACTCAACCTATTAGCTAAGACTTTAGCAATAATCTTATACACACTAGAAACAAGACTAATAGGCCTAAAATCCTCCATTTCAATAGAATTAGATTTCTTTGAAACCAAAACTATGAAGGAGGAATTAAAGCTCTTACTAAGGGCTCTGTTATTAAAGAACTCGCTAAAAAATTTCAGAAAATTATCCTTTACCATATCCCAACAATTTTGAAAGAAAGCAATGTTAAAAACATTTGGGCCTGGAGCTTTATCCCTAACCATCCCAAAAACCACCCCCCTAACTTCTTCCTTATCAAAAGCTCTCTCTATCCAACAAATCTAATCAATAGATATAGGGTTCCAATCTAATTCCTCTATCATCGACCTACAATGATCCTCCTCTAAATACAAGTTCTGAAAGAAATTGGTGATACGAGAATCAATCTGACCTTGATTATTAGAAACTATCCCATCCCCCATATCTAACTCCCTAAATAAATTCTTACTTCTTTTCCCATTAGCTAGTCTATGAAAGAAGTAAGAGTTGAAGTCACCTTCTTTGACCCATTTGAATTTGGTTTTTAGTCTCCAACTTATCAACTCCTAAAATATCACCTCTTCTAGCGTGTTTTTTTTAGGGAAATTCTCATGATCTGCTCACTATCTTTAAGATTACAATCTTGCTCCCTCCTAACCAAACACCTCCTTTTTCCAAACATTCGACCTCTCCTTTAGGCGTTCCAACTTTCTTATGAAACGGAAACCACCCCAACCCCTTTCCAGATCTTCTCCCCAAAAGTCCCTAACCAAAGGCTTGAAGGCAGCATAATTAAGCAACATATTTTCAAATCTAAAAGGAGTAGGACCCCAAGAGACCTTACTAGATTCCAGCAAGATTGGAAAATGGTCAGATGTAGTCCTAGGAAGAACACAATGAGAAAGGTTTGAAATTCATCCTCCCACTCCCTACAAAACAAAACCAATCAAGTCTGCTAGCCACTGCTCTAGCCCCCTTATAGACCAAGTAAACTTGCATTCCCCAAAGGAATATCTATTAAACCACAATCCCTGATAAGCAAATAAAAAATTCTGCATGATAGCTTTTACTCTACCACCCCATCTCTCTCATTCGGGAATCTCACTGCATTCAAATCACCACCCAGTGCACCCACTATCCACCTAGGACTCCTCCCAAAGGGAACTCGAAAGAGTTGGTCTAGTAGGCCCATACACGGAGGAAACCCCCCATTGACCCCTTCTTCACATTTTGAATAACAAGGAAAGAGAGAAAAAGCTAGACAAAGTATCCAACTTGGAAATATTTTGAGAATCCCACATAACTAGGATGCCACCAAAAGCACCACGCAAGAATAAGAACTCCCACTCCCTACTTCAGCCCACGCCATAAACTCCTAACAACCCCCCATCAACCTCTTCCAATTTAGTCTCTTGAATAAGAACGATAACTGGACAGTATTTGTCCATGACTTACTTCATCAAACTCCTCTTCCTGAACCCCCATAGTCCTTTTACATTCCAACTAACAAACTTCATAGTTTACCTCGCTTACCCAACTTGCGAACCCCTGTATTGCATTTATAATTAAAAGAATAAACTAGATTTTTAACTTCATAGTTTACCTCGCTTGCCCAACTTGCGAGCCCCTTTACACATTTATAATTAAAAGAATAAACTAGATTTTTTTAGCTCTTTCTACGCTTTCTTTTTCCTTCTTTCATAAGTCCTAGGACTAAGGAGTTTAAGTGGGTCTATATCATCGTCGTCGTCGTCCTCATCATCTCATCACTAAATAACCATTAACACTCCCCCTCAAGCCAGAGCATATATATCATATGCTCCTAGCTTGTTACAAATGAATTTCACAGGAGCACCTCCCTCTACTCTAGTGAACATGTCAACAAGCTGAAACTCAGGCTTTACATGAGTGGTCGTAAAGAGCTTTTGCACAAGTTTCTCTAGAATAAAGTGGCAACCAACTTCAATGTAATTTGTCCGCACACGGAAGATAGGGTTGGAGGCAATATGAAATGCAACTCCCATAGCCCTATACTCTAACTTAGCACTTGACCTCACAACCACAAATTGTTTATTACTTTTCCAAGACACCGAATTACTACCGACAAAGATACAATACTTGGTTGTGGATCTTCGATTAGAAGGTAATCCAGCCCAATCTGCATTGGTATATCCCTAAATATGATTGTGCCCCGATCCTGATATAAGAGACCTCTCCCTAGTGCACCTTTGAGATATCTCAAAATGCAAATTGCTGCATCCCAGTGACTTGTTCTTAGGAAATCGAGAAACTGAATCACAACACTTCTTGCGAAGGATATATCTGGTCAAGTGACTGTGAGATAATTCAACTTTCCAATAAGTCTTCGATACAGACCTAAGTTAGGCAACCCCTATATCTAGCATTAACTTACTATTGGGATCCATGAGTGTATCAACAGCTTTGGATCCCAATAGCCCTGTCTCATCTAAATGATCAAGAACATACTTCCTCTATGACAAGAAAATTTCTGTATGAGATCTTGATGCTTCTATACCCAAGAAGTACTTCAATGGTCCCAAGTCTTTGGTCTAAAACATACTCTATAGAAAAAGCTTTAGATCCTGGATGCCACGATCATCATCACTAGTGATCACAATGTCATCCACATATACAATAAGAAAAATACCGCCCGAAGAAGTATGACAATAAAATACAAAGTGATATATTGCACATAGATGAAGGCCAAACTCAAGTAGTACAACGCTAAAATGGTCAAACCATACTCTTGGAGATTGTTCTAATCCATATAATGAATTATTTATTCGACATACTAAGCCTAACTCCTCTTGAGCAACAAACCTAGGAGGTTGCTCCATATGTACCTCCTTATGAAGATCACCATGTAGGAAAGTCTTCTTCAAATCTAACTGATGTAGAGGTCAATGACAAGTGGTGGCTAAAGAAATGAACAAACATACTCAGGCAAGTTAAGCAACTAGGGAGAATGCGTCTGAATAATCCAAACCATACACCTAAGTATACCCCTTAGCAACAAGGCAGGCCTTCAAATGAGCCACTGAACTATAAGGATTGACTTTCACATTGTACACCTAGCGACAAGCAACCATAGACTTATTAGGAGGATGAGGCACCAAATCCCAAGTATCATTATCATGTAGTGCACGCATCTCTTCAATCATTGTTGTCCTCCACCTAAAATGGGATAGGGCTTCAAAAATAGATCTTGAAAGAGGGATAGAAGATAAGAGTACTAACAAAAAAGTAATAAGAGGGTAACAAGAAATCATAACAAACAAAATTAGAGATTGGATGTTGGGTACAAGTGTGTTTACCTTTTCGAACAACTATTGGAGGATCAACATCACCAAAAATAAGATCGTCCTACGAGAGAACTAGAGGCACAATAGTAGAATATGGAGGAGGCACTTCCCTTTTGAGTGTTTTGTGTGTACTTGCAAATTGGGATGATTCAAGCGACGACGAGGACTCAAACTAGATGAAGATGTAGAAGGATTGGGCTCAGATACTAGGTTTGGATCTAGAAGGCAAGGCAAAGGAAGGGACTCATCAAGGTCAACAAATCTCAAGGAATCAAAGTAGTATGGTGTAGACTCAAAAAAGGTGACATCAGCAGAGACAAGGAATTGAAGTAAAGTAGGACTATAACATTGATATCCCTTTTGAGTAAGAATAGCCTAAAAAAACACATTTGATAGCACAAGGATCCAACTTATCCATTCTTGGAGATAACTGATGGGCATAGTACACACAACTATATATACGAGGAGGAAGGAGAACAAAGGAGCCTTAGGAAAGATAACTGAATATGGTATTTTACCACTGAGGACAAAGGATGGCGTTTTATTGATGAAGGAGCAAGCTGTGAGCACAACATCACTCCAAAAGACTTTGGGGACATTCATTTGATACAATAGGATACGAGTGACTTCAAGAATATGTCTATTTTTCCGTTCTATAACTCGTTATTGTTGGGGACCATGGGCATAAGAGGATTGATAGCTAATGCTCAGTTTAAGGTAGAAAAATTTGATGGTACCAATAATTTTGGTATGTGGCAATGTGAGGTGATGGACATCCTGTCATGCCCCGAACCCGGAAATGGGACCTGGGGGTGAGAATGTAATCTAACTTGTCCCTATATCATACAAATCACCACAGATACAGTACAAAGGATGAGGGTCCGACCCAAACACAATCATATACGCAGCGGAAAAATGTCATCTATATACATATGCAGTACCATACCAAAGTTTATACAAGAGCAGACACAATGCTCTATCAAAGCGTACAAATGGGTGCCCAACACATCCCAAAATGGCAACCCACCAAAATTACAGTCCTAACACTTACCTAGTGCTAAACGCGGTACACCGGCCACTACGCTCCCTATACCAGGACGCTAGTTCCAGTTACCCAAAGGACCTGTAAAAATGTACGTACAGCAGGGGTGAGACACCTCTCGGTAAGGAAGAACACAGGTTATATCGGTGTGTGGCATTTGAGTGTTATCATGATACAACATACACACAGTTAAATGCATTTTCAGTACTAATTCGCACAGTGCATACACGCACACATACGGCGGCCATTTATACGCAGCCTCGTCACAATACATACACATGATCAGTAATCCTGGTGTTGTCACACCCTTCGGCCCGAAGCCGGCCCGCGACATACGACGTTGACTCGTAGCCAACCAGCAAACACGACGCCACCGGCACATGGCTAGTCCTCGACTCCCATGGCATCGTACCGACGCTAAACTGGTGGATCCACACCCTTCAACCTGATCTGCCGGAATAGGCTCACGCCCTCGGATATAGAGTCGGACATTCTTGCCTACATGGCAGGCGGTAAAATACATGCCCTCGGATATAGAGCCAGACACTCTTAGTACCTGAAATCATTTCGGAACCGCGTTCCTACAAGCATTTCAACATATTACACACACATGCATGCTCATATAACCAAACAAACCACACCCATTTGCCAATCTAAATCATGGTTTTTCAAACAAATACAGTTTACACAAGTCAAGGCACGGCCATCCCAATATCGCAGTATAAATCACACATATACTCGATTTTCGACAAAATCCGGGATTTAGCCCGTCGCCCCCATTTTCTCAAAACTGTAATAATGAAAAACCCATAGTTTTCTCCGTTAGATCCCCCCAAATGAGTAACCAAAACACACACAGGACCATGGACCACAGTTCCACCGAGTCCGATTTCAAAAATAACCAATATAAACATAGTTCCCCTTACCTTTTCCCCGAAAGCAAATCCCGAACTCCAAGATCCCTAAACAGCGAACCGAGTTCCAAAACCTACAAGTCACAGTACAGAATATGTTCACAAGATAGTTACCTACAAAACTACAGGATCAGAATTGAAAACTGAGCCTTACCTCGTTTTTCCGCCAAAACCCGAAAATCTCCGAATCGAGATTCCGATCCGTAGAAGTTGTAGAGAATCCTTCCACGATCCTCGTGGTAACTTCTGTTTTCCAATTCCGTCAACGATTGGCAAAGAATTCTAGAGAGAAGGAGTAGGGAGAAGTTTAGAGAGAGAGAGAGATAAAATCTAAATTTCTTAATGAAGAAGTAATGAGAATTTCCTTTTATAGCCCTTTGACCAGGGAGAACTCGTCGACGAAATGGTGCCTTCGTCGACGAATTAGTGGCCTCGTCGACAAATATGGGATCTCCGGTTTTCCCGAGACTCCTCGGCTTCTCCTCGTCGACGAGTCTCTAAATTTCGTCGATGAGAAGAACAAAGGCTTCGTCGACGAAATCTGGTTTCGTCGACGAATCTTGCTCTTTTACCAACATATCCCTTTCTTTAGAATTTAAATCCATTTATCACAATTCGGGTTCTTACACATCCTGTATCAGCAAGAGTTAGTTATTGCTTTGGATGATAAACCAGTAGATATGGGTGATAGAGAATGGGAAAAAATCAATCGTCAGGCATGTGGTACGATTTGTCTGTGTCTCGCTAAAAATCAGAAATATTGTGTTATGAGAGAGACATCTGCAAAGAAATTGTCGAAGACATTGGAAGATACTTTTATGACCAAGAGTCTGGAAAATCGACTCTATTTGAAAAAGAAATTGTTTCACTTCCAGTATCAACCAGGTATTTCGATTAATGACCACATAAATGTTTTCAATAAAATTTTGGCCGATTTGTTAAATTTGGATGATAAGGTGAAAGATGAGAATAAAATCATATTGTTACTGAATTCTCTCCTTGATGATTATGAACATCTAACCACCACTTTATTGTATGAGAAAGATAAAGTTACTTTTGATGTTGCTTGTACTGCATTGATTAGTACTGAATGTAGAAAAAAGGATCAGAGGGTCCATACGGAAACAGCAGAAACACTAACAATAAGGGGACGTTCTCAGAGTCATAAGCCTAGAAGGAGGAGTACATCTCATGGGAGGAGTAAATCTCATGGGAGACCTGCTAAAGATGAATGCGCCTTTTGTCATGAGAGAGGGCAATGGAAGAAAGATGACCCTAAATTACAGCAGAGTAATAAAGGCAAAGCACATTCTAATGTCAATATAGCCAATGATGATGGAAGTGAGTCAGATTTTTCTCTTGTTGGAACATCTTCGTCACATTATTTTGGTGAGTGGATTTTGGATTCTGGCTGTTCCTATCACATGTGTCCCAATAGGGATGATTTTCTAATTTTGAAGAATTAGATGGTGGGGTTGTTTTTATGGGAAATGATAATATCTGTAAACAACTGGAATAGGATTAATACAGTTGAAATGTCAAGATGGAATTATTAAGACCATGATTGATGTTAGGTATGTTCCAAGCCTAAAGAAAAATCTAATTCCATTGGGTACCTTAGAATCTAAAGGGTTCACTATCACTTAGAAAGATGGAACGGTGCGCTGGTGGTGATGAAAAAACTAAGGAAAAATAACTTGTATTATTTACAAGGTAGTACAGTTATTAACTCAGCAGTTGTTGTTTCTGAAAAAGATGCAGGTACAGATACAACCAGGTTATGGCATATGCGATTAGCACATGCAGGAGAAAAATCTTTGCAACAATTAGCAAAGCGAGGTTTGTTGAAGGGTGTAAAGGTATGCAAACTTGAATTTTGTGAGCATTACATTATAGAAAAACATACTAGAGTAAAATTTGGCACTGCGATCCATCAGACTGAAGGTATTTTAGACTACATCCATACAGATATATGGGGGCCCACAAAAACGGCTTCATTGGGTGGTATGCATTATTTTGTCACTTTTGTTGATGATTTTTTCAGAAGAGTTTGGGTTTGGGTGTATTCTTTGAAGCATAAAATTGAAGTGTGTGATATTTTCCTTAAGTGGAAAAAATTAGTTGAAACTCAAACTGGCAAAAAGATTAAACGGCTCAGATCAGATAATGGTGGTGAATACACAAGTGACCCATTTATAAAGGTATGTCAGGATGAAGGTATTGCTCGACACTTTACAGTTAAAGATACACCACAGCAGAATGGGGTGGCAGAGCGCATGAATTGGACTTTGCTGGAGAAAGTTCAATGTATGTTGTCTAATGCTGGGTTAGACAAAAGTTTTGGACTGAGGCTGTTAGATATGCGTGTCATCTCATCAACCATCTACCATCATCTGCAATAGGGGGAAAAACATCCTATGAGGTATGGTCTGGAAAGCCTGCTAGTGATAATGATTCTTTACATGTATTTGGTACTATGACTTATTATCATGTTAAAGAATCTAAGTTGGATCTAAGAGCCAAGAAAGCAATATTCTTGGGGATAAGTGCAGGAGTCAAAGGATACCGTCTTTGGTGTCTTGAGATGAAAAAAATGATTTTAAGCAAGGATGTGACTTTTGATGAACTTGCGATGATGAAGAAAACAATACGCAAGGAGTCACGAGTTGAAGAGAAGACCAGTGGTACTCAACAACAGGTGGAGGTTGAGACAATTTTGGGAAACCTAGTGAGAAATGAGACTACACAAGGTAACTCTCCAGTTACGGTGGGGAATAGTGTACAAGAAGAGGAGATTTCAATTCAAAAATCTTCACAACAACAAGAATCAATTGTTTCTCAGAGGCCAAGACGAGAAATTCGAAAACCTACTCAGTATACTGATATGGTGGCCTATGCACTTCCAGTTGTGGATGATAATGTTCCTTACACTTTCAAAGAAGCAATGAGGAACTCTGAATCAGACAAGTGGAAAAGAACGATGAATGAAAAAATGCAGCCTCTTCATCACAATCAAACTTGGGAGCTAGCCCAGCTACCCAAGGGTAAGAAAGCAATTGGTTGCAAATGGGTTTTTGTAAAGAAAGAAGGATTTCCAGATGCAAATAATGTCCGCTTCAAAGCTAGATTGGTAGCTAAGGGCTGCGCATAGAAGGAAGACATTGATTATAATGAAGTATTTTCTCCAGTTCTTAAATATTCTTTCATTCGAATTTTGTTGGCTTTGGTAGGACAATTTGATCTTGAACTAGTTTAGCTTGATGTAAAAATTGTATTTTTACATGGTGATTTGGAAGAGGAAATCTATATGACTCAGCCAGATGGATTTCAGGTTGTTGGAAAAGAAAACTGGATATGTAAACTAGGTTAATCGTTGTATGGTTTAAAACAGTCTCCAAGATAGTGGTACAAACGATTTCATCAGTTTATGATGAGTCATAAGTACATCAGAAATAAACATGATCACTGTGTTTATTTTCGCAGACTACAAAATAGATCTTTTATGTATTTACTCTTGTATGTTGATGATATGTTGATAGCTTCAAAGAACTAGAAGAAATCAACATGTTGAAAAGTCAGTTAAATCAAAAGTTTGAGATGAAAGATCTTGGTGAAGCAAAGAAGATACTTAGCATGGAAATTCGCAGAGAATGAATGAGAGGAAGAGTTAGTTTGTCTCAGAAACAGTATTTGAAGAGTTAGTTAGTTTTGGCATGTCTGAGCAGTCAAAACCAATAAGTACTTCTCTTGCTTCTCATTTCAAACTTAGTGCGGTTTTATCTCCTAAATCAGATGAGGAACGTAAGTATATGTCACAGGTTCCTTATGCAAGTGTTGTTGGTAGTCTGATGTATGCACTGGTTTGTACTAAACCTAATATTTCAAAAGTCGTTAGTATAGTGAGCAAGTATATGCATGATCTCGGTAAAGGACATTGGCAAGCTGTGAAATGGATTTTGAAATATATTATGAATACGATTGATGTTGGTATAGTATTTGAGAAAAATAATACTATTGAACAATGGGTTGTTGGATATGTGGATTCTGATTTTGCAGGTGATCTGGATAAACGTCGATCAACTACTGGATATGTTTTTACATTTGCTAATGGTCCAGTGAGTTGGAGGTCTACCTTACAGTCTATCATTGCCTTGTCGACAACAGAA
The DNA here is from genome assembly GCF_029873635.1 of Malania oleifera. NCBI lineage: Eukaryota > Viridiplantae > Streptophyta > Magnoliopsida > Santalales > Ximeniaceae > Malania > Malania oleifera. The sequence goes on from NC_080425.1 coordinate 88,865,436, forward strand.
GCAAAGTACATGGCAGCTTCAGAGGCTATTAAGGAAGCTATTTGGTTGCAGGGTTTACTTCAAAATTTGGGAGTTGTTTAGAAGCACATTATTGTGTAATGTGATAGCCAGAGTGCTATTCATTTGGCAAAGAACCAAGTCTACCATGCACGAACGAAGCACATCGACGTTCGGTTTCATTTTATGCAGGATATTATTGATGGAGGCAAGATACTTCTTCAGAAGATTGCTACAGCTGAAAATTCTGTAGATATGTTGACCAAGATTGTAACAACAATCAAGTTCAAACATTGTTTTGACTTGATCAATATCCTGCAAGTTTGAATATTCTTGAAAAGCGTTGATGATGTGGAACTCCAAAAAATGTTGGTGACTAAAAAATTTGTTGAATTTATCGTCAAGGTAGAGATTTGTTGTTTTTTTCCCCACATTAGTAGAATAGTTCCACATTGGTATAAAAAGTTGTTTTGAATTTTTTTTGTTTGTCCCACATTTGTGAGAAGCGTTTTTTGGACTTGAGGTTAAAGCTATATAAAGAGCTCAACTCTCCATTTGTAAAAAACACCTCAAAGTTGTACTTTGTCAAGAAGTAGTGGATTGATCGTCGGCGCCCGACGACGTAGGTAATTTTTTACCGAACCTCGTTAATTTCTTGTCTTGTTCTTTTTATTGTTTTTTATTATTAGTTTCTGCATTTGCTTTAACACTTTGTATTCTCAATAGCATTAGTTGTAGTATTGGTATTTGACACAAGTGGGGTGCTCGGCACAACATTGGGTACTGAAGTACTCCTTAGCATTATCACTACAAAGTATCTTGGCTAGCATGTCAAATTGAGTCTTTATTTGTGTAGAATTATTAGATATATGTCAACCTTTATTAGAGGCTGATCTTTAGGAGATTGACAGCTAACAAATCAGTTGATTTGTTAGCTATTTTTGGTTCCACGATCCTAGGGGATTTGGGTAGCATGTAAACCAATTCTGTAGATAGTCTTTCCTATTTTACTGCTTTCCATTTTAAATAGGATATTCTATTTTTAGTAGGTTGTAAATATTCCTGGTAATTAGATGAGAATTATCATCTATTTAAATGAAATGTAATCTTTTTCATATGTGGGTGGAATATTCTGTTTTCTTTTCCACATTTAAACATGGTATATGAGCATCCTCTAACCCTAATCTTCCCATATGACCAAATACGGTATGGCCACCGTGAGACGCGACTCCACCTCCTCAATCTCAGATGTCACCACCGAATCAGGAAACCATGGTCTCAGGCAACAAGAGCAGTTCAGATAGCAGCCTCATGCCCATTACAGGACATAGGGAATAACTATCTCCAATGGTCCCATTCCATGATGATGTTTATAGGCGGAAAGGGAAAGGATGATTATCTCTTGAGAGTTGCAGCCCAACCAAGCAAGGATGATACGAAGTTCAAAACATGGAAATCGAAAAATAACATGGTCATGTCATGGCTCATTAATTCCATGACAAATGACATTGGAGAAAATTTTCTTCTTTACGAAATAGCGAAGGAGATTTATGAAGCTACCAAGGAAACGTATTCTAACAATGAGAATACATCTAAATTATTCGAGATGGAAAGTGTTCTCCATGACTTATGCCAATAAGATTTGATAGTGACCCAATACTTCAACACCCTAAACCGCTACTGGCAACAACTAGACTTATTCGAGGAGCACTATTGGAGCTATCCCGAAGATGGAATCAGGTATAAACAAATTGTTGAAAAGAAAAGAATATACAAATTTCTAATTGGATTAAATAAAAATCTTGATGAAGTACGAGGAAGAATCCTAGGATCCAAACCACTGCCAAACATCCGAGAAGCATTTTCAGAAGTTCGTCAAGAGGAGAGTTGATGGGCCTTCAAGATTTTGCAACAAACCTGGAGTGTTCAACCCTTGCGGTTCGAGGAAATCCATATTACAGCAATGACAATAGACCAAAGAAAGGGAGGCTGTGGTGTGACCATTGTCGACATCCTGGTCACACCAAGGACACCTATTGGAAAATCCACGGTAAACCCGCAGATTAGAAACCTTCCCGCTTTGCCAACGACAAAGAAGGACGAGGAAATTTCGTCTCGGTAGATGAAAAACCAACACCATCCAAGCCCAGTCTCTTCAGCAAGGAGCAACTAGAATTATTGAAGAAAATGTTCAGCCAATCTTCAGTAGCCCCTAAAACTGTGGTTGGTACCGGTTCTTTGGTAGACAAAGGTAATTTTTTAAGTGCTCTTAATGTTAAAAAGGAAAAGCTAGGTCCATGGATTATAGAGTCAGGAGCATCGGACCGTATGACCGGAGATAAAAATTTTTTTTTCTACTTATAGTCCCTATTATGAAAATTTAATAGTTAGCTGATGGTTCACTCTCAAGGGTGGCTGGTACAGGTTCTGTTAAATTTTCAAAGAACCTAACAGTCAACTCAGTTCTATTAGTGCCAAATTTGGATTGCAATTTACTGTCTATTAGTAAACTCACTCGGGATCTCAATTGTGTTACTAAATTTTTCCCAAATATGTATGAATTTCAGGTTTTGGATTCGGGGAAGACGATTGGCAGTGCCAAGATGTGTTCGGGGCTTTATCTTCTCGAGGTTAATGATCCTCCTCAAGGAACAACTCAAAAATTCGATTGTTTAGTGTTTAGAAGTCAAAGTTTTTTTTTTGTCATTCGTTCTAATAATGATAGTGCAATTTATGTTGTGGCACTATAGGTTAGCACATCCAAATTTCATGTATCTCGAGAAACTTTTTCCTTGATTATTCAATAATAAAAATCCAAATGATTTTCATTGTGATATGTGTCAGTTTTCAAAACATGTTCGCAACTCTTAACCCAACCAACCCTACAAAGCATCCCAACCCTTTTCAATGATTCATAGTGATGTGTGGGGGCCATCTAGGATCAAGAATATTACTGGATCTTGTTGGTTTATATCTTTTATAGATGATCACACTAGACTTACTTGGATATTCCTCATGAAAGAAAAGTCTGAGGCAGGTCAGATTTTCAAAAATTTTAACACCATGATCCAAACACAATTCCAAGAAAAAATACGAATTGTGAAAATTGATAATGCCAAAGAATATTTCAAATCCATTCTTGATGATTATCTCGAGTCAAGGTATAATACACCAAAGTTCTTGTGTCGACACTCCTTAGGAAAATGGAATTGTCGAAAGCTAAAACTGGCACCTGCTAGATGTTGCCTGCTCCCTCATGTTCTCTACACATGTACCGAAACACTTTTGGGGTAAAACCATTCTCACTGCAGCCTACCTCGTCAACAAGATGCCCTCTCGCATTCTCAAATTCCAAACTCCTTGTCAAACTCTACTTCATTCCTTTCCTAAAACTCAACTCATCTCCACTATTCCCTTCAAAGTGTTTGGGTGCTCACCTTTCGTCCATGCTCATATACAACACTAGGGTAAACTTGATCCTAGACCAGTGCATTTTTCTCGGGTACTCTCCAAACCAAAAGGGTTATAAATTCTATTCACCAGCCACTAAAAGATATTACACACTCCATGGATGTCACCTTTTTTGAGCAACAACCATATTACCCTAAATCTAAAATTTAGGGGGAGATAACACAGGAATTCCAGATTTGGGATATTGAAGAGTTATCTCACCCTTCTTCTGATTCTGGCCCTTCTCACCTATCACAAATTTATGAATCTATTCCAACTACTGACCCCATTTCTCCTTCACATCCCTTCTTAGAATCTCCCATGAAACATCAGCATTTAGACACTATTCAACCAACAAAAAATGATGAGTTGATTCATATTCACGGAGGAGAAGGAATCAAAAAGAGATAGAACAACAAGCATCCCTTGAGCAAATCCAAGAGTCTGACTGAGCCCTAGATCAAGTGAAAATCCACTAGGTAACTGTAATCCCGAGACTTCCCATAATGAGTTAAGTAATGATGATAGTGATTGTCCTATTGCTGTGAGAAAAGGTGTGAGATCATACACAAAACACCCAACATACACTTTTGTGTTATATCAAGGGCTGTCATCGAATTTTAGATCTTTTGATCTTTTTTTGCCAACCTATACAAAATCCAGGTTCCTAATAACATACAAGAGGCTCTCAGTACACTTGAATGGAAGTTTGCTGTTTGGGAAGAAATCAATGACTAGAAAAGAATGGAACATGGGAGATCATAGAATTACCAACTAGAAATTGTTCAATAGGTTGCAAATGGATATTCATTGTGAAATACAATAAGGATGGAAGTGTTAACCGATTCAAAACTCAGCCGGTAGCAAAAGGATTCACCCAATCATATGGAATCGACTACGACGAGATATTTGCCCCTGTAGCCAAGTTAAATACGGTGCGGGTCCTCTTATCTTTGGCAGCAAATTTAGATTGGCCTCTTCACCAACTAGATGTCAAAAAATGTCTTCCTCAATGGGACCTCGCTAAAGAAGTCTACATGGAAATTCCTCTGGATTCGAGACACAAGCTACACACGACAAAGTCTGCAAACTCAGAAGATCTTTATATAGGCTTAAGCAATCCCCAAGAACCTGGTTCGAGAGATTCACAAAGGTAGTCGGGAGGTATGGCTATTCCCAATGTCAATCAGATCATACACTATTTGTTAAATACTCTCCCGAAGGAAAAATTTCTATCCTCATTGTATATGTGGACGATATCATTCTAACGGGAGATTATAAGGAGGAAATGAAGAGTCTCAAAAACCTTCTAGCTAAAGAATTCGAAATCAAGGACCTTGGGAATCTCAAATACTTCCTAGGCATGGAAGTGGCACGATCAAGGAAGAGAATCTTTGTCCCCCAAAGGAAATATGTTCTAGATCTTTTGAAAGAGACTGGGATGCTCAGATGCAAGCCAGCAGATACCCCTATGGATTCAACAACCAAACTAGGAGCCAAGGAATACAGTGCACCAGTGGATAAAGGTAGATATCAAAGACTAGTTGGAAAACTTATATATTTGTCTCACACCTAACCTGATATTGGCTTCTCTGTCAGTATGGTGAATCAATTCATGAACAATCCCAATGAAGAACATATGGAGACAGTTTATAGAATCCTATGATATCTGAAGCTAACACCAGGTAAAGGATTATTTTTTTAGAAGAATCAAAGAAGAGATATTGATGTATTCAGTGAAGCAAATTAGGCAGGATCAATACATGATCGAAGGTCAACATCTAGGTAACCTAGTTACATGGCGAAGTAAGAAGCAATCAGTTATGTCAAGAAGCAGTGCAGAAGTTGAATTCAGGGCAATGGCACATGACATCTGCGAAGGAATATGGCTAAGAAGGCATCTAAATGAATTAAAGATTTCAAGTGAAGAACCCAAGAAGATGTTCTGTGACAATAAGTCAGCCATCAGCATTGCAAAGAACCCAGTGCATCGTGATAGGAAAAAAAAACATGGAGATGATCGACATTCCATAAAATAAAAAATAGAGGAAGGAATAATCAAGATGTTGTATGTGCCTACACATCTCCAAACAGCCGATATCCTTACCAAGGCTCTGCCAAGAAAGAATTTTGATGATCTAAGTTCCAAGTTGGGCCTAATCAATATTTACAACCCAACTTGAGGGGGAGTGTAGAATTATTAGATATCTGTCAGCCTTTTATTAGAGGCTGATCTTTAGGAGATTTACAACTAACAAATCAGTTGATTTGTTAGCTATTTTTGGTTCCACGATCCTAGGGGGTTTGGGTAGCATGTTACCCGATTCCGTAGATAGTCTTTCCTATTTTATTGGTTTCCATTTTAAATAGGATATTCTATTTTTGGTAGGTTGTAAATATCCCCAATAATTCGATGAGAATTATTATCTATTTAAAGGGAATGTAATATTTTTCATATGTGAGTGGAATATTCAGTTTTCTTTTCCACATTTCGACAATTTGGGAACAGAAAGCACAAAATATATCAAACAGCTCGTAACAATCTTTCATTAAATATAACCAAGTCATCCTAGGGTAGTCATCAACAAATGTAACAAAGTACTGAAACCCCAACTTTGATGTCACACAACTAGGACCCCAAGACAAGCATGAAAGGACTAACCACACATTTGGTGACCCAGGGAGCAAAGGGGACACAATGATTCTTGCTCAATTGATAGGACACACTCAAGATTAGACACAAAACTCAATGTAGCACCTAGTTGCTTCAACTTGTCGAAGGACGAATGACCAGGGCAACAATAGATTTGAAGTGGTGTAGCTGCGAATGTGCAGGCAATGGGCAGAGAAGGTGACTCAAAGTAGTAAAGTTCACGAGCCTCACGTCCTGTGCCAATTGTATTTCCCGTCGTCAGATCTTGAATAACCACAGAATCAGGGAGGAATACTATAAAGCAATTTAGTGACTTTGTGAGCTTACTACTAACATCATATTAAACGGAGATTTAGGAATGTATAAAGTAGAATAGAGAGAGATAGAAGGAGAAGGATTTACTGTTCCAATCCCCTTAACAACAATAGAGGACCAATCAACAAAGGTAACTTGAGGGAGATTTTTAGGATATTGGAGATTAGAAAAGAAGTTGGTTGCATCTGTTATATGGTCAGTGGCAGCAGAGTCAATAATCCAAGGACTAGTAGGAAGGCTACTAAATGACATGAAGACTATAGGACTACCTTTCTGGGCAAAAGTAACAATGTGATAAAATGCTTTTTGAGACAATTGATACTATAGAAACCTAGAATACTCCTCCTTTGATATAGTCACAGTACGTGGTTTGCTAAAACAAGTGACTAACGAAGGAATCAATACTTTTGGGATTTGCAAACGCCATCCCAACATTCATTAACTCAAACCAATGATCATAAGATTAATTTCCAGGACAATTGGAACAACCACGAACAAGGTGACCCACCATGAACAAGCCACAAATTAATCAGTACAAGGCTGCCATAGCACCAAGAAACTCACATGCAGCCCCAAGAAAGCGACAATCAGCACTGGAGCAATTGGAGAGGTGAACCACCAAAACTACCATGAACAAATCACCACCAACCTCAGATGCAGCCCCAAGAAAGCAACACTGCCACAGCCTCACACAAAAGAAAAAGCTTATGAGCACTGCCACTGCCCCAAGAAGGTTACCAATGACTGGCTAACACCGAACAACAACTAACAAATTACCATGAGTGCATTGTCACAACAAAGATTCGATCTTGGAGCAAAAACACATGCCTAACGGCTTGATATTTTGGTATATGGAAGGAATTAGAATGGTGAATCAAAAAACACAGCAAATCCCACCGTTTCAGACCCAATAAACTCATTAATAATTGATAAACAGCTTCATGAAGCATCAAATAACCATTCCTTGGGTGACGCACTGCCACGGACGAGGTAAACAACTCACCAATGCATATAGCACTGCCATAGTGATTACGCGCCGAAACTGCGTAATTGGACGTCTTAACCCGGGCTTTACGGTTTATATTTTTAATTAAATGTTCAAAATTGTCCAATATTTTAATAAAGTGCCAAAATTATCATTCTTGAGTTTTATTGTGCAATTTATGAATTTTTGGTATATTTTATCGCAGGAAAATTTCCAGGAATCAAAATCGACACCTGTTCGTATTTCATGCATAACTTTTCCGTCCGAACTCCGATCGAGACGATTTAAATTTCTGGAGAACAAGGAAAGGAATATCTACAACTTTTGTGTTTTGAGTTTTACAAGAAATGGGCTCCAGGAGGGTCATATTTGGCTGAGAACGCAGAGAGCAAAGTTGAAGAGAAGAAAAATAATAATAATAATAATAATAATAAAACCATGTTTTTGATGTGACCCGGCCATGCATGGCCGGGTCGGGTTAGCTACCAGCGGCTCATAGGTTTTTTTTTCCCTATCCTATTTATACCTTCTTTCCTTCCCCTGTTCGGTGTGCCTCCGCGCACCCTCTGCACTCCCTCTCGTTCCCTCACCCTCTCTTCTCTTCCACAGCCTCCCACGGATTCCCCGCTGCAACTCCTACCCGCAGCCCCTGCTAGCCAACCAAACACCAGCAGACCTCTCCATACCAGCAGCTTGCAGCAGCTTCACGGCACAGCAGAATACCTGCAGCAAGACTCCTGCCAGCTGGACCCGAGGCAACCACACAGCAGCTTCCACCTGAAGGCCAACAGCTCCAGCCTGCAGCAGCTCCTGCTCTCTGCTCTATCCTTCATCCTCCGACAGGCCTCTCAGCCATCAGCTCCATCCGAGCCCCTTTGAGAAGACAACAACTCCACGGTCCAAGCCACAGCCACCTCTGCGCAGCCACATAGCCATGACTCCAGCCCCTCTACCAGGCCAGCAGCAGCTCCTCTGCTGCTGCAGTCTATATCTCTCTCTCTCTCTCTTTTTTTTTATCTTTTCTCTTTCTTTTAATATTACTAATTAATCAGTTGAAATTTTGTTAACCTTTTATTTGAGCTTATTGTTATTTTTAGATTTTGAACATTATTTGGGGTGTTTCATGATTAGTGAAGTTTAATTTTTTTCCTTTTTTATTATTCTCTTTCGGTTAAATTTTTTCCCGTAGATCAGTTTAATGTTCCAAGTTATTTAATTAATTTAGTTAGGGTCAGTTTCGTCAAAGTTCATATTTTTTTTTTCAGTTTTGTTAAAGTTCGTATTTTTATTTTTTCGGTATCATTCAAAGTTTAGATTTTTGATGTGTTTGCATTTTTGTCCGAGTTCTTGGTTTGAATTATTGATCCATATTAAAGGTTTGATTTTTGGTGTATGTGTGTATGTTTGATTGAGTTTCCATTACATGTCTTAATTCCTTATTTGTAGTTGCCATCTTTACTAATGCGTGTTTGGGTATTTCCTTAAGTAGACTAGGATTTCCATACTTGTTTTTTTTATTGCAAGCATGAGTGGCTAAGTTCGGTAACTTGGGTTGTGGGTCGATGTCGTTTGCGTTCCATAGTTTATTAGTTATCCTATGATATCATTGTTAAACTTTTATTTAGTTAAAACCGAAAATTGAAGGGATCGTTGATAAATCGCTAGCTCTTGCTTCTTGTTTTGTTGTTGACGTTAGGCACATCAAAACCTTGATTTAATCTAGGGTTTTCATCAACTAATTTACACGACATTCGTTTGATGCTTAATGAGAGTTTATATTTTCCTCCGTTTGGATGTGGCAAATTTACTCGAGTTTAGTAATAAAATTTCATCTTATTAATGCCTTGATTGGATTAACAAGAAGAGGAGTAAGGCCTAGGGAATTAGTAAACAATGGAAGCAAGCAGACATTGACCCGTAACCCGAGTGTTTGGTAAAATTTGTTTAGTTTTGGTTGCGTTATTAGATTTACATTTTTGGAAAATTGATAAAATTTCAGTTTCATTTTGATAGTTTACCCAAGCTTCTTCCTCTTTGTTTACTGTTTTCAAAATCATAAAAGACCAAAAAGATTTTCAACCCATATTTTACAGCAACAGGATTTCACTAAACTTTCACAAATACTTTGATATTCAGTGGTCCCTGTGGAATACGATCCTGGACTCATCCTTGATACAACTTGACACTTCTGCACTTGGAAGCATAACTCAGAACGAGTCAAGTTTTTGGCGCCGTTGCCGGGGACTAATTGGTGTCATCGAAGTGTTTCTCAGATTTCAGAGAGGTGTTTTAGAGCTGTGAACGTCTTCACAGCCTGGGTGATATCTACTTCCTCTCCTTTGACCTGTTTGCTTTTATTGCGTTTATACTATGTTTGTATGACTAGTTGGGCTAGAGATAACACATTTAGACTAGTCAGGACAAACTCATCCATCTCATCATTAAGTGAACCCGTTTCACTTGAATCACTATTTGATACACATAGCATCATGGCTGAAAATGAACCTCATGATATGGAGAACCCTAATAGGACACTCAGAGAATATTTGCAACTTGTTAGGACCAGTACCCCATCCTGCATTGTTCTACCTTTGAATGCAAATGCTTTTAATTTTAAACCTAGGATGATTCCATTATTACCTCATTTTCATGGCATTGAATCTGAAAACCCATATTTACATATTAAAGAGTTTGAAGAAGTTGGTGCCACATTCATGGATAGAACATGCACTGAAGAGGTAATAAGACTGAAATTGTTTCCCTTTTCTTTAAAAGATAAGGCAAAAACCTAGTTTTATTCCTTAAGGCCAAGATCCATTGGGACTTGGCAAGAAATGCAAACTGAGTTTTTAAAGAAATTTTTTCCCATGCAAAGAACTAATGTTTTGAAAAGACAAATCATGAATTTTTTCCAAAATGATGTGGAAACATTTTATCAGTGTTGGGAACGTTTCAAAGACCTTTTAAATGCATATCCTCACCATGGGTATGAGAATTGGAGGGTCATCAGTTTTTTCTATGAGGGGTTGCAGCCAAAGATGAGGCAATTTGTGGAAACAATGTGTAATGGTGAGTTTTTCAATAAAGAGCCTAAAGAAGCTTTTGACTATTTTGATTATTTGGCTGAAAACGCCCAATCTTGGGTTGTCTCTGATGTGTATGATAGATCTGAAAAGCAAAAATGTATTAGTGGGGGTGGTAAGTATCAATTGGAAGAAGTTGATAATTTGAATGCTAGGCTTGCATTGTTGTCCAAAAGGTTAGATTCCATTGAGCTTAAGGAGGTAAATGAAATGCATGTTTTACCATCATCTTCTAAAAAATGCAGCATATGTGAGGATCCAGGGCATGCGACTGATGCATGTCCAACTATTCCTGCTCTTAAGGAAGTTTTGCTTGATCAGTCTAACTCGGTGTATATGGTTTCTGAGATTTCTTATGAACCTTATTCTGATACTTACAATGCAGGTTGTAGAAGTCATTCAAATTTCAGTTGGATGAATGACCAAGTGGAGCCATCTCCCCAGGAACAAAGTCAATAAATTCCTTATGCAGCATCTGGCCAAGACTCGGGACCCTCTTACTTTGCAAATCAGCCTCCTCCGATGCAAAGAAGGGAAATGGAAGATTCCATACAGCAGCTAACCGTTAGCTTGCAACAGTTCATGGCAAGCCAAAATGTGATCAATTCTAAAACTTCTCAAGCCATCAACGAGATAAGCACCGAATTGACTAGGCTGAACACATTATTGAATGCTTTGGAGATAGATGAATCTAAATTTCAAGCCCAGCTAGATACTCAAGTGCAAATTGCAATCAGGGAACCGTTATCCTTTATTGAAGCAAATGTCAATGATTGCAATGCCGAAACAAATCTCAGTAGTGGTAAGGTGACTCGTGCACCAGATGAAGAAGTTGAGCAGAATGGTGAGACTTTAACCTTCATGGAACCAGGTACAAATTTTAATGTTGATGCTTCTGAAGAGCCAAAGGTAATTGTTTCAAAAACTTTTCCTCAAAGGCCGGTTCTTAAAGAAGTATATTTCATGGAAACTATACTGGATAAGGATCCTTTCTTGTTAAACCAAGAAAGACAATTTGAAAATGTGTTGTCTGATATTGTGGAAAGTATTGATTTATTCATAGATAACTTCTGTACAGATAACAAAGCTGATGCATTATGGCGACTCAAATTTGGAGATTTGCTAGTTCAATTTATAAATCTGCACCCACCAGACGAAATTCCTCCCGAGCCTCCTCCAGACACACTATGACGTTTTTCTTTCCTTTGATTTCATTTTGTTTCATTCTGTCTTATTTTTAGTTTATTGATAGGTACAATTTCCTTTAGTTTAGTTTTCCTTTTCCATTATTTCTTCATCCAGGTACGCCCCACTTTTCCTGTGCACAGTTTTTCTATTTCCCCTATGCTTTTACATTGAGGACAATGTTCCATTTTAGTTGGGGGGGTGAGCATTTGCATGTGACACTCTGCACGTATACGTACTGGATTTTATATTAAACAAAAAAAAAAAAAAAAAAACACAAAAAAAAAAACAAAAAAAAAAATCATCAAAAAAAATCACAAAGATCACAAAGAAGGAAAGAAAGAAAGGAAGAGTAGTGAGGAATTACATTGAATTATGCTATGCTTAACATTGACTCGTACCCTTCACATACCTACATATAACCTAAGAACTACACACTTGAGTCATTTATGCATAGTTTCTCTTTATATGATTTTATGACTCCATGAATAATTGATTGGTAGTACATTCATGTTAATTTGGCTATATAATTTTCTGTATTTACATGACATCTCACGAGGTTGAATACACACTCACGTGATTCATTGCACTTAGGGTTTCCTGTGAGCATTGAGAGAACACCCGTGGCGACTATGACACCTTGTGAGATATCCTTGAGTTATGTATCGTCCTTTTGAGCGTTAATATCAAATCAGAGTTCATGGAACTCAATTCTCTTTTTTCTGGATGATTCCTTGTACACTAGTCTTTGTTTTTTATTTGCTAGCCTAGAGGTGACTTCTAGTGGGGAGATAGAAACCTAGGTCTTGTAGCCTACTCAAGATGTGAAGGCTGAGCCACCCCTAGAGATAGACTTAGTTCATAGACCACTATTCAAGCTTAATTCCCATTGATTGTTTGAAGATTACAAAAGAAGTGTTATGATTGTCCTAATTAATCAAGAAAAGACAGAAAATGAAAAATGAGCAAAAGAAAGGATAAGAAATAAAAATGCGCGTGAAATGAAATGCTAATGTCTGCTCCACAGAAATAACACAAAAAGTCAAGGACACAACACATGTTCTCTACGTACGAAGATTCTTCAACCAGTTAATGCCTCAGATGTGTTCACGACAAGTTTGTGAATAAGTTGATCTAGGGTGGTCTCAGTTGGATGTGGCGAGTAGGTGAGAAGATGCTAGGGTGAAGGACCCGACACCTCATAAATAGGCTAGATCCCTTCCAGACTAGTCCACTCCGTACATTTACCGTTGTTCCTTTTATTATGTGGGATGTTTGATCGCAACACTCCTCCTCACATATAATGAGCGAACCCATTTCTTTCATATGTTCAGCCAACCAACTCTAATTTCGGGCACCCGAACCTTTAAAAAGTGAATTTTTGAGTGAGTCTATTCAGACACCCAAACCTCAGACCGGGCACCCGAATCACATGAGTTAAATTAATTTTTACTGAAGTTAAAAATAGTTAAACAGAGTTAATTTTGCTAAACTTTTTTAAACAAATTTCAGAATACCCTATGTGTCCCCCAACCACCATAATTTACCTTTTCTCTGTATATAGGGGTTCATTTGTCAAGATTAAGTGAAGATTAGCAAATAGGATTAAGCCAAAAACTCTCTCAAATTTTCCAAACCCTTTTTACTCATACTACCTCCATACACTCTACAACTTTGATTTTATTGATTAACCAAGTGTAGTGAGATTGCTTAGAGTGTTTATACATCATTCCATATTGTTTATAACTCTCATTTGTATTGTTTATTGATTGATTTTGATATTTAGAGTTAAGCATAAGTTTTCCCATAAATTTTATTTGATAAATCTAGTGTTGGGAAAAACTTATTAGCTTAAGGATCTTTGCATTGTCATTGCAAGATTCATATAGCTATATTTTTTTTGTACAAAAGATTTTACAAGCTATAATTTTTCAAACAACTATTGTGCCTATTTTATTGAGGAAAATATTTTTGAGTTGGTTTGATTATTGTTTGCAGCATCTTTGAAACCCCAATCTAGTATTGAGATTTGATATATCTAGTTTCAAAGAAATAGCTTGTTAGAACACTCTTGAGCATACTTGTAATTATACCTTGCTGAGTGTTGATTGCACATGTAGAGCACCGAGCTTATAGTTCATACATGTTGATGTGCGTTGATTATTACATGTGCTGAATTGGTACATAATCTGCTCGTTTAGAAGCACTTTGATTGTACGCAAAATTTTATATCATTTGTATTCCAGGCGTGGGCCTGAAGAGGGAGACTAGCCCTATTGAATAGTCCCGGACTAGCTTAGACCCGGTTAGGAAAGCTAGGTGCGTCATCCTGGTAAGACGTGTTGGTTGAGGTCAGCCCCTTGAATTGACCTTGTTGTATTAGGTGCCGCTCCACCCGTTAAATGAGCTTTAGTGGAATCCTCGCGCTTGAGAACTAGAGGCGGGGACGTAGGCACAGTTGGCCGAACCCCAATAACATTTCTTGTGCGTGCTTTTAATTTTTGCATTTTAAATTCCAGTACATGAATGTTTATATTTTACTATTGTGAATGATTGGGTTTATAATTGCATAGGCAGACCCTAGGTTGAGTAATACTGTTGCTAGATTAGTTGAACCTAGGAGGAAATTTTTAAATACCCAATTCACCCCCCCTTTTGGGAATACACCAAAGCTAACAGCATAGACGAAAAAGGTTGAATTTTTGAGACAAAAAACTAACCTAATAACTTGATAATACAATCTACAAAAGGAATCAGAGCATGGCAAAGGAAACAGCAAAAGAAAAAGTGACCGGAAATTCACTTATGCGCTGGCGCATGGGGTCGGCCCTGTCGCCATTTGGCCGGCGCATAGGGGCTGCTCCGGCAATGGGGTTTTGTGGGGTGAGTCATCAGGGGCGGTCTATTTATGGGTGTATGGTTGGTTTTGTGAAATAATATAGGATGGAGGTGAATCTAGGAAGGGCAGCTGCGGGATGGTGTTTTCTGGCGACGGCTGAGGAGAGTAGGGTTTAGTTTGGATCACACTTTGATACCATGTTGAGTAATTGGGTAAAATGGAAGACCAAAACTCAATGATAGGTATCTCCCTCTATTTATAATATATGTAAGTACTAAGCACAATAGGAATGACCATAATACCCTTACTAACTCACACTTATTACTAACAAAACTCTAAAACAATAATAATAATGCTAAAAGACTAAATAACCTTTACACCCCCCAACATCACAAGAAGGATTAGTAGAATTATCCATAGGAGAACAAATGAACCCAAGCCCAGTATTATAAGACACAGGCTCCTTAATGTTTAAAGACTTTAAAATGATCAAAGTTGTAATTAATGAGATTTATACCTTCTTGAGCATTCTCAGGAAGCAGTTGAAGGTAATCTCTGTCCCACTGCTGTGATATCGTTACCGACTTGACACGCTTAGCCAGCTCTTCCCCCTTGTTTTCTTTTCTATAACTTCCAGATTGACTCAAATATATAGTCTTATTCTTTGTCTCCTAAGAGGTAGCCTCTTGCCTCATGATTTTGCAACCACACATTTCTGGCATCCAAGAATCTCTAATGTATCCAAAGTTTTCAACTGAGAAGAGCCCATGCACACGACTTCAAATTCTCGAATCTGCTCCCAAAGAAAACCATTATTATCCTCTAACCAGCCCTCCAATTCAATATCGAAGTCCTGCAAAAAAACACCTATGTTTGGCTTCACAAAGTTGTGCTATATTTTCGACAACTTTTTGAAGGATCTCATTCTTTTTAACCGCTTCTTCGATTCTGAAGATGTTTTACATTACTTGCTTCTATCCTCTCTCCTTGAAATGAGAGGTCACAGCAGGTTTTATTTTTTCCAGCGATGCTATCTGAGAATCCCCCATAATTGACGAATGTCTACAATATTCCAACTTTTCGATCATTTGTGCCTTCGGCAAGTTAGAATCATGTTTATCTCCTGGAATCTTCCTCGAACTAGGATTTTCCTTCTCCAGCCACCCTAGGTCCACTGATCCAGCCACTTAGAATTTTGTGGGCCTGCCAGGAAAACAGGCTTCAATACAAGAATTCCTGGCCCACAGTGAGTGATGTAAAGCTGTTTATCCACTTTCAGAATTTTCATCCTTCTACTCACTGCATGTCTCCCAGAGAAGGGAAGAAAATCCACAAATTCTTATTAACTAGACCCCATCTATGCAATCTATCCAAGGTGTTGACTGTTGAGTCTCCTCAAAAAATTGCCAGCTAAGCAACAAAAGAGTATCTTGGTATATGTCTTTTAAACCATATTGCCAAACTCCAATCATTTGGAGTATTCTTGTCTGTGAGTAGGTTCCAAGCTAAATTGAATGAGAATTCCCCCAAAGAATGTGTGATTCCACATATATTTATCAGCTTTTCCAGAAAATGAGTTACCTGACAGGTTGTCCTTTATTTTCTCAGCATTTTGTGATAATCTCCTCGGCTAATTCCAACTCCCATTTACTTTTATCATTTTAATCATATTTTGTAATTGTTATTTGATTCAAGGACAAAATTAGCATTTCTTAATCAAGTTTTTAATTTGTAGTTCTAGAAACATTAACCAAGTTGCTACTTTTCAGTTTTTAGTTTCTGTTTCTAGTTTTTAGTTTTCATTTCTGCTGTTCATTTTTCATAATTTTTGGCAGTAAAACCAAATGGCTCCTAAAATTCCACTCATCTCACAAATCTTAGACATTGGACCCACACTACCAATTTTGTTATTGGGGACAGCTGTATGCTTCCTTTACAATCCAGAGAATCAGTTGGAGCCATAGTTTCAAAAGGCACTAGTGTGACTCGACATAGGTGGATGATGTAAGTTGATTTCCAGAAAACGAAATGATTCAAGATGAATAATGCCAGATGCCTAGAAGACATGCAATACAAAATCTCACACTTATAATAAGGAAAAAAAATCTGTTGAAAATGCAATTCTGCCCGTACAAGAATTATAGATGTTGAATATCCCATGAAATCTAAACATACAACATGTTTTTCAAATGGAAATCATCACCCAATAATGGAATTTACTACACTATTTACAAATTTTGATATGGCTTAATGTTTTGCTCGCCAATAAGGTGCCTTCAGTCTGCCATGTATCAAAACAAGGTTAGAACCTGATCAATGAAATTTGTGGGTTCTACATTGATAGTTGAGCATTGCAACATTACTTTTATTGGAGTGAAACCACAATTCAAAGCATGAAAGCATCTCAACAAAGCCCTATTCTGTTCCAAAAATCCTCCTGTACGTATCCCTATTCACCCCTGTATCTCCTTCTTTTTGGCTCTACATAATAGCTCTGAACGCCAAAATTAGTTGCTCCTATTCACACTCACCCTCCCTGGGAAAAAATGTTATCAACCAGTAAACTTTTCCTAAACCTTGAACAAATCAGCACGGTGCGCTGGGGCGGTTTTTTGATAAAAATGAAATAATCTTTGAATGGCCAAAATGATCAACAAAAAAGTGAAATGGCAAACGGATGTTTTACTAATAATAAAAATGGCCAGGACATGGGAGATGAGCAAAGTGGCCACAGTCGAAAGCAAGTCTTGGTGACCAAGTAATTTAAGGGTCCTTAGATTTTCAGTTCTAAGCAACCAAAAAATGTGTTTCGAGGCTACACATAGCAGAATGAAGATGTGGAAATAAATAATTGAAGAAATCAAGGAAAATAAGATCATCGAGAGCAGCTTTGAAAGAAAAAAGAATAAACCTAACAGGCCTAAAACTAAAACTACTTAGCCATATGACTCTTTGCAAACAAGAAAGGCAGAATTGACTACTCTTGCTGAACCAAAAAGCTAAGGCAGGCAGAGGAAGAAAATGAATAATGAAAAATGAGGTTGACAACATTTGAATGACATGTAGTGCTCGTGTAACACACTTTCCAGAAGCTCCAAATTATGTCAAAGAGAGCACTGAAGCAGCTAAATACCTCAATCCTTGGCCTCTTGACACAGAATGTTGCAGTTGACTCCAAATCACATCTATCGTTAATGTCATCACCAAATGAAACAGTTTCTGATGGCATCAAATTCCTGTCCTGCTGCATCATTCCCAACCCATTAGTCCCATACTGCCCGGAAAAACATTTTGCTTGAAGATGACACCTAGCTGTGTCTGCCAAATCTTCACCAACTGCAGCTCTAGATCCATTCCCAGGGGCTGATCCCGCCATCATATCCATCATACTGACGACCGACCAAATATCATTTACAGAAGCACTTAATGCTTCATGTGAGATTGAGTTCACCTGAAATTATGATGAAATTTCCACATTAATATTTCAGTCTTCTGAGCAATGCAAAATAAAATTGTCCCCACAAAGTAAAAATAAAAACAATATTATCATAACTAACCAATTTAACTAGGTGTTGAACTGGCTTCTCATCACATGACTGCCTGAAAATGTTTTCTGAAGCATTAACAAGATTACCGTCTGCATTATCAATCTCTGCAAGCAAGAGTGATGCCGATATGCCTGTACTTGAGATGGCAAAAGGTTCAATTGGCACCAATGCATCACCTGTAAGTTGATGCCCAACATTTCCAGCATTTTCTCCTGAAGTGTCAGGCTGATCCAACATTGGCAGAGAAGGAACAACAAGAGAGCTCCTAGATTGCAAGAGACTACCAGTTTTTGTAAGGGACTTTTGCAGATTTTTCTGACCGATCTGCAAAGGACAATGTTGAAGGTCCTGAGGTGATGCACTTTGACAAAGTTGGGGAGAGCTAATAGGAAATGAAGCTCCAGCTTTCAATTGCTGCTGATTATGATACATTAACTGCTCCCTTGCAGAATGATGCAGAAGAGCCTGTGATTTAACACCCACACGATGTACAACTTTTGAGTCATTGGGTTCATTAACCCAACGCGGTGGTGTTTCACATCTTCGTGACTGTGCTGCCAACTGCTGCTGGCCCAATTTCTTTGCCTGATGTTGCTGAGATTCTTGCTTCAGAAGTTGTGCTTGTATTACTTGCCGATCCTTTTTCTGTTCCAAATGCACATGCATACACGAATTTGAATGAATGGGTTTAATATCTGGCTGTGACATAGTCATGCCAATTTGGGACAAGGTCTTAATATTTTCCTGTTCAATAATGGCCCCAGGAATTTGCTGAGATCCTGTAGCAATCTGCCGCAATGAACTCACTGCATTTTCTTGTTCTGAAATTAAATTTGGACCTTGTTGTGAATTCCATTTTTCCCGCTGAGTAGTTTCAAACTCAGATATAGAAGGCGTATATCCTAGCTGTAAGCCTTTCACATTGCTTTGATGCACAGTTATCGAGCTTGTCATCATTTGGTCTACATGTGACTGCACTTTAGGTGTTTGAGATTCTTGCACCTGCTGCAGGGAGGCCATTCCAGTTTCTGAAAGTTGTTCTTGCTTCAATGAAGAAGCAGGATTTCTACACTTTGCTAAATTTAGAATACCAATGATCCACTTCTCACATTCATTTAACTTTTCCTTGTGAGGGGGTAGGATTTTATCTTTGGATAGCTGTAGTACTGCTATTAGGTAGTCCAGTGTAACTTTTAATTCTTTAAACCTGTTAATATGGTCTGCCTTCAGCTGTGGAATATAATTGTTTTTATGAACAGTTAGCGCAATGTACTTGCACACAAAAATGAGAAGAAATGTACTTTACGGAAGGATGCAGCAAATGTATTTTTGGCTATTCAATTAGTATAAATAAGCAAAGATGCAACAGGAAATGTACCTGTGGGATCATAGCAGAAACCTTTTGGTGCATTGCAAGCATTTTGGGTAAGTACATGTCCTTCATACTTTTAATCTACAAGGTAACGTCAACACCAAAAAATATTATTATTTTAAAGCTGCTGCTCTTCAGGTTCCATGGTGTGGAAGCAATATTACACATATATACATGGTCAGATAATGATTACATGAGAGAGAAGAAGAATGCCATACTAACACTTGCTTCATTTTTAGATTTATATACGGCATGTTAAATAATTGATAATGAAGCTTGGTGGGTGAGCTTTTTTTCTTTTGGGGTAGGGGTTGGGAGAGAGAGAGCACATAACACTAGGGCATGAGATACAATCTTGCAACATGAAAACCAAACTAAAAGGAAAGAATAAGGAAATTACAAATCAGTGCAAGGGTCACATAACAAGAACAAACAAGCCTTAAGTTGGGTGGGGTCAGCCACATGAATCCCCTTCTGCCATTATACAAGATCTAGAGCAATATCCTCAAAAAGTAGTACACTCAAATCCTTGCTCATAATCTCAGTCCAGGTTTTCTAGGTCTATCCCTCCCCCCTCCTACTGCGTCTAACAGCAGATAAATAACTGTTATTTGGTCTATGTTGCAAGGGCCCTAACCAGCTTAATTGCTCTAAATATGTTACATTACCTTTCCATTAAAAACTCTCATTCCTCATCAATCATAGCATCAAGGTCACATAAGAAAATTAACATGAAAAATTTATAATTGTATAATGTTTAGTAGCATAGAAGGATCTGGGAGATAATACAGTAACAAAAAGAAGTTAAATATGTACAGATCATGTCACCAAAAAAGTATTTTACTTTTCAAAAATGCACAACACTACAAATTCAAGTTCATTTCCACAACTACAATGAAGGGATAAGCATCTTCTAACGGAGCTTTTAGATCTCTTTTTTATCAGACCATCAGCCCCGATTTTCTGATAGGAGGAGGAGCAGGAAGAATAACTAAGAAATATTATTTACTATCTAAAAACATTTTATGCTAAAATTGTAAATATGAATATCTTTATTTCTTATATATTTTATGTTATTTCATATGATGAAATTATTTTAGTTCTCCATGAGCAGAACTCGTTTTAGCCGACCCCACTTAGTGGGACTAAGGCTTGGTTTTGTTGTTGTTGTTGTATGAGCAGAACTTGTTTAATGAAATGATAGAGTTGATTATACATTCGAAAGCAAACAATATGTTTTATATATTCAACATAACATGCTGACAATAGTATTGATGCTTCAACAAATATATAATCAAATTATACCATTAATGATATTTCTATTCTCTCTCCTTTTTTTTTTTTTTTTTTTGAAATATGACATATTGAGCAATAATATAATTGTAGCATAATTGCAGTTGAACAATCATCATCCCATCAAATCTATAATTTGTAGAGGCAGACATAAGTACAGAAAATCCAAGGTGGCAAGAAAAATAAATTCAATTATCCAACCAATGTCATGATACTAAGGGATGTGTAATAGAACTCATAAATTCAATTTAACTCGGTATATGTTAGTTTACATTACGCTAAGAAAGAAGGAAAAAAGAGAGAATAAATTAAGAGAGATAAGTTCCTGTCTAGAGAGAAGAGCTCGCACAGACCAGCCAACTATTTTATGTATGTACTGATGATGACAAAAATACCCCTAAAACAATAAGAGAATAATACCCCATATCATAAGCTGCCGCCACTCTCAACGCTTCTTAGTTGGTGGTCTATATCACCTAATCCCAGCTTCGTACAGCTGTTGCTTAGAATGTCAGCCCTTTGTGAACAAATATCCTACTTGGTACAACACCTTACAACTCAGTAGCCACAACCTTCTTCACAACAGCATCTATTACAAGGTGACAGTCAGCCTTGAGATTTACTGTGACAAATTAAGTCTTCCAGCATTCAGGTTGAGACCCAGCTGTGATACTTTGAGATTTACTGCGATAAACTAATATTTCTTTGCGAAATTTTGATGCCATTGTGATGAGTTCCAACTTCAAGTGTCTGATATATGCTCTCAAGGAAAATTCAGCACTCCCAGCACCTAAAGTCAGGTTTAATTCTGACATTATGCAAGATATTATGGATTAATATTGATAAATTGGAGAACCTACAACTTGAATATGGAATTGGGAAATGTTACATTGGCTTCTCTGCCTTGTCTTGAGGATAATGGTTGTTCCAATGGAAATTTTTCCAAGAGAAAAATCATAGATTGGTTGTTTTAGTTTGATACTTATTTTGAATATATTGAGACATTGAAACAAGGAGGACAAGATTAGCATGTTTTAAGCTTGTGGGCTATGTGGACGAGTGGTGGGATAGAATAAAATACTACAGCACACAACGTAAAACTCAAACCTTCTCTTGATTAGAATGTAACGTTTATCAATATCAGAATTCTTTCCCAACTGTTATGATAAAAAGATCTTCCATCTCAGAAAGAGTTCTTATTTTCGACAACATGAGCTTCCAATCTCAAACCAGTCTTCTGTCTATCAAGGATGAAATCACAGAAAAGAGGAAACTCAAGTAAACCTGATTCTCAAAACAGCCTATCAAGGATGAACCAGAAATTATTGTTGTTACTGACTACACTTATGATCACAGAAAAGACGAAATTGCAAGTGCACATGAATTCCCAGAACAGCCTATCAAGGATGAAACTGTTACATTATCACTTTACCTGAAAGCATAAGCTATTAGGTTGTGGGGGCAACAATAAGCTATTAGGTGTTGGACCAACAATGCTATCAAGCCTCAACAGAAACAGAAATTGTTGTTACTATAAACTACACATATGATCACAAAAAAAAAGGGGAAAATGCAAGCGAACCAGAACTTATCGTTGTCGTGGATTATCAAAGTGGAAATAAAAGATCCGTTAATTGTGTCGATGGTAGAGCACATGATGCCATCCTTGAAGAGCAAGAAAATGCAATGGAATGAAATGTTCAAGTTATAGAAGAGTCCAAGCAGCAGACAGAAAAATTCAACATTAAAATAGTGAATTGAATAGCATTTTAGAGGATGAAACTGTTGAATCCTGTGATAAGTTTGAAACACATAAGCCCCAAGCCTTAAATCATTTTCGAAAGAGTGATAATTCTCCATCTATCAACTTTACTAGGAATCTTGAGGACGATTTCAATTAATTTGTTGTTGATATTTGCATGTTAGTTGAAAATGGACGATATGAAATTACCAGTTGATAGCCTCATGAATACATATCTATATATATCCCCGCGTGCTACATCATTGTGAAACTCAAGGTCGAGTTTTCTCTGACAAGGGGAATTTGATGGAGGATCACCAGCAGAAAATTGTAGATGATCATATTTGGTTTGAAGATTTAAAAATTAGGGATTTTGTAGTCGTTTGGAGATACTTGTTTATTTCAGTAATTTTTAATTACTTTTGGGTTATTTATGATTTTTAACTGTTTTGGGGTTATTTGTAATTTTAGTAGTTTTATCTTTAGGGTTTCTAAGTTGCCTATAAATATAGGCCTATTATATTACGATTAATTAACATTGAATGATTAATTGTGAGTTTCACATTTCTCTCTATCTTGCTGCGGTCTCTCTGCCTTCTCCCTTAAGTCTATTCTCTCCCTCCTCATGTCTCTTCTTCCTTCTTCCTCTCCCCTTCTTCTCTTTCTGTTAGTCCCTCTGCTCTGCTTCTACTTCTGCTCTGGCCTGCAACATTCTCTCTTCTTCTCCCTTTTTCTTTCTTCTTCTCTTCTTCTATCTTTCTCTCCCTCAATTCTCTCATCTCTGTTTCTGTTTGTTATTATCCAAGTTGTGAGGGTTAGTGTCACACCTAAAAAGGAGGCCTCTTTAGCTTTAACCTTCTTTGAACCCAAATTGGATCTCTCTTTTCCACCTTACAACTAATTATGTCTTTGAGTGATGGAGCTCTTGACTTCCCACTGTTATTTCGGCCTCTTCCATGCATGACCTTGGAAAAGCGTGAAAAGCGTACTTGTCCTTCTTACCACTTCAAACCTTCTCTTTCCTCAGTAAAACCTCGTCACACTTTGCATAGAAATGATTGTTCTCCTATGCCACAACTTCCTTCCATAACTGAGCTTCTCGATGCAATTTAGATAATCCTTCCATGACCTGTTTTGTCTTCCTCAAATCAGTGCCTATCACTGTACAAGAAAGATCCTTACCTGAATCCTCCACCAATACTGAAAGCTCTTTCCTGGAACTCCTACAACCATCAAGAAGAACATCTCTTGGGATGAATAAAACAAGCCTTGTCCATTCCACCCCAATCATAATTCCAAGAATTTTCCTTCCCTCGTGAACCTAATCACTATCCAGTACTCCAGCTTCCCAAATCTTATTTTACAAGAGAATCATCCCAACTGCGCAACTACCGAGGACAAGCCATCTGCAATCCATTAAGCTGCAGCAAAAGAATCCCTAACCCATAGATTACGAACTGGGTTTCTCTCAAACAAAGAAACAAGGCCACCATTCCCTCAAAACTTAGGTTAAAGGATTTTCCTTCAGCCTAGACTGTTCTTTGAGACCAACTCTCTCTCTTGACAATCAATAGCCATTATCGATCAAAATCAGAAGAGCAATGGCTTTGAGAGCGAAGAGAGGAAAAAGAGCATTTTTTTTCCCTCTAATGTCACATTTTGACTTGGAATAAATTTGAAAAATAGGGAAAATTGTCAAAATTGGTGCTAGAAATAGCGCTAAAAGGAGAGTTTGAGTTTGACTCCGAAAAGGGCCACAGTAGGAACTAGGAAATGCCCCCTGACAAGTTGCCTCTTCTATAAGACAATCAACATGCTATTGACTTTGTTCTAGGGTCCAATAACCAAATCTCCCACATTATAGGTTGAAATTTAGGGAGCGTGTTCAAATGAATAGACAAACAGAAGGACGGTTAAGGAAAGGACACATTAAAACCCAGTCTGTGCAGGGCTCAAGACCTAATAGCTTAAGTTTTTGGGTCAAGTTGGTACTCACCCATGAGTATCAAGCCTCTATGAAGATTTCCCGATGCTAACAGCACATGGAGAATGTCAGATGAGGCACTAGTTTAGGGAGAGGAGGACAAGGAGACAAGAAGCCCTATTGTACCTGAATGCACCATAGTAGCACTACATGTAACGATTGAGTTTGGCATTGTTGGACAATACAAACAAAGTTGTATACACCTCTTGGGACACGACGGATGATGTGCTCATGTCAACCACCACCTCTTATGACCTCCCTCCAGACAGCCTCTCCCTTCACCACTACCTCTACCACAGTTAGAGGGAGTCTCAACCATGGCAGGACTCTCTTTAGGGAAGCTAGAGACAAGAACTGAGACCTGTCTTTGATGATTGGTTGAAGCTCAAGACTCAACCAAGAGAGGAATTTGGCATCCAAGAATTCCATTCACTGCCTCTTGATCATCTCAACATCAGTACTCATGAGTTGGTAGATATTTAATTATTCCACGAGTGCTATTGTACTAAAAAATCAGCTTACTCTCTCGGTCAAATTAAAAAATTTTCTCTTACATGTCAAAAATGCAAGTTTGATTCTTGGGAGAAGCTCTCGTGAAGATCATCCTATACACCAGCAGTCTGGTGCAAACATTGGCAGCAATTTTTTGGCTGCAAGCTATTCCACAATCGAACAAGTAGCATGTCATTCTCCTTCATGCAAATCTCACTCTTTGGATTCTAGAGGTGGTGGAGAATGAAGCAGTGTCATTGACTTCCCTTTTGCATTAATGCACACTTTCACTGCTTTAGAGCACAACTAATAGTTGGAGCAGCCATCTTGTTTAATGGCTGTGACCTGCACATAGACATTATTAGCAAAAACTTTATGCCATCAAGACAGCCATCAACACAGCAAGAACAGCACACACCAGGCCAGAATCAGCACTGAACAGATCAGTTACAGTGCCAAGCAGCACAGTACAGGCGTACGGCACTGAAAAGCAATTTGGAGGCACGCTAAGGCTTCAACAAGCATCCATAACCAAACTAAATGCAGCTGTCACAACCCAGCAGTTACAACAACCCAGGAAGGAGCACAGGCGACATAAAAAGGAAAAATAGTTCAGGAGAGGAGGGTGAATTGGATAGTGATTTTGATTACGATGGAGGGATACTTACAGATGAGGTTCGTGAACAAGAAGGCTTTAAATCAGATCATTCAGATTTTCCGGTGTGCTGCAGTCTCCGTCTCTGAAGGATGATTTAGAGGGAGATCTTGGTTTGGGGAATGACAAAGGAAATGAGGGAGAAGATAAGATTGAGCAGAATGAGATTGGTTTTTTCCCTTCTACTTCTCACTTTCAAAATGTGGCGGATAAGAAGGGTATGCAGTTTGTTGATTCAGAGGGAAAGGAAGTCTATTTGGATGGCATTACAATCAAGGCTAAGAAGGGACAAATAGAACTAGCTGATTTGCAGTTCACTATCAACTATGATGGGAAGAGTTTGAAACGAGGTTTTCCTAGGTAGCATTTTGTTTTTTGGGGTGGGGTGGGGTGGGGTCGGGTGGGGTTGGGGGGGGGGGGGGGAGGCAGTTTTGGTGTGGGTTTTGTTTAGGTTCTGTTTGGGGGGTTGGCAGTTGTGGTTTGGGTTGTATTTTTCTTTGCTTTAATTTTCCTTTTTTGATTATATCTTGTCCTCACTTGCTTGTATTATCTTCTTCTCATATTATGCCTTTTTTATTATTAAAAAAAAAAAAAAAACGTGAATAGTCAGAAAGACCTCAGCATAACAGCTACGCAGCAATAAAGCAACTACAGCCAGCCTGAATGGGCTGGTAGGCAGTGTGAAAACCATCCTGAAACTCTAGAAAGCAGGAGGTTAAATTACCCTTGAAACTGAAACTCACAAAAACAGAGCCTGACATCAACTGGTTGCAGATGCAGGCAGGAACAGGAAACAAGAAAGTCAAAACACCTATCAGAACCTCCAAGGCAACAGACAAACCGATGCAAGCAAAAGAAACCATTCCAGACTTCATGCAGCCAATCACACCACAACTAACCTAGGAATGCATCGACTAGCAACAGCAGTCTAATACTAATAAGTTTCAACAGCTATCTCACCAGCGACACCTTCTGACCAGACAATGCATCCAACAAACAATGCACAAAGCCCAACCAAGAAAACAAGTGGCCCCAAGGCCCAAAGAACCCTTAAACAGGAGAGAGCATCTGATTTAAGAGTCAACCGAGGAAGGTAAGGAAATGGAATTAACTTAGGGTTAAAGTAAGAGAAAGGAAGAGGAGAGAAAAATGGGAGGAGAGGAACAGTCAACTGGGAGAAAGAATTGTACATTCTGTTTTCTCTCAGATCAGACCCTATTTAATTAATAAAATAAATATAACAAACATCCTTCACATGCACTCAACAAGCACTAAATAATCTATACCTCTAACATAATAGAATACCATTTTTCTTAAACATTTGTTAGCAATATTTAAAAAGATTGAGAAAGGACAAATTCTTCAAAATCAGCAAAAGGGCTATGAAGACCAAAAAAAGATGAAGGAAAAACTTCAACAACTTCTTATAATCATTGTGAATTCAATTGTAAGCTCCTTTCTTAAACTTCATAAACCATTTATATACATCATGTGTCTTGGAAAACAAGTAGAAACCTTCTAAAATTTAATATTACCATATAAGAACCTGAATTTGGCAGATAAAACCTTCAAAAAATATTGAAATAAAGAATTAAACTCCAAAAGATAAAGATCACGAAGTTAGGACTATAGTTTTCAAACATGTGACTGGCATGAGAACCTTTATTCCTATATGGGCTTATTGGAGGTGGGTTCCACTGTTTCTACGCAAGCCCAAGATGGCACATTTTTTCTGGGGACTACGAAATCAGTGGAGCTCAGAATTTTTACCACCATGCTATGATACTACTGTAACTACATCAACGATCAATGAAGCACATTGATAGTCATAAATCAAATTTTTAGACAACACCCACAACATCGAATCACTTATCAAAATAAATAGTAGCGTATATGTTGATAAAAGAGCATAGCGGAGAAACAATCACAGAAGATCCTCATTAACATGACAAAATGTAACACCTCTCGCTCCTAGCACTTTTTCTCCTTAGAGATTGTTGATGGTTATCTTAGTCATTTGGCATTGTTAGTGCGTGAGTGTTATGTTAACAAGTGTGAGTTAGTAAGGGTAATATGGTCATTGGTATGGACTTTGACATAAATTATAAATAGAAGAAGAGACCTCTCATTGTGATTAGGTCTTCCATTTTACCCAATTATTCAACATGGTATCAGAGCATGATTCTGAGACCTAAACCCTAATTGTCACTGCCACCATCAAAACCAAAGCCTAAAACCCTAAATCTACTGCATGTCTACCATTGTAGAAAAATTTCCAGCAACACTATAGCCCTAAAAAAACATCCGGCAGCTGCCGAAAGCCAGAGCAGTCGCCGTAAAACTCCTGGGCTACACTGCCAGTTCAGGCACACAAAGTCCACTACAGACTTTGCAAAAACAACATCATAGTCACCCACAAACACTTCTGATCTGCCCACCACTGAAATCTCATCTCCAGAAGCTTCTCCACGCGCCCTCACGTACTGGTCAAAGGCTGCCAGGGCCGACCGCACGCGCCAGTGCATGAAGCCAATTTCAGGCATGTTTCTGGCCTGTCTTCCAACAGTGCTCAAATCCCTCTATAAACATATTATTGAAGTTTTCCATGACGTTTTTTGTCCAAAGATGTCACCTGTTTTAGTTGCTCATTTACGACATCCTAGGAATAGTTGTTACATGCTTCACGAAGCTGTTTGTCAATGTTTATTGAGTTTATTGAGCCTGAAATACTGGTATTTGCTGTGTTTTTTATTTGCACATTGTGGGCTTGTGGTTTGCATTAGTTGTCAAAGGTTGTGTATGTTCGGATTGAGTTGATAAATTCGAAAAATATGGTGCCCACTGTGTATTTTTTATTTGCTGCTCTATCAAGGTTGTATGTGTGGGGGTGGAGTTCCTAAATCCCAAAAGTGTCTCCCTCGCCAGTTACTTGTTTGAGTGAACAACGTACTATAGTTGTCTCAGAGGAAAATTATTTAAAGTTACTACAGTATCAGGCATCCTAACAGGTATCTCATCACATTGCATTTTTTCTTAGAAAAGCAAGTATACCATCTGCATGTCATCCGATATCTCTCCCACTCTTCCATGGGTTATCAACTCTGCTACTACTGACCATATGACAAATGTTACCAACTTATTTTCCACTCTCCAATATTCTACAAATCTACCTCAAGTTACCCTTGTTGATGGGTCCACTACTGCTGCTAAGGGAATAGGAACAGTAAATCCTACTCCCTTCATCTCTCTTTCTTCTATTCTCTACATTCCTAAATCCCCCTTTAATCTCATGTCAGTTAGTAAAATTACAAAGTCACTAAATTGCTTTGTAACCTTCCTTCCTTCCTAATTCTGTTCTTATTCAAAATTTGAAGACAAGGAAGACGATTGACGTAAGGCTGGCCGCTGTGGGCTTTACTACTTTTGGCTCACTCTTTTCTCCTATTGCCTGTAGTGCCACCACCACACCACATCAAATCCATTATCGCTTTGGTCATCCATCATTGTACAAGTTAAAACAGTTAGTTCCTACTTTGAGTTCCATGTCTAACCTCGACTATGAATCATGCCAATTAGGAAAGCATCATCATGTTCCCTTTGCCTCCCAAGTCAAAAAGAGTCATTAGCCCTTTTATGCTAGTCCATTCCAATGTTTGGGGTCCTAGTGTCGTGTCAAAGTTGGGGTTTCGATACTTTGTCACTTTGGTCAATTTCTGCTGTAGAATGACTTGGTTGTGTTTAATGAAAGATTGTTCTGAGTTGTTTAATATATTTTGCGCCTTTTGTTCTCAAATAAGGACTCAGTTTGATATGCCAGCTCAAATACTTTTGTAGTGATAATGCTAAAGAGTACTTCAACACTCACTTCATTACCTATATGACAAACACTGGCATGATCCATCAGTTATCTTGTGCCCACACTCCACAACAAAATGGAGTTGCAAAGTAGAAAAACAAACATATTATTGAAGTCACCCAAAGTTTTTTGTAGTGATGCTCTACTCGCTGCTTGCTCTCTTATCAATAAAATGTCATTTTCTGTCCTTGGTCGTAAAATCCCATATTCAATTATCTTCCCTAAGGCAACTTCGTTTTCCCTTCCTCCTCGTATATTTGGTTGTCTCTCCCTCATTCATCAATTAAATCCAAGAAGGGATAAATTGATCCTCATGCTCTCAAATATATATTTTTTAGGTTATTTCTATACACAAAAAGGATATCAATATTATAGTCTCATTTTACATCGATTCTTTATCTCTACTAATGTCACCTTTTTTGAGTCTACACCGTACCATTTTAATTCCTTGAGTTCTCTTGACCTTGATGAGTCCCTTTCTCTACCTAGCCTTCACAATCGTAACTTCCTTACTTTGTCCAATCTTCCTGCATCTTCATCTAATTTGAGTCCTTCTAGTCGCTTAGATCATCCCAATCTGCAAGTGTACACATGACGACTCAAGGGAGAGAGCCTTCTTCAGCTTCCACTTCTACGCCTCCAGTTCCCTCATTTGATCATCCTCTTCCCTAAGTGGTTGATCCTCCTATTGCTGTTCAAAAATATAAACATACTTGTACCCAACATCCAATTTCTAATTTTGTTTCTTATAATTTTCTTGTCACCCTCATACTACTGTTTTGTTAGTACCCTATCTTTTAGTGCTCTTCCAAAGTCTATTTCTGAAGCCCAGTCCCATCTTGGAATCAAGAATGCAATGATAGAAAAGATGCATACTCTACAGGATAATGATACTTTGGAATTGGTAGGCCTACCTCCTGATACGCCTATGGTTGGTTATCGTTGGATGTACACTATGAAGGTTAATACATATGGTTTCTTGGCTCAATTGAAGGCTTGCCATGTTGTTCATGGATATACTCAGGTCTATGTACTGGACTATTCAAACACATTCTCCCCTATAGCCAAACTTGCCTCAGTATGTTTATTCATCTTCTTAACCACCACTTAGCACTAGCCTCTACACCAGTTACACATGAAGAATGCTTTCATACATGGTGATCTTCAGGAGGCAGTCTATACGGAGCAACCACCTATATTTGTTGCTCAGGGGGGTCACGCTTAGTGTGTCGGTTCAAGAAGTCACTATATGGTTTAAAATAGTTTCCAAGGGCATGGTTTTGTCACTTCAGTGTTGTAGCACTTGAGCTTGACCTTCAATCGTGTGCAGTAGAACATTCTGTATTTTATCATCATACTTTATCTGAAAGGATTCTGCTTATTGTGTATGTGGATAATATCGTGATTACTAGTGATGATGATCAAAGCCTAAATTAGTTCCTACAAACTAAGTTTTAGAAAAAGGATTTGGAACCATTGAAATACTTATTGGGTATAGAAGTATCAAGATGTCATATTGGAACCGTTTTGTCATAGAGGAAGTATGTTCTTGATCTTTTAGACAAGACTGGATTGTTGGGATCCAAACCCATTGATACACTTATTGATCCTAACAGTAAGCTAATGTCAAATATGGGTGATTTGTTCCCAAACCAGGACGATATCAGAGACTTGTTGAAAAGCTGAATTATCTCACAGTCACTCTTTAGAATATATCATCCGCAACAAGTGTTTTGAGTCAGTTTCTTGATTCTCCAAGAAGAAGTCACTAGTATGTAGTAATTCGCATCTTGAGATATCTCAAAGGTGCACCTAGGAGAAGTCTCTTATATTAGGATCGAGGTCACACTCATATTCAAGGATATACTGATGCAAATTGGGCTAAGTCACTTTCTGATAGAAGATCCATAACAGGGTACTATATCTTTGTTGGTGGAAATTTGGTTTCTTGGAGGAGTATAAACAAATTGTAATGGCTTAGTCAACTATTGAGTTAGAGTATGGGGTCATGGCTTACACTAAATGCGAACTTGTTTGGCTAAAGAACCTGTTGGAAGAGCTGGGTTTTCCATATTCTCAGTCTATGGAGCTAATGTATGAGTGTTAATGTGTTATGTTAACAAGTGAGAGTTAGTAAGGGTATTATGATCATCGGTATGTACTTTGACATATATTAAAAATAGAGCGAGAGACCTATCATTAGGGTTAGGTCTTCCATTTTACCCAATTATTCAATAGAGGGGTGCGTGTGTGTGTGTGTGTGTATAATAACAACATCACAATAAGAGAAAAAATCACTCAAGAAACATATAATATTGCTTCAGTAGGAATTGCCACGATGTTAATGTTATTAATGTTAGGGATCAATATATATATGCATACATACATACATACATATATATATATAAAATAGATTACCTTCTGATAGACCTCTTCTCGCCAATCAACTAAATTTGCCTCCTCGCTTACACCTACCAACAAGTGCAAATAAATGCATAGACATCACTTAAGCAAAAGTAAGTACAGGAAATTAATACAAGAAAGATTTTGTTTCTTAATCATCATTTTTGAAGTCAGAAAATTTTTTTTTAAGTCCAAAACTAAAAGATGCACTAGCTAATAAATTGTGTGCGAGTATAAGGCATATGTTTATCAAAAAATTTATTAACCATTGAAGTCACTTTGTTGTTAGGTAGAAATTTTTCCCACATTTGGTTTGCCTCTCTATTTTTTTTTAATAAATTATATTGGTATTGCCCTTTTACGGCTCCTTTTTACTTTCATGATGCCTTTTTTCAAAAGGGATTCAAATGCACGAAATCTAAATATTGTTTTTAAAAAAAAAAAAAAAACTTGAGACCATCCCAAACTAATACAATACTAGGGGTGAGCATAATTCGGGGAAACACGAATAAACCAAATTAACCAACCGAAATTGGTCGGTTCAGTTTGGTTAAGAAGACAAGATCGGTCGATTCGGTTATGGTTTTACAAAGTTCGGTTAATCAGTTAATCAGTTCGGTTAAAAGGAATGTTAATTCGGTTAACCGCAATAACTGATTTAATAATTAATTAAAATTTAAATATAAATTATTATATGTTAATTTGTTAATATGTTAATTAGTATATGCTAATTTGTTAATATGTTAATTAGAATATGTTAATTTGTTAATATGTTAATTAGTATTTGGTAAAAAAAATCTACAATTATATTATGTTTTTATTAATTAATTTCAAATTAATTCGATCGGGTTCGGTTCGATGAGGCCCCTCTATTCGGTCGGTTCAGTTATCAATTCTTGTTAACCGAAAATTTTGGTTAATTCAGTTACTTAACCGAATTTGGCCGAACCGACTGTTTGCTCACCCCAATACAACACAAGCAAAAGCTATCTGAAAAAATCAATAAATCAACAACTCTATGCAAGCAAGCCCAGAAATATGACCAAGATGTCTAGAAAACCATTACTGCTGCTTATTATTATAAGCAATTTCTTCTCAGCCGCTGGTTAGTTCTATAATGCATACTAGTATTTCGGAACAAGCAAAAGAACTTAAGAAAGCCCAGTTGAACTAAATAACTATTCCCCTAAAATTTTTCAAAAAAAAAAAAGAAAAATAAAATTATGAAAAATAAAAAACTACGGCTTGTTCAGTTGCAGAAACAATTTTCCTTTCCCATTTTCAGTATCCCAAAGAATTGGAAAAATACCCCTTGTTTTCCAATTTTTCAGCATTGTATAGAAAAGTTGGACAACAATAAAAAGTCATTTTCTAACTTTTCTATTCAAATGTTGAAAACTGGAAAATAAGATCACATTTTTGTAATTTTTGAAAAACTAGAAATGGAAAATAAAACTATTTTGAACAAGTAAACAAGCCCTAAAATTTCCTAGATTTACTTGAACTCTTAGCTATTTTAGTTCTGGAAAAAATAGTTTTCATTTTCCATTTCCAATTTTCTAAAGAACTACAAAAAATGCCACCTTGTTTTCCAATTTTCAAACACTTGTATAGTAGGAAAGTCAAAAAACATATAAAAAGGTATTTTTCAAGTGTTCTATACTAATGTTGGAAAAATGGAAAACCAAATGGCAGTTTTGTAATTATTTGAAAATTTGAAATTGGAAAATGAGAACTATTTTCCACAATTGAACAAGCCATAAAAGACATAGGAATTTGTGCAAGAACATGAATCTCACATCATAACACTTGATTTATTAGAAAGATGTTGTTTCTATAGAGGATCAATCAGAAGTGCAACAAATCTATACGTTGACATTTTGAGTGATTATGTCCAAGCTGTTGCATCTCTGTCCATACTCCATGATTGTCTCCTTCTTTCCTTTTGTTTCCTTTGTTGTTAGTTGTACATAATAGACTAGGATCTCTATGATTATTAGTTTGTATATTGGTAGTTAATGCTTTCCTAAATTAGTCTATCATGATCCTAAACTTTAGGATCCTACCTTGTATAGTGGCTATTTATACCATCGATTGGAAGAGAAGAATGTGCTTTTCAAAAACCTTCTTTTTGACTTGGTATTAGAGTGGGTTCATATCACCGCTTAATTCTCATATTCTTTGCACCATGTCTAATGACAAACCTGAATCAACCTCAACATCAATTATCCGTGTTCAAATAGAAAACTCTAGTTTCTCAACCAGCGTCATTCTTACTGAAGTCAACTATGATGTATGGTCCTAAATCATGGAGATGCAAATTGCAGGACGTGAGAATCTTGAGTATATTATGGGCAAAACATCCCTTCCACAGACTATTGATGCTTCCTATGCAAAGTGGTATACTGAAAATCAAAAGGTCAAGGGATGGTTGCTCACTTCTATGTCCCTAGAGATTATGAAGCACTATATTCAATTGCGCACTGCATGTGTAATCTGAAGTGCTCTTGGCAAAGCTTTCTATGATGGGTCAGACGAATCGCAGCTTTTTGCACTGAATCAGCAAGCCTTTTCTGCCAAACAAGTCAGACGCCCTCTATCAATCTATTATGGTAATCTTTTAGATATCTTCTAAGAACTGGATCATCATGATATGATTGTAATGAAAGATCATGATGATGTTATCGCCTATAGAAAATCAGTTGAACGATTGCGTGTACACATTTTCCTGAATGGACTGGATGAAGAATTTGAACAAATCTGAGGTGAGATTCTCAAGAAGGATCCTACACTGGATCTTGAAGCCGCCTATGCATATGTACGTCATGACTCTGTTCGCAGAGCGACACTAAATAGTGAACCTGGTCGTGCTAAGTCATCTGCCATGGTGGCTCGTCTGGCCAAGCCTAAACCAGATCGAGTATCTAGTCCCATCACTGACCCAAATCGGTCATTTGGATCACAGAATCGTAGCTATGAAATTGGAACAGCAAGATCATAACGTGTTTGTACTCATTGTGGTGAAACTAGACATACTAAGTCATGATGCTATGAGCTAATTGGGTATCTAGAATGGAGGGATCCTTCCAAGGCACCCTACAAACAGAACTCAAAACCAAAACACCATGCTTCAGTTGGAGTAGCCGAACCTTCCACCAACACCCCCAAGGAAGCCTCAACTTTAATTGCTACATCTGGTAAGGTTCTTCATACTTCTGCTTCTATAAGTAATAGTGAATGAATAACTGATTCTCGTGCTACTGACCACATGACCTTTTGACAATCATCATATTCAGTCTATGAAGCCATCTAAACAACATATAGTATCCACAGCAAATGGTACTCCCCCTGTTGTTGGAGAAGGTTCTATCACTCTTACTGAAAATTTGAATCTAGATTATGTTCTGGTTGTTCCTACCCTCAACCATATCTTATTGTCTATTTTTCAAATAACTCTCACTTTGCATTGTATTATGATTCTTTGGCCTAACATCTATGTTTTTAAGGACATTCGAACTCAGAAGACAATTGGTTATGGTACTAGACGGGGGAAGCTCCATTATCTTGATCTAATGCCAGCAAGCTCCCATCAGTTACCTCAAGCTTTCTCAGTGAATAAGTCTGCAACAACTCAGAATTCTGAAATCTGGTTGTGGCAATGCGATAGACGGTTAGGTCATGCATCTTTTAGATATTTGAAGAAATTGTTTCCAAAGCTCTTTACTCAATTAGCTATTTCAGATTTTAAGTATGACATTTGATCATGTTCCATTTCCAACAAGTATGAATAAAAGTCCAACACCATTTATGGTTATTCACTCTGATGTATGGGATCCAGCAAATACCTCCTCTATTAGTGGTAAACGTTGGTTTGTTTCATTTATTGATGATCACACCCATATGACTTGGATTTTCTTAATGAAATCGAAATATGAAGTTAGTTCATTGCTCCAAAAATTTCACAAAAATGATAGCCAC
Organism: Malania oleifera; assembly: GCF_029873635.1. Classification (NCBI taxonomy): domain Eukaryota; kingdom Viridiplantae; phylum Streptophyta; class Magnoliopsida; order Santalales; family Ximeniaceae; genus Malania; species Malania oleifera. Next base: position 88,901,265 of record NC_080425.1, read on the forward strand.
CATCAATCTAATGTACAAGTTCTCCGCAGTGATAATGGTGGAGAATTTGTTAATCAAGATCTGAAACAATACCTGGATGTTCACGTCATTACCCATCAAACAACTTACACTTACACCCCTCAGCAAAATGGGGTTGTAGAGCGTAAGAATCAACATATTCTTGAAGTTGTACGTGCTTCCTTGTTTACTGGGGTGAAGCTATCACCGCTGCAGCTTACCTCATCAATCATATACCTTCTAGTGCATTACAGTTTCAGACCCCCTTTAATGTTCTTCATGAGGCCATGAGTGCTCCTACTATGCCGAATCTGTCACCTAGAGTATTTGGGTAGCCTTTGTGCATCTTCACATTGAGAAATAAGTTGGAACCTCAAGCTCTCAGGTGTATATTTTTGTTGGCCATACTTAACATCAGAAAGGCTATCGGTGCTAGCACTCCCCTTCTCGCAAGTTGTATGTCACTCTTGATGTTGTATTTCATGAGGACAACATGTATTATTCTACTCTCGAGTCTTGAATTTAGGGGAAGAATGGAAACGAATTGCAGACCCTTAATCATCCTCTGGACACCTTGGATCTTATGAGTGGTGAAAAATTGGATGAGAGTGGTGAATGTCCAAATGGTGAATGTCCAAGTGGTGAATATTTGGATAACAACAATGAATGTCCAGATAATACAAATGAGCACAATTTGGAGGATGAGAATAGTCAAGCTCTAATAGAAGTGGTACAACCAGTTACTCAACCAACTACTTCCCCCCTTTCACAATGTACCAGTTGATCAATTGCTTCAAACAGTCGAGCCCATGTCGGAGTCTCAGGTAACTTCTGAAACCCAACTAAAGGTACTACCCAATCGAACCACAAGAGGAAAACCTAGAGTAAACTATGAACCTCTTCTTAACGCTAAGTCTCAGTATCCCTCAAGTAATTTTGTTTCTCACCATAGATTGTCAAAGGAAAGCGAAGCATTTGTGAATCAATTATCTACTATATCTATTCCTAGTAGTGTGCAGGAGGCTTTGAAATATTCTAGATGGAGGGAAGCAATGAATGAATAAATGAGGTCCCTCCACAAGAATTCAACATGGGAAGTGGTTGACTTACCTGTAGGAAAGACACCAGTTGGATGTAAGTGGGTTTTCACTATTAAATACAAAGCTGATGGTACCATTGAACAGCTCAAAGCAAGGCTTGTCGCCAAGGGATATACTCAAACCTATGGGATTGATTATATGGAGACATTCACACCCACGGCAAAAATCAATATTGTTCGTATTCTACTATCTCTGGCTGTGAATCTAGACTGACTCTTACACCAATTCGATATAAAGAATGCTTTTTTGCACGACTATCTCCAAGAAGAAGTATATATGGAGTTGCCTCCTGGATGTATTATGCAGACCAAAGGAAGCAAACAGGTCTGTAAATTGAGGAAGTCCTTATATGGTTTGAAGTAGTCCCCTAGGGCGTGGTTTGGAAGGTTCATGAACTTTATGAAGTCTATTGGATACAAGCAAAGCAACTCAACTCATACTCTCTTCTTGAAGAATAATAAAGAAGCCATCACAATTCTTATTGTATATGTTGATGATATGATAGTGGCTGGAAATGATCCTGAAGAAAAGAAGGCATTGCAGAGTCATCTTGCCCAAGAGTTTGAAATGAAAGTTCTCGGTCAATTAAAATACTTCCTTGGAATTGAAGTGTCGAGATCAAAGAAAGGGATTTTTCTGTCTCAACGAAAATATACATTAGATCTGTTGAAAGAAACTAGTATGACAGCATGTAGTCCATCCAGCACCCCTATGGAAGAAAATCTAAAACTAGGCACCCATCCAAATCAGGTTCATGCTAACAAGGAACGTTATCAGAGACTAGTTGAGAGGTTAATGTACCTTGCACATACCAGACCTGATTTAGCTTATGTACAAAGTGTGGTCAATCAGTTCATGCACTCTCCAGGAGAAGAACATATGAATGTTGTCATCCGAATCTTGCACTACTTGAAATCTCCAAAAAAGGGAATTTTGTTTTAAAAGGGGGACAATCTGAATATTAAAGGTTATACCGATGCTAATTGGGCTGGGTCAATCAAGGATAGACGATCTCCATCTGGATACTTCACATTTGTAGGTGGAAATTTAGTTACTTGGCGAAGTAAGAAACAAGAGGTGGTTGCTAGATCCAGCGCTCAAGCCGAGTATAAGGGAATGGCCAAGGCAGTATGCGAATTATTATGGATTAAGAATCTAATGCAAGAGTTACATATTGAACAGATAAGTCTTATGAAGTTATACTGCGATAACAAGGCAGCATGTGATATTGCCCACAACCCAGTTCAACACGATCGAACTAAATATGTTGAGGTTGATAAGCACTTTATCAAGGAGAAACTGAAAGCAAAGCTTATTGAAGTTCCTCATGTTCGATCTCAAGACCAGCTCGCTGATGTGCTGACCAAGGCAGTGTCCAACCAAGCATTTAACAGCTGTCTCGACAAGTTGGCCATGAGTGATATCTATGCACCAACTTGAGGGGGAGTGCTGACATTTTGAGTGATTATCTCCTAGCTGTTGCACCTCTGTCCATACTCCACGACTGCCTCCTTCTTTCCTTTTGTTTCCTTTGTTGTAAGCTGTACATAATAAACTAGGATCTCTGATTTTATTAGTTTGTATCTTGGTAGTTATTGCTTTCCTAGATTAGCCTATCATGATCCTAAACTTTAGGATCCTACCTTGTGTGAAACACAAAGCCCTTTTGTCTTTATTCAACAAATATGGGTTGTTGGAGCAGGCCAGTGGGCAGCCCATGTCATTTCCTGCATGCCCATGTGAAGTCCTGCAGCTGCCCATGCCATATACATGCAGCCCATGTCATTTCCTACATGCCCATGTGAAGTCCTGCAGCTGCCCATGCCATATACATGCAGCCCATGTCATTTACTGCATGTCCATGTGAAGTCCTGCAGCTACCCATACCATATACATGCTGCCCATCTCGCAGTGAAGCCCATACATGTTGCCAGCCGCTCCATACCACCCATGTGAATGCTGCCAGCCGTCCCACATGTCAACCAGCGCAGACCCACGTCTCCATTATTTCAGCAATCTGCCCGAATGCCTATAAAAGGGCATGTTTGCAGCTCAAAAAAAAACTGAACAACCCGAAGCATCTCCCTTTTTTCTAGTTTATCCTATTGTAATTAGAGAAATTTGTATACTCCTAATTCAAGAAAGAGGTATCATTATTCTCTTCTTGTAATTAGAGAGAAGTTGTATCATCACTTTTTTATAGTGGATTCCTTCTAGCCTTGCCCATGGTTTTTCCTCAATTTGTTTGGGGTTTTCCACATAAATCTTGGTGTTAATTCCTATTTTCTCATTCCTTATTTTAGTTGTGCAATACTGTTCCTACCCATTTAATTTCCTAACAGTGGTATCAGAGCCTTGGGTTACAGCCTTTGGGTTGGGTTTACTATTCACGGTTACTATTCACACGTGTCACCAGATACTTTTATAGTATTGTGAATGTATACAAGATTTGTTCAAGTATACAGTTCCATTCATTTACGATACAGTTCACGTATACGGCATTGACCACGGTGAAAAAGTGGGAGCCAATTTAGTGGAGGAACATATCTTATCTACTACAATGGAAACAAAGAATGAAATTGAGAAGTTCAATGGGGGTAATTTCTCCCTTTGGAAATTGGATGAAGGCGGTCTTAAAAAAGGACAATGCTTAGCAACAATTGGAGACAGACCAACAGGGATAACTAATGAAAAATGGATCAAGATGGATGACAATTTTGTGGCCAATCTTCATCTAGCATTGGCAGATTTGGTGTTATCAAACATTGCGGAGAAGAAGTCAATAAAAGAAATTTGGGATGCGCTAACAAAGCTCTATGAGGTTAAGTCACTTCACAATAAAATCTTCTTAAAGAGGCGACTCTACACTCTATGAATGAGTGAATCCACATCGATTACGGATCACATCAACAACCTTAATACATTGTTTTCCCAACTGATAACGTTAGGCCATAAGATTGAGCCAACTGAACGAGCGGATCTTCACTCCAAAGTCTACCTGATTCGTATGATCAACTCATTATCAACTTAACAAATAATATTCAGTCAGAAAATCTAGTCTTCGATGATGTTAGCGGCTGTTCTGGAAAAGGAATCCAGGCGCAAAAACAAGGAAGACAGATTGTCTAGTTCTCAACAAGTTGAGGCACTACCGATGACGAGAGGAAGATCAACAGAATGTGCCTTTAGTGGGAGTCACAATCATGGTAGATCAAAGTCAAGGAGTAAGAAGAATTTTAAATGCTACAATTGTGGCAAAAGGGGGCACATCTCGAAGGATTGTTGGTACAAGAAGAAGAATGCAGGGAAAGCTCCAAAGGATAAAACTTCTCAAGGATATGCTGCGAGTACCTCTAGTGATAGCGAAACCCTATACAGCAAAGCGGAAACTATCGCTAAAGGTGTTAAGAATCTCACTGATGTATGGATCATGGATTCAGAAGCAACTTGGCACATGACCTCTCGCCGAGATTGGTTCCAATCATATGAACTTGTTTCAGGCAGATCTAAGATCATAGGTAATGATCATGCCTCAGAGATCGCTGGTGTTGGTATTATCAAATTGAAGACGTACGAAGGTACTGTTAAAATGTCAACCTAGAATATCTTTGTAAATAAAAAACAAATTAGGAAAGTGAGTAATTATGGGGGATTTTGATTTCATTTAATAGGAAAATTATTTCCTTGATTAGAATAGGTTATTGTATTATATATTGGATTGTACGTAAGAACAAAATTATGAAAGAAATATTTTTTTCCAATCTTTTCTTCTTTCATGGTATCAGAGCTAGGGTTTCTTAAACCCAGCTAAAACAATGGCTGACAGCAGAGATTCTATCTCTGCCACAAACATCACCGGTGATTCAGAGGTTACGTCCGGTGGGAGTTTGAATGATAACACAGTTTTTCCATTTTCACTGGAAAAATTAAACGGAAAAAATTTCCGTGAATGGGCTCAGTCCATTAAACTAGCAATTAAGGGAAAAGGAAAGATTGATTACCTTACCGGTGAGCGAAGGAAACCAGATCCATCCAACGCCGTCGCCTTGCAAAGATGGAGGTCCGAAAATTCCATGGTCACAGCTTGGCTCGTCAATTCAATGCAACCATCAATCGGAAAAATTTATTTGTTTTTGCCGACGACGAAGGAGGTCTGGGAAGCCGTACGCGAGACGTACTCCGATGGCGAGAGTTACTCTCAAATCTTCGACATCAAGACCCGATTGTGGCAGATGAGGCAAGGCGAGAGAGGGGTTACCGAGTATTTCATGGAGATGAGTCATCTCTGGCAGGAGCTCGATCTGAGCATTGACGAAGAGTGGGAGTGCTCCGGCGATAGCACACGATACCGAAGGAGGCTCGAAAACGAGAGGGTCATCAAGTTTCTTGCCGGCCTGAATCGAGAGCTCGACGACGTGAGAGGACGGATCCTTGGCCGGCGCCCTCTCCCTTCAACCCGAGAAGTTTTCGCAGAGGTCGGGCGTGAGGAGAACAGGAGACGGGTAATGTTGCGACCCCAAAATGATTCCGCTGGGCTGGACCCGGCTGCACGTGGATCTGCCCAAAAATTAGATGGGCCGCACACCGGGCCGGACGCTTCAGCCCTTACATTAAAAGGCCGCCCTTACATTAAAAGGCCCAGGAGGACCTAGTCAACGGCCACAAAGAGGTAAAATGTGGTGTGAACATTGTCGAAAAACAGGTCATTCAAAAACTACCTGCTGGGAGATTCATGAAAAACCGGCAGACTGGAAACCGAGACAATACCACAAAAATCGTGGGTACCAGGCCCACACTGGCGGGTCAAATAAAAGATCACAAGGAGAGAACAATGATACCCCATCCGGCAGTGTATTCAGTCCTGAACAGTTGGATCAGTTATATAAGATGTTTTCATCAATGCAAACATTGGGTCAGTCTTCCTCTGGTTCTCTAGCTCATCGAGGTAATCATCTGACAGCTTTAAAAACTACATCTTGTTACAAATGCCCTTGGATAATTGATTCGGGTGCATCCGATCATATGGCTGGGTCATATCAATATTTTTCATCCTACTCCCCATATGCCGAGAATTTGAAGGTAAAAATTGCAGATGGGTCTCTCTCACCAGTTGCTGGAAAATGAAGTATTCGCATATCTGATTCCTTAACTTTACAATCAGTCTTACATGTCCCCAAGTTATCCTGCAATCTATTATCTATCAGTCAGTTAACAAAAGACTCAAATTGTTCCGCTAAATTTGTTTCCTCCCATTGTGTTTTTCAGGACCTATCATCGGGGAAGACGATTGGCACTGCTAAAGCGTATGAGGGACTCTACTACTTTGAGGAGGCAAGTTTGAGTGAATTATGTAATACTGCAATTTGTGTTTCTGCATCTACTTCTAAAAATAGTGAACTTTTGTTATGGCATTCACGGATGGGTCATCCCAATTTTCAATATTTAAAACGTTTGTTTCCTTCTCTTTGTTCAAATAAAATGGCTTCTGAGTTTCAATGTGAAGTATGTGAACTTGCTAAACATCGTCGTACTTCTTTTCCATCATCCATATACAAACCATCTCGCCCATTTGCTATGTTTCACAGTGATGTATGGAGTCCCTCACGTTCCCTAAATCACACCAATACAAAATGGTTTGTGACCTTTATCGATGACCATACTCGTCTTTGTTGGGTCTACTTACTGAAAGACAAAACTGAAGTCCGTTCCATTTTTATCAATTTTCATACCATGATTCATACACAGTTCCTAACTCATATTCAAATCCTACGTACTGATAATGGTACGGAATATTTCAATACCATCCTGGGAACTTATCTTCAAGATCATGGGATTGTTCATCAAAGTTCTTGTGTGGATACCCCTCAACAAAATGGGGTTGCTGAATGAAAAAATAGACATATACTTGAAGTCGCCCGGGCTTTAATGTTTACTACCCACATGAAACATTATTTTTGGGGCGATGCCATTTTAATAGCCACACATCTCATTAATAGAATGCCAAGTCGAGTACTCTCATTTGTCACTCCTCTACAGAAATTTCAGGAAAACTTTCCTAACTCTCGATTCCCTTCCAGTCTCCCACTGAAAATTTTTGGCTCTACTGCGTTTGTTCATGTCCATGCACACCACCGCGATAAATTGGATCCTCGTGCCATTAAATGTGTTTTCATTGGTTATTCACCTACCCAAAAAGGCTACAAATGCTATGACCCGGTCTCAAAACGACTGTTCGTTAGTCTTGATGTTACATTTTTTGAAACCACTCCTTATTTCTCAAAGCCTTCTCTTCAGGGGGAGAAATGGAGGAGTGAAGATCGGTTCTTTGATTCTTTTACTATTGAATCTGCGGTTACTCCAGTTACTTCATTCCCTGGCCCGTCTATTGAGTCTTCCATTACAGTACTTCCTGATCTGCCAAACACAACTGAACACTTACCCTCAGGGGGAGATGTAGGAGAACAAAACAACGCAGACATACTGGTTTACTCAAGAAAGCCGAAAACAAAGGAGAAGGAGAACCTCATATCTGAAGCACCAATAGCGTTGGACCCGGTGATGGCTCCGAATAATCATGATCTGGTAATTGAGTCTTCTTCTGACAATTCTGCACCTGATGATATCAATCTACCTATTGCAATCAGAAAACAAACCAGGTCATGTACTCAATATCCTTGGTCGAAATACATGTCTTATAAAAGCTTGTCTACAGGATATCGTGCATTTGTCTCTAATCTGGACAGGACGAAAGTACCAAAAAACATTCAGGAAGCTCTAGAAATACCAGAATGGAGAGAGGCAGTCTTGGAAGAAATGCGAGCCCTAGAAAAAAATGGAACTTGGAAGTTGACAGATTTACCGAAAGGGAAGAAGCCAGTAGGTTGTAAATGGGTTTTCACAGTGAAATGTAAATCTGATGGAACAGTTGAAAGATATAAAGCCAGACTTGTTGCAAAAGGCTTTACACAGACCTACGGCATTGACTATATTGAGACATTTGCTCCAGTGGCAAACTTAAATACAGTTCGGGTTCTCTTGTCCCTAGCAGCCAATTTAGATTGGCCACTACAACAACTTGATATCAAAAATGCTTTCTTAAATGGAGAATTAGAAGAGGAAGTTTACATGACTATACCACCAGGATTCAGTAGAACAAGTGAAGAAGACAGAGTGTGTAAACTAAAGAAATCATTATATGGCCTCAAACAATCTCCAAGAGCGTGGTTCAATAGATTTGCAAAGGTACTAAAGAATCAAGGGAATCGACAAGGGCAATCAGACCATACACTATTCTTCCAACAGTCTCAAGGAGGTAAGAAAACAATTCTAATAGTGTATGTTGATGATATAATTCTTACTGGTGATGATACTGTAGAAATGGAGAGATTGAAGAAGGTTCTGGCTACTGAATTTGAAGTTAAAGACTTGGGATAGATGCGGTATTTCTTGGGCATGGAAGTGGCAAGAACAAAAGAGGGGATTAGTGTTTCTCAACAAAAGTATGTTACTGACCTCCTAGTTGAAACTGGCATGCTAGGGTGCAAACCCAGCGAAACCCTGATAGAAATAGTAAAGAGGGTTGAAGATTGTGGAAAACCAGTAGAAAAGGAGAGGTATCAGAGATTGGTTGGCAAACTGATCTACCTATCACATACCAGACCAGATATTGCATTTGCAGTTAGTGTAGTAAGTCAACACATGCACTCACCAAAGGAAGTTCACTTCGATGCCGTATACAAGATCCTTAGATACCTCAAGGGATCCCCAGGAAGAGGACTCTTCTTCAAGAAATGTGAGAGCAAGGAAATAGAGATCTTTACAGATGCAGATTGGGTAGGATTAGTGGAAGATAGAAGGTCCACCACAGGATATTGTACATTCGTTTGGGGAAATCTCGTGACTTGGAGAAGCAAAAAACAGAATGTGGTGGCTCGTAGTAGTGCTGAAGCTGAATTCAGGGCACTCGCTCAAGGGATTTGTGAAGGATTGTGGTTACGAAAACTATTGGAGGAATTACGGGTACTGGTAAACCTTCCTATCAAACTCTATAGTGACAATAAGGCAGCTATTAGCATCTCTCTTAATCCAGTCCAACATGACAGGACTAAACATGTGGTGGTAGATAGACACTTCATCAAAGAAAAAATTGAAGAGGGAATTATATGTATTACTTATGTACCAACCAAGGAACAAACTGCAGATATTCTCACTAAAGGCTTGGACGACAGAGTTTTGATGATCTTATTAACAAGTTGGAGATGATTAACATTTATGATCCAACTTGAGGGGGAGTGTTAAAATGTCAACCTAGAATATCTTTGTAAATAAAAAACAAATTAGGAAAGTGAGTAATTAGTGAGTAATTATGGGGGATTTTGATTTCATTTAATAGGAAAATTATTTCCTTGATTAGAATAGGTTATTGTATTATATATTGGATTGTAAGTAAGAACAAAATTATGAAAGAAATATTTTTTTCCAATCTTTTCTTCTTTCAGGTAGGATTCACACTATTCAAGGGGTACGACATGTGAAGGGCTTGAAGAAAAATTTACTGTCTCTTGGACAGTTGCATGACCTTAGCTGCAAGACTCGTATTGAAAATGGGATCTTCAAGGTTGTCAAAGGCACGCTTGTAGTGATAAAGGCAGAAAAGATCATGGAAAATCTATACATGCTGCTTGGAAATACGATACAACAGGGAGACGCATCAGTTGCATCAACTCAAGAAGAATCAATGATAATGTGGCATTGTAGACTTGGCCACATATCTGAACGTGGTTTGAAGATCCTTTCATAGCGTAATCTTCTTCCCGAGCTTAAATAAGTAAGTCTACCTTCCTGTGAGCACTGTATTACAAGTAAGCAACATAGATTAAAATTTGATAAATCTACTGCCAAAACCAAACACATTTTAGACTTAATTCACTCAAATGTTTGGGAATCACCAGTTGCATCCCTAGGAGGAGAAAATTATTTTGTATCATTTATTGATGACTATTCCAGGAGATTATGGGTATTTCCAATTAAGAAGAAGTTTGATGTGTTTCAAGTATTTAAAGAATTCAAAACGCAGGTGGAACTTGAATCTAGAAAAAGAATCAAGTGTTTAAGGACAAATAATGGAGGAGAATATACAGACGGCAATTTTATTTTATTTTGCAATCAAGAGGGTATTCAAATGCAGTTCACTGTTGCACATACACCTCAGCAAAATGGCGTAGCAGAGCGGATGAACAAAACCCTATTGAAAAAGGACCAGAGCCATGTTGAAGACTGCAGATCTAGCCAAGTCATTCTAGGCTGAAGCAATCAAAACCGCTTGTTATGTAATAAATCGGTCACCGTCAACAGCAATTGGTTTGAAGACACCAATGGAGATGTGGATCAGTAAGCCAACCCAATATTCTTCTCTTCACATATTTGGATGTCCTACATATGTGATGTATAATACCCAGGAAAGAACTAAAATGGACCCAAAGTCCAGGAAATGCATATTCTTAGGTTATGTTGACGAAGTCAAGGGGTATCGCCTATGGGATCCCACTGCCCGCAAGGTCTTAGTCAGCAAGGATGTGATATTTGCACAAAATGAACTGCAAGATAAAGAAAACAATAACACTCTAAAAATGACTACTATTGTTCAGATAGAAGAAAAGAAATATTCTTCTGAAGCCACACCAGAGCATGAGGAACAAGAATCAAATAAGGTCAATGATATAGAAATTCGACGTTCAGTATGCGAGACAAAGAAACCATCATAGCACTCAGATTATGTCATGGCAAGCAATACTGCATATTGTCTTCTAACAAAAGATGGAGAGCCATCAACTTTTCATGAGGTGATGTTTCTCTGTGGATGACAACAATGCAGAAAGAAATTGAAGTCTTGTATAGAAATAAGACATGGGAACTTGTCCCATTGCCACACGGACGTAAAGCCATTGGAAATAAATGGGTCTATAAGATCAAGCGAGATGGCAACGATCAGTTGGAGCAATATTGTGCAAGACTGGTGATGAAAGGAAGGGTATGCTCAGAAAGAAGGTATTGATTATAACGAGATATTTTCTCCAGTTGTTAGACTTACTACTATCAAAATTGTATTGGCTAAGTGTGTTGTGTTTGATTTATATCTAGAGCAGTTAGATGTGAAAACTACTTTTCTTCATGGAGAACTTGAAGAAGAGATTTACATGCTCCAATTAGAAGGTTTTGAAGAAAAAGGAAAAGAAAACTTGGTTTACGGGTTAACCAAATCTCTGTACGACTTAAAGCAGGTGCCAAGATGTCGGTACAAGAGATTTGATTCCTTCATAATTAGCCTCAGATACAATAGATTCAGTGCAAACCATTGTACGTACTACAAGAGGTTTGGTAATAATGATTTCATTATTGTGCCGTTGTATGTAGATGATATGTTGGTTGTAGACCCCAACAAAGAAAGAGTCCAAGCATTGAAGGCACAATTAGCTAGGGAGTTTGATATGAAGGATTTGGGACTAGCAAACAAGATTCTAGGGATGCAAATTAACCGAGACAGAAAAGACAAGAAGATTTGGCTTTCTCAAAAGAATTATTTGAAGAAAGTCTTGCGACGCTTCAATATCCAAGATTGTAAGCCAATTTCTACCCCACTTCCTGTCAATTATAAATTATCCTCAAGTATGTGTCCTCGCAATGAAGCAGAGATAATGGAAATGCCTCGAGTGTCGTATGCATCAGCAGTGGAAAGCCTAATGTACGCTATGATTTGTACGAAACTAGATATTGTTCAGGCAATCGGTACGGTCAGTTGGTTCATGGCGAATCCTGGTAGAGAGCATTGGAATGTTGTGTAGAGGGTCCATAAGATACATCAAAAGGACCTCAGATGCTACATTATGTTACAGAGGATCGGAATTTATTGTCAGGGGATATGTTGATTCAAATTTTGCAAGTGATCTAGATAAAAGAAATCCACTACTGGTTATGCGTTTACTCTTGCAGGAGGAGCGGTAAGCTGGGTATCACAGTTACAAACTGTTGTGGCATTGTCAACGACTGAAGCCGAATACATGGCAGCTACTTAGGCTTGCAAGGAGGCAATCTGGATTAAAAGGTTAATGGAAGAACTCGAGCACATACAAGAGAGGATTCTTTTGTATTGTGATAGAGTGCCTTGCATATTGCAAGGAATCTGACTTTTCATTCCAGGAAAAAACACATCGGAGTACAGTATCACTTTGTTCAAGAAGTTGTGGAGGAAAGAAGTGTGGACATGCAATAGATTCACACCAAAAACAACCTAGCATATGTTATGACAAAACCAATCGACGCTGACAAGTTCATATGGTGTAGATCCTCTTATGGCCTAACAGAAACGTAAGTGGCATGAAACTGGCAAGACTAGAAAGGATGAAAAGATGTTTGAAAATGGCTTTAAGTGGGAGAATGTGAAATGTAAAGCCCTTTTGTCTTTATTCAACAAATATGGGTTGTTGGAGCAGGCCAGTCGGCAGCCCATGTCATTTCCTGCATGCCCATGTGAAGTCCTGCAGCTGCCCATGCCATATACATGCAGCCCATGTCATTTACTGCATGCCCATGTGAAGTATATGGCAGCCCATGCCATTTACTGCATTACCATGTGAAGTCCTGCAGCTGCCCATGCCATATACATGCTGCCCATCTCGCAGTGAAGCCCACACATATCGCCAGCCACTTCATACCACCCATGTGGATGCTGCCAGCTGTCTCACATGTCAACCAGCGCAGACCCACGTCTCCATTATTTCAGCAATCTGCCCAAATGCCTATAAAAGGGCATGTTTGCAGTTCAAAAAAAATTGAACAACCCGAAGCATCTCCATTTTTTCTAGTTTCTCCTATTGTAATTAGAGAGATTGGTATACTCCTAATTCAAGAAAGAGGTATCATTGTTCTCTTCTAGTAATTAGAGAAACGTTGTATCATCCTTTTTTATAGTGGATTCCTTCTAGCCTTGCCCATGGTTTTTCCTCAATTTGTTTGGGATTTTCCACGTCAATCTTGGTGTCATTCTTATTTTCTCATTCCTTATTTTAGCTGTGCAATACTGTTCCTACACATTTAATTTCCTAACACCTTGTACAGTGCCTATTTATACCATCGATTAGAAGAGAAGATTCAAAAACCTTAATGATGATGGTGCAAAGGAGAAAGAAAATATATCCACCAAAGAATGTTAAAAAACTTGAACATTTGAGCAACTTACTTGGTGAATGTTCTGACAAGACATTTTGAGGTTGAAACAACTGCTTTTGCTGCTCAATTAGATGCTGTGGCCAGAGCAATGTGCTTGATGTCTGAAGTTCTTGCTGTAATGGATTTGGCTCATCCTGTATCTTTGCCAACTTTGAATGAACTCGAGACAGCGCTTGCTGCTCTGATGGCTGTGGTTTTGTCTGTTGCCCTTGGGTCGGGACTGAGATTGAAGGTTTTTGCTGGGTGTACTGCTGCACTGCAACCCCAGCTTGTTGCAGCATATGTTCGGAGTACTGATTCTTTATACTAGAGTCACCAGATTGGGCTCCAAGCAATTGCTGCCGCAGCTGTAGTCCACACACATTACTTTGCTCACCCCACTGGTGCTGATGCACATTTGAACTATCGCCTTTTTTACCCAATAACTGTTGCGACTGCAGCCGTGACTGAATGCTGGGGACACAAGTTTGTTCCTTGACAGACTGGATCTGTTCTCTGCTTGTGGGATTTGATTGTTGTCCAATTAACAGCTGCTGCTGTTGGGATTGAAACATAGTCTGCTGCAGCATTGGTATTTGCTGTTGATGGATAACAGGGGCCTGGTGAGGCAGTCGGTGTTGCCTGGTAAGTGCCTGGGGATGTTGCTGAACTCCAGACTGTATTGACAATTTTGAAGATTTCTTATTCTGCTGAAGACCAGACGATAGAACTGACTGCATCTTACGAGGCTGCTGAGTAGATGATGCTTGCATCACAGATTGCTGGGAAGTTTGCATCCGAGTGGGATGCGAAAGATTCTGCTGCTGCTGCTGCTGGGTGTGAGTTTGTGGCTCATGATGAAATTTTTTCCAAATTTGAGACTCTTGGTGGTGCTGTTGGGGCACAAGTTTCTTTGAATGTGGGGCTCCTTGCATATGACTTTGAGAATTAGAAGGCACCCCTTGTCCCATTGATGTTCCTGTGGAATCCTGCAAAATGCCAGAGATGTACTGCAAATTTTGATCCAGGCCAACAGCATTAGGAGCAGCTGTGGGATTGGCAGCACTTTGCCCTACAGTAGATCCAATGTTATTCTGAGTGTTCTGGGATAACAGTTGCTGGCGTAAGTGAGACTGATTAGCCAATGGAATAGAGGGTGATTGCCTTCGTTCATGCTCCCGTGACTGAATACAATGTGATGCTATTCAAAATTGAACATTTCAAAAGGGCCAAAACAGATAATATGTTATGGATTAAAACTTGTGAAATAGAAGTTCTTAAACACATATTTGAGATTCTATAAAATTAATACTCTGTTTTGAGAAACAAACAAAGGAAAGGAAAAGAAAAGAAAATGAAGATATGTTGGTTTGCTTTGGTTTATAATACAAGGAAGAGAGAGCATAAATCTGGAGGGAAAAGCCTTTCCTTCCTAGCATTGTCTGCAATCCGCCCAAAAATGGCCACTTGAAGAAGTACTCATGACTCAAAGTGGGCCAAACTGCTTTTGAGCTTTTTAACCTACATTAATGGTTCATAGGTCATAAAGCTATAAAATGAAGGATGAAGTTATAAACTTATAATTTTAATTTATTCCTTTTACTTTCCACCCTCAACCTATACATGTGAAAGCAAATGCTTCTTGCTTCCCTAGTATATTAATTTCTCTTCCCTTCCTTTCCATTCCATTCCACCTTCCCTCAAGTTTGGGGTCATTTTCCATTCCATTCAAAGAAACTTGTGCCCCAAAAAAAAACATCAGATCAAGGGCAGCACAAGACCAGGGGGTTCTGGCAGATCTGAAATTTAAACATGGTCAGCATTCTAATAATAACAAATTTAATGTTCTGAATTAAATTAGAAATTGGTCAAATTACTTGATTATAAATGCAAGAAAATCAACATGAAGAAAATAAGATAGATGTGGGAGATGGGGGCACATCTCCATGAGGAAATATCTTGAGACTAAGAAAACAAATGTACAGTACTCTTGATTCACAGATACTATGAAGCGCACAACATTAAGGGAAAGCAGAGACAAACCATCTGGAAAGAAGCCACAAAGAGTATATATAGACATCGCAACTGATGCATTATTTGTAGTGCTCACTATTTTAGGAACAGGTTGAGTAATAAAACTATAGAGTCCAACGGGTGAGAGAGAGTATACAATACTCTTGATTTACAGTAACTTTGTGGCATGCTGTGTGAACAACACAAAGGAAAAGCTGACCCAAACCACCTGGAAAGAAGCCACAAGGGGTAAATATAGACAACTGATGCATTATTTGTCATGTTCACCATATTTAGGAATAGGTTGAGTACTGAAAATATAGAGTATAAAGGCTGAGGGAGAATGATAAAGACCAAAATGAGATCATCAAGAAATAGTCTCATATCTCCTTCTGGACATATAGCATTTCACTTAGAGGATTGTATGAGCAGAACTGTTCAGCCAACTAAAACTAATAAGGTTCTCAAGTGCTCATTATACTGAAAGTATTAAAGAAATGCAAACGTCAGATATTAGCAAACCTGAGTACAAATATGAAAAGCATACCCTAATGCATGTGACATGTAATTGACAACTGCAAGCTAATGAAGTTTCTTTTGCTACACTGCACAAAAAGCAACTTATTTTTCATGATACTACCTGGATCTCGAGGATTTTCATGTGTGCAGGTACAGCTGGAGCTCAAAGGTTTAGCAGCAGTATTATTATTTACTGCAACCACCGCCTGCAACTTCATCGATATCTTATGCAGATAATCTTGCTGAATGTACAATTTGGAAAAAAAAAAAAAAAAATTAATACATCCTCAGAAACTATGCTTAAAAGTTCAACCTATATAAAAGTTTATGCGCACAGTTTCATATACTGACTGCCAATGTAAAGCTTAAAAAGGACGGAAAAAAAGGGGAAAAAAAAGAGATTTATTGATAACTAGCCATAGAAAATGAATATGCAACTATAAGAACCACTGTGCTTTTAATTAAGACTAAGTGGAAATCAACACTGCATGCTCCTAATAATACTATTAAGTATTGTAGGATTTATGAACGACCATAGATCAAGTCCCAGTGCAAATGTTGGCTATCTATGTATGATGTTGTTAATGTGTTAAAACATACCTGGCTTGTGGCAGCTGTATATACCCTTTCCTCAAACTTTATAGCAATCTTTTGAACTTCTGATAATGTCTGTGGTCCCGTGGATTGAACATGCTTCTGTAACTTCTCCAGTCTACAAAATTTTTAATACAAAAAAAAGATTACTGGGTATGCTGGCTAGGAGAAGTTAGGCAAAACTAAACAATCTCACAATGGGTACAGAATGTAGAATCATATAGCTTGCAAAGAAAGTCACTATGCTAATCAACCACTTCAATTACCTTCATGCAAATTGCCCTTCCCCAAATTTTGTCAAAGAGTAGTAAAGGAAAAGAAGAAAAAAATGAAGTATTGAATCACCTGTTTGCCAAAGGGATGCTATTGAGCAGGGGGATTAATATTCCTTAACCCAATGAAGGGTGAAAGGGACAACCAGGGGAATGGATTAAGTTAGTCAGTCCTTTGGGGCAAGAGGTTATGGTGTCTATTGCTCCTAATTCAAATCATCAGAAAAAGAAAAAGGTACAGAGAGTTGAATAAGTTGG
This sequence comes from Malania oleifera, assembly GCF_029873635.1. Lineage (NCBI taxonomy): Eukaryota > Viridiplantae > Streptophyta > Magnoliopsida > Santalales > Ximeniaceae > Malania > Malania oleifera. Next base: position 88,918,222 of record NC_080425.1, read on the forward strand.
TGCATGGTATTTTTTATTTTTTTTATTTTCCATATTGTGAGCGTGGGAGAGGTGTTCAAGTATGAATAAGGGGCATAAAATTGTTGAACTATGACTATTAGTTGGAATGTTAGAGGTAGAGGTGACCTTAGGAAGTAGAGGCTGATTAGGAAGGCAATTGAATAGGGCTGTGACTAAGGGCATTTGGGATCCTCATTTTAAGGATTGGGAATTTCCTCCTTTGAGCAGCTCACCAGGCAGATTGTGCTTCTAGAGTTGATTATCCTGTAGGTTTTTTTCCTCTTCTTTTTTACTAGATATTAAACAACGGGGCAACAGGTGGTTCTCTTGTTATGTTCCTCCAAGGTGCGCTCTCAGATCCTATCTTTCGATTGACCTGTGTGCAGCATAGGGTTTCTGTTAAATTGAGGGGCCAACCTTGATGTAGTCAGGTTTCCTACAGGAAAAGGAAAATAAATAAGAAAAATAAAGGATTACTGCTACAGGATAACATTTTTTTTTATAACACTTTTATCTGGAGGAAGATGACTTCAGAAGAGTGGAGTCCAATATTGGATGATAAGGTGTCTCCATTGAAAAGACCATTTTAGGAGGAGCAGCTAAGGATTGCTGTGCTTGGGATGAAGGGTGATGGTGCCTGGCCCAAAATTTTTTGCTAAAGCTTGATATACACTGTTGGCCCATAACGTAATTGCTTAAGCTTTTAGGCAAAGCGGTTATCTCACAGATTTTAATAGAGCTTTTTGTGGGGATGTGTTGAGAAATGAGTTGTAAAGGGTTTTACATGAATTTTGAAGGATTTTTGGCTTATTAGCTCATGAGTAGTGCATGCAAGATTATTTCCAAGGTTCTTGCTAATAGGTTGAGTGTGGTTTAGCAATACTATTTCCCATACTCAAAAGTGCATGATTATGAAAGGTTTACTCTTACAGGATAACATGTTTTTTTATAACACCTTTATCTAGAGGAAGATGACTTCAGAAGATTGGAATCCTATATTGGATGATAAGGTGTCTCCATTGGAAAGGCCATTTTAGGAGCAGGTAAAAATTGCTGTGTTTGGGATGAAGGGTGATAGTGCCTGGCCCAAACATTTTATGTTAAAGTTTGATATACATTGTTGGCCCTCAACCTAATAGCTTAAGCTTTTAGACATGTTAGATTACCACTTCACCTAAAAGCTTAAGCTATTAGGTTATGGGCCAACAATGTAAATCAAGTCTTAACACTCCACTGCGCGTGCAGCCCGACAGCATGTGGAGAGACAGCCAAACAATGAGTAATACCCATATTGGGGACACACTAATTTTTTTTAACAAACTTACACCAAATGCAGGCAACAAGACTAGAACCCAAGACCTCCTAGTAACCAACTTTGATACCATGTTAAATTACCACTTTACCTAAAAGCTTAATCTATTAGGTTGTTGGTTAACAATGTATATCAAGCCTTAATAAGGCAAAGCAGTAATCTCACAGATTTTAATCAGATTTAATAAAGCTTTTTGTTAGGATGTGTAAAGGAGGGTTTTACATGAATTTTGAAGGATTTTTGACTTATTAGCTCATGAGTAGTGCATGCAAGGTTATTGCCAAGGTTTTTGCTAATAGGTTGAGTGCGGTTTAGCAATACTATTTCCCATACTCCAAAGTGCAGAAGTATGAACGGTTCCAAATTTCCCATATAAAGACTGGACGTAGGCAAGTTTTAGATGTTGTACTGGTAGCCCAATGAACTAGTGAAGGATATGCACAGGAGAAAGGATAAAGGCATCGCCTTTAAGTTTGATTCTAAGAAAGCCCATGATCATGTTAGTTTGGAGCCTTTTAGAAAAGGTTATGGCAAAGAAGGGTTCTGGATGTGGAGGTCTTGGATGTGGGGTTGCTTGTCCAGTGATCCTTTCTCAGTCATTATTAATGAGGAACCTAAATTTTGTTTAAGGCTCCAAGGGATGTTAGGGCAGGAGACCCTTTGTCTCCTTTTTTATTTGAGCAGGATGATATATAGGCTTGTAGCAGGGGGTTTTATCCAGGAGATTGCAGTATTTTTGGGGAAGGAGGGGGGAGGGGAGGGTGAAAGATTTGTTGCATCTCACTTGCAGTTTGAAGATAATACCAATTTTCCTGTCTCACCACAGGGATTCCTTTAGGAATCTTTTTACTCTTCTTCAAATTCTTGAGACAGTTCTAGTTTGACGATTAATATGGTTAGATGGTATTACTGCAATAAATCTGGGGACTTCTTTCTTTAGCACATAGTGATGTCTTGAAGTGACCTTTGAGTGTTTAGGGGTTTCTTTGAGTGGAAACTGTGTATTTGGCATTTTGGGACCTTGTAGTTGCTAAAGTGCATGAGCGTCTTGACAGGTGGAATTTGGAAAGGGTGCATTGTTTTCTTTGGGTGAGCACAGCACTTTTATTTAGGATTGTCTTTCTACAATTCCCCTTTATGTTTTGTCTTTATTTATGATATGGTGGCAGATAAGATAGAAAGATTACACAGGATTGGTAAGGGCTGGGGGAGAAGAGGGACAATTTGGTTAGTTTGGGGGTGGTTTGAACTTTAAAGGTCTAAGGAGAGGAGGTTTGGGTCTTCACAGCTTGTGCCTGAAAACACAACACTGATGGCAATAGCAGTTTCCTTCAGTTTCCCTGGGAGCTAAATTCCCTTTGGCATGAAGGGGTCGCTTGCAGGAAAATGGATGGATGCTAATATGGAATGGAAGTTCACCTCACAAACTTCCTCTTAATTTTTCTTTTCATTTGGTATAAAGTGGATGATGGATCCTGCATCTGTTTTTCGGAGGATATATGGGTGGGAGATTTCACTTGACCAGGCATTTATCTTACTAATCCCCCAATAGAGTTAAAACCAACAACATGCTGTTAGATAGGAGATCTTAAAATGCTTTATCCCTGGATGTTTGTGCTATTTGTTTTGATAGTTCTGAGACTCTCTTATAGCATTATATACTTGCTAAAGGGTTTGAGGAATAGATTATTTGATTTTTTTTCTTTTATTTTTGGATAGAGTTGGATTTGTCCAAGATTGATAGAGGCTTTTTGAAAGAAGAAACGATTGGAAAAAATATTTCTTTATTATTTTGTTCTTACATACAATCCAATATAAAATACAATTACCTATTCTAAACAAGGAAACAATTTCCTATTGAATAATATCAAATCTCCCATAATTACTCACTTTCCTAATTTGTATTTTATTTACAAAGATATTCGGGGTAGATATTTTAACACTCACCCTCAAGTTGGATCATAAATATTAATCATCTCCAACTTGCTAATAAGATCATCAAAGCTCTGTCATCCCAAGCCTTTAGTGAGAATATTTGCAGTTTGTTCCTTGGTTGGTACATAAGTCATACATATAATTCCTTCTTCAATTTTTTCTTTAATGAAGTGTCTGTCTACCTCCACATGTTTAGTCTTGTCATATTGAACTAGATTAAGAGAGATGATAATAGCTGCCTTATTGTCACTGTAGAGTTTGGTAGGAGGGTTCACCGGTACCCGTAATTCCTCCAATAGTTTTCGTAACCACAATCCTTCACAAATCCCTTGAGCGACTGCCCTGAATTCAGCTTCAGCACTACTACGAGCCACTACATTCTGTTTTTTGCTTCTCCAAGTCACGAGATTTCCCCAGACGAATGTACAATATCTTGTGGTGGACCTTCTATCTTCCACTGATCCTGCCCAATCTGCATCTGTAAAGATCTCTACTTCCTTGCTTTCACATTTCTTAAAGAAGAGTCCTTTTCCCGGGGATCCCTTGAGATATCTAAGGATCTTGTATACAGCATCGAAGTGAACTTCCTTTGGTGAATGCATGTGTTGACTTACTACACTGACTGCAAATGCAATATCTGGTCTAGTATGTGATAGGTAGATCAGTTTGCCAACCAATCTCTAATACCTCTCCTTTTCTACTGGTTTTCCACAATCTTCAACCCTTTTTACTATTTCTATCGGGGTTTCGCTGGGTTTGCACCCTAGCATGCCAGTTTCAACTAGGAGGTCGGTAACATACTTTCGCTAAGAAACACTAATCCCCTTTTTCGTTCTTGCCACTTCCATGCCCAAAAAATACCGCATCTGTCCCAAGTCTTTAACTTCAAATTCAGTAGCCAGAACCTTCTTCAATCTCTCCATTTCTACAGTATCATCACCAGTAAGGATTATATCATCAACATACACTATTAGAATTGTTTTCTTACCTCCTTCAGACTGTTGGAAGAATAGTGTATGGTCTGATTGCCCTTGTCGATACCCTTGATTCTTTAGTACCTTTGCGAATCTGTCAAACCAAGCTCTCGAAGATTGTTTGAGGCCATATAACGATTTCTTTAGTTTACACACTCTGTTTTCTTCACCTGTTCTACTGAATCCTAGTGGTATAGTCATGTAAACTTCCTCTTCTAATTCTCTATTTAAGAAATCATTTTTAATATCAAGTTGTTGTAGTGGCCAATCTAAATTGGCTGCCAGAGACAAGAGAACCCAAACTGTATTTAAGTTTGCCACTGGTGCAAATGTCTTAGTATAGTCAATGCCGTAGGTCTATGTAAAGCCTTTTGCAACAAGTTTGGCTTTATATCTTTCAACTGTTCCATCAGATTTACATTTCACTGTGAAGACCCATTTACAACCTACTGGCTTCTTCCCTTTCGGTAGATCTGTCAACTTCCAAGTTCCAATTTTTTCTAGGGCTCGCATTTCTTCCATGACTGCCTCTCTCCATTCTGGTATTTCTAGAGCTTCCTGAATGTTTTTTGGTACTTTCATCCTGTCAAGATTAGAGACAAATGCACGATATCCTGTAGACAAGCTTTTAGAAGACATGTATTTTGACCAAGGATATTGAGTACATGACCTGGTTTGTTTTTTGATTGCAATAGGTCGATTGATATCATCAGGTGCAGAATTATCAGAGGAAGACTCAATTACTAGATCAGGATAAGTCAAGGGCTCATGATTATTCGGAGGCATCACCGGTTCCAACACTCTTGGTGCCTCAAGTATGAGATTCTCTCTCTCCTTTGTTTTCGGCTTTCTTGAGTAAACCAGTATGTCTGCGTTGTTTTGCTCTCCTGCATCTCCCCCTGAGGGTAAGTGTTCAGTTGTGTTTGGCAAGTCGGGAAGTAATATAATGGAAGACTCAATAGATGGGTCAAGGAATGAAGTAACTGGAGTAATCATAGATTCAGTAGTAAAAGGATCAAAGAACCGATCTTCACTCCATTTCTCCCCCTGAAGAGAGGGCTTTGGGAAATAAGGAGTGGTTTCAAAAAAAGTGACATCAAGGCTAACGAACAGCCGTTTTGAGATCGGATCATAGCATTTGTAGCCTTTTTGGGTAGGTGAATAACCAATGAAAACACATTTAATGGCACAAGGATCCAATTTATCACGATGGTGTGCATGGACATAAACAAAAATAGTACAACCAAAAATTTTCAATGGGAGACTGGAAGGGAGTCGAGAGGTAGGAAAGTGTTCCTGAAATTTCTGAAGAGTGGTGACAAATGAGAGTGCTCGACTTGGCATTCGATTAATGAGATGTGTGGCTGTTAAGATAGCATCGCCCCAAAAATAATGTTTCATGTGGGTAGTATACATTAAAGCCCGGGCTACTTCAAGTATATGTCTATTTTTTCGTTCAGCAACCCCATTTTGTTAAGGGGTATCCACACAAGAACTTTGATGAACAATCCCATGATCTTGAAGATAAGTTCCCAAGATGGTGTTGAAATATTCCGTACCATTATCAGTACGTAGGATCTGAATATGAGTCCGGAACTGTGTATGAATCATGGTATGAAAATTGATGAAAATGGAGCGGACTTCAGTTTTGTCTTTCAATAGGTAGACCCAACAAAGACGAGTATGGTCATTGATAAAGGTCACAAATCATTTTGTATTGGTGCGATTTAGGGAACGTGAGGGACCCCATATATCACAGTGAAACATAGCAAATGGGCAAGATGGTTTGTATATGGATGATGGAAAAGAAGCACGACGATGTTTAGCAAGCTCACATACTTCACATTGAAACTCAGAAGCCATTTTATTTGAACAAAGAGAAGGAAACAAACGTTTTAAATATTGAAAATTGGGATGACCCATCCGTGAATGCCATAACAAAAGTTCACTATTTCTAGAAGTAGATGCAGAATCACAAATTGCAGTATTACATAGTTCACTCAAATTTGCCTCCTCAAAGTAGTAGAGTCCCTCATACACTTTAGCAGTGCCAATCGTCTTCCCCGATGATAGGTCCTGAAAAACACAATGGGAGGAAACAAATTTAGCAGAACAATTCGAGTCTTTTGTTAACTAACTGATAGATAACAGATTGCACGATAACTTGGGAACATGTAAAACTGATTGTAAAGTTAAGGAATCAGATATGCGAATACTTCATTTTCCAGCAACTGGTGAGAGAGATCCATCTACAATTTTTACCCTCAAATTCCCGGCATATGGTAAGTAGGATGAAAAATATTGATACGACCCAGTCATATGATCGGATGCACCCGAGTCAATTATCCAAGGACATTTGTAACAAGATGTGGTTTTTAAAGCTGACAGATGATTACCTCGATGAGCCAGAGAACCAGAGGAAGACTGACCTGATGTTTGCATTGATGAAATCATCTTATATAACTAATCCAACTGTTCAGGACTGAATGCACTGCTGGACAGGGTATCGTTGTTCTCTCCTTGTGATCTTTCAGTTGATCCGCTAGTGCTGGCCTGGTACTCACGATTTTTTTGGTATTGTCTCGGTTTCCAGTCTGCCAATTTTCCATGAATCTCCCAGCAGGTATTTTTTGAATGACCTATTTTTTGGCAATGTTCGCACCATATTTTTCCTCTTTGTGGTCGTTGACTAGGTCCTCCTGGGCCTTTTAATGCAAGAGCAGAGGCATCCGGCCCAGCGTGTAGCCCATCTAATTTTTGGGCGGATACAGGTACAGCCGGGTCCAACCCAGCAGATCCATTTTGAGGCCGCAACATCACCCGCCTCCTATTCTCTTCCCTCCTTACCTCTGCGAAGACTTCTCGGGTTGAAGGGAGAGGTCGCCGGCCAAGGATCTATCCCCTCACGACGTCGAGTTCTCGATTCAGACCGGCAAGAAACTCGAAGACCCTCTCGTTTTCGAGCCTCCTTCGGTATCGCGTGCTATCGCCGGAGCACTCCCACTCCTCATCGATGCTCAAATCGAGCTCCTGCCAGAGATGACTCATCTCCATGAAATACTCGGTAACACCTCTCTCGCCTTGCCGCATCTGCCACAATCAGGTCTTGATGTCGAAGATTTGTGAGTAACTTTCGACATCGGAGTACGTCTCACGTACGGCTTCCCAGACTTCCTTCGCTGTCAGCAAAAACAAATAAATTTTTCCGATTGATGGTTGCATCGAATTGACGAGCCAAGCCGTGACTATGGAGTTTTCGGACCTCCATCTTTGCAAGGCTACAGCGTCGGAAGGATCTGGTTTCCTTCACTCACCGGTAAGGTAACCAAGCTTTCCTTTTCCCTCAATCACCAGTTTCATGGACTGAGCCCATTCACGGAAATTTTTTCCGTTTAGTTTTTCCAATGAGAGTGGAAAGACTGTGTTATCATTCGTACCCCCACCGGACGTAACCTCTAAATCGCCGGTGATGTTTGCAGAGGAGGTAGAGCCTCTGCTGTCAACCATCGTTTAGCTGGGTTTAAGAAACCCTAGCTCTGATACCATGAAAGAAGAAACGATTGGAAAAAATATTTCTTTATTATTTTGTTCTTACATACAATCCAATATATAATACAATTACCTATTCTAAACAAGGAAACAATTTCCTATTGAATAATATCAAATCTCCCATAATTACTCACTTTCCTAATTTGTATTTTATTTACAAAGATATTCGGGGTTGATATTTTAACACTTTTTTTTTTTGCTTAGACTCAGAGGTTTTGGTAGGGGTAAGAATGCTGGCAGGATGTAGAAGTGTGTTGTTCTCACTGTCCTGGACAACCTGGCTAGAAAGAAACACATGCGTGTTCAATGGAAATGTTTTATCGATAACATTAACAGAGTTGAATTTTTTGCCTCCTTTTGGGCATTTTAGTTCGTTGTTTCAAGGGAATTCGTTTCTCTGGTTTCCAGCAAGATTTTCTTGATTTGATGCTGTTTTTTTTTTAACATTTTTTTTTCTTCGTAGTTCTTTTCTTACTTTCTTTTTCGGTATTGGGAGGATATTTTATCCTCCACTCAATATTCTGTTCTCTCACTTAATAAAGTTTCTTATTTAATTTTTTTAAAAAAAAATTGATAAATACACATAAATGTAACTTGCGAGCATATGTGTGAGCGTATCTTCAACCTTAATCTCATTCTCTTCCTTGGTCAAATCATGTTAGTTTCCGTGTTAGATCTTCCTGCCAACTAATTCCTCTTTCCAAAACAATAGGACATATGAATGAACTATAAGATAGTATTAAATTGTTTAAGCAACAATATAAACAGTCCAACAAAAGCAAATTTTCCATTAACATTTGGGACATTTTTGTTGGGGCGTGGCTCGTATGGGTGTTGGCAGCTGCACCACCCAGCCACAATTGTTGAAGCTGGAGACGGACGGCCACCAAACTCTGCCTACCATGTTGAATTGCAGCTGCCTTGTTTGACTTCCTCCCCCTCCCATATGTGTATTTATATGTGTGTAATTGAGTGTGGCAGTGTGGTGACTGGCAGCAGTTTGAGTGCAGCAGAGGGCTGTGTTGTGTGCGTGCAGAGAGCTGCATTGTGAGAGTGCAGAGAGGTGTGGTGTGTTGTGTGTGAGGCAGAGTAAATCCTTGTAGAGAGAGTGAGAGAGGAGTTGAGGGCAGCAGCCTCCTCCTTTTCCTTGTATAATTCTCCCAACGGTTATAGTGGATTTTATGCTCTCCCGTGGACGTAGGTCACAGTGGACCGAACCACGTAAATCTTGCTCGTGTTGTCTCGTATTTGTGTTGCTTAATTTTGCTTGTGCGGTTGTTGCTCGTGCATCACCTTCCAACAATTTTGTCTCTACACATAGTAGTCATTTTCATCCCATCATTAGAAGATATATATATATATTTCATTTTAAAAAGTTTTTCCCTTAATAGGTGAATAAGAGCATGCTAAGGATCACAACATGGATGTCCTGAAATAAATTTTGAACTATAAGCTAGTGTTCCAGGGACAGAAACTGAAAAACTCACAGTTCAATTCCCAAGACATAAACAAATCTTTTGCTCATTGATATCAAGGAAGTGGAAATGAGTAGAAAATAGAGTTTCAACCACCATGATTCAAAATTAGGAGCTAAACATCTACCGACTTTATCAACCAGTTCAACAAGCAAATACAATTTCTCAAAGGGAATCACAAATTCATCTACCACGCCCAACTCCTCCATGGCAGCCATAACAGCTACAGAACACAGAAAGACCCAAACTGGGAAGTGGCAAAGCTCGAGGCTGGTAGTACTAGTACCTGAATTTTAGGACTAACAACATAAATGTTTTTGAAACTGATCATAAAATCTGGGAAATAATTTTAAAGTGGTATGAGATAATTGAATTTTTAATTATATTTCTGAAGCAAACTAAAGTCAACTCAAAGGGACAACATAATTGGTGGATTAAGTAGCAATAAATTTTCAGAGAATAATGATTTAGCTGAAGCTTGGACTTGGTAGGAGATGGAACAAGAGATAAAATGTCACTTTCCTCCAGCTAACAGTGATCTACAGGCAAGGGGTTCATAAAAAGTTCACATGACAGAAACAAAGGGACATCATAATGATATATCCATTCAAGAGTATAAAAGCATTCAAGTATATCCTCATCTCGTGTCCAATTGCTTTATTTTTTTTTACCAGAATGACGTGTTTAGATTGCCATTAGGATGAATATATAAGCACGATATGAGTACAATATAAACCACAATGTAAGCACTTTGAGATGGTACAAATCACTTACATATTTTTGAGAACCTTTTGCCGAAACCCAGGGGTCAGTTGAGTCCTCCAGTTGCAGGATTCCATATCTGGTACACCTTGTGCTGGCCTCTAACTGTTAGTATGCGTCTAACTACAAGGGAAAAAGTTCAGAGATTTCCCTCGTTTTATGTACAATCCCCCGCAAGAACATAGTTTTTGTGGAGTAAAGAATGAAATTTGTAGAATACACATTAAGGGGGAAAAAAACAAAGAGGAACATCGCATAAACAATCCAACCTTTTGATGAGGAAAAGGCAAAAATGGAAACAATGCATAGCCAAAAACACACGCAGAGAGGTACATGCACATATATAGTCACCGTGTACTTGTACAACAATGACTCTTCTGGTTTCAGCACTAATTGCATCAATATCATGTATTTGAAAAAAACAGTTATACCCCTGGTGTCAGCATTAATTGCATAAAAGATAATCACATAATCACGTTAATGTTCGTAACACTGATAGTGATTGAGTTTCTATGTGCAACAAGAAAACAAAATTCTTTACTCCAAACAAGAAATAAAAATTTCTTCATTCCACAAACAATTTTTTTTTTCGTTCCTCTATTTTCCTTTTATCTCTTTCTTTATCCTTCTTTTTCCAATTTTGATTATTTATTTTCTGTTTTCATATTCGCTGTACATTATTTTTCAGTAATAAATTTCTTCTTTTTTTTTTTTTTTGAGATAAATAAGCTTCTTATATTCGTTGCTTATCGACAAAACAAAATTTTGCAGAAACTCACAATTAAACCCTAAAATCCTTCATCAAACCGAAACGAAACCAAACAAAGCAGTAAAAAACGATAGCGGGTCGACAAAGTTCAGTGAGAGTGATACAGAGAGAGAGCGCGCGCGCGCGCGGAGAGAGAGAGAAACAGAGACAGATAAGAGAGCGAAGGTTGAGACCTTCTGATGTCGGAGTCAGTGGCCTAAGCGGCGACGGCGGCGACTGCCATGAACGCCGAGACTTTGCGGAGGAAAGCAAGACGGTGCGTTTGGTTGAGTGCGTGTACTACTTATACACCCGCCAGCATGAGAGTCGTTTTGCGTTTGAAACTTGTAAACCTTTTTTTCCGAGAGAAGTAAAAGTGGGACCCAATAAAGTGCCCCTTTTAAAAAAAAATTTGTGGGGCCCACTAGACCTGGACGTGGACAATGCCTCCTCACCAACGTGCCACGTGGTTTCGAACTATTCTTTCATTCGTAAATATTTTTTTTTTCATAAAATTATTTAGAGCATCTATTTACGGGATTTTTTTAATTATTTAATCTTTACCCTCACATTATTTAAACTGTCAAAAAATATATGTATTATTTTATATATTTTTGAATTTTAAAATTTATATTAAAATATAACATATAATATCTGTATATTTTCTCTCATTTTATTTATTAATTTGCTTCTTCAATTTTTAGCACACATAATTCATAAATAAAATATTATCGCTATTTATGTCTTATCGTAATAAACTATCTCTTAAAGAAATTAATTTTATATGATCACAAATATTAAGACTCTTCATTTGAATAATTAATTGCTACAATATTTTTTTGCTCACTATTCAAGTAATAAGTATTTTTACTTTTTTATCACGATTCAAAATTATAAGTTTAGTTTTAATTTCATAAAACTGATCTTAATGGAATGAAAAGTAAATAAGTTTTGCCTTCATAATATTACATGTTTATGATAATAAATCGGCGTATCACAATATTTCCTTAATAATTTTAAAATTTAAACTTCATTTTATTTCATAAAAATAAAATAATATCATCACCAGAGAAGACAATTTTAAAATTATTACAACAAACAAATACTTAAATAAAGATAAAATATAATAATAACCAACGGGTACTTCAAAGGGGAAAAAGCAAATGTATCCAATGGCTTAACTTTTTTTTTTTCCAAAAAGATATCTTCATCTAATATTTTCAAAATGGATTGAAAAATCAAATTTTGTGATAATTATATGAAAAGAGAAATTTTTTATTGGTCAATTATCATTATATATCTATGTCTAAAAGAGAAATGAGAAAATTTAATTTGGTGGACATTCTAAATCAAAATAATGGTAATAAGAGTTTCACTAACAATAGTTTGAATAAATTAAAGTAACACATGATTATTAAAACTAGGACTAGATAATTTTGAAAAAATGAGTACAATAACTTAAAACAAGGTTTAATTATTTGAAGAAAAAATATTTTCAATTAAAGTAACACATGGTCCGCTAAATACTTAATGAATTGAGAGTACAAAACTTACAGAAGTCACTTACAAAATTTAGTATGATAACTAATGCCTTTTTTGTTCCCTATTATTAAGGGTGAGCAAATGGTTGATTCGACAAAGTTTGGTTAATTAATCAAATTAACTGAAATTTTCGATTAATAATTTCCTCCAACTAAATCGACCAAATTCAGTGTTATCACCGAACTGTACCGACCGAACTACCTTTTCAGGCAATTTGATTAACTGAATTTAACCAAAATAGTTTAAAATTAATTATAAAAAACATAATATAATTGCAAATTTTTTACCATATAATATATTTATATTACTAATTTATATTTAATTTTTAATTAATTAGTAATTCGGATAATTAAGTTAGCAAAATAAAAATTTCCCATTCCCGAACCGAAAATCGAATACCCAAAATGACCAAAATCTGTAACCAAACCGAACCAACCAAATCGATCGGTTAATTCGATTAATTCAAGTAAATCCGAATTATGCTCTGTAACGACCTGAAAATTCATACCATTTTTTTTTCATTTGCATGTATATAGTATACTGATAATCATTTTACTCTGATACTCATGTATTATCTGCTATAACATCTTAGGCCCCAAGTGGGTATTGAGAAATTCCTATTTACAGAGTAACATACCTATACAGCGGTAAACATAAAGTCATACATCCATATTTATAATACCAGATTTCAGTATTTTCTCAAAATATACATACATAATTACTCATCATCCCAGAGTCTACTACCAAAAACTCCTGAACGCTACACGAAAATACAACCCCTAATAACACTTACCCTACAAATAGGGTAGTGTAAACGACCTCTCTACCTACGAGCCTGATCTACTCGTCTAACTGGATCACCGGAAAAATGTTAATTTATTAGGATGAGACAATGTTTAGTACGAATAAATATGTTATTACTAGTGTGTGACAACTGAGTTTACATAAATAATTTACTGATAAATAACTGAACTGAGATATCATGTAATACTATGTAACTTACACTTACATGGCTTAAAATACAACTATGTTATCTGAGTTTTCTATTTATTCATACTTGTTGACTCTATGAGTCCAATCCTATTTTGATAATGATAAATCACTTGATATTTGATCTATGCGTTGAGAATGTGAGCAGGAACACTACTTAGCATGTACGGAAGGTGATGAAGTCATGGAAGCCATGAGGATTAAAACATATATGTAACGACCTAAAAATTAAAACTATAAATAATAATGGAAAAAAAGAAAGAAATTGGAGAATGAGTAGCGGGCCTCATCGACAAATGCTCTATCTTCGTCGACGAGTGTCCTTCTAAAGATTGTCGACGAATTCTGTTCCTCGTCGACGAAGGAATACCGAGAGAGTAAATTTTAAACTCTGAATTTCGTCGACGAATGTATCTTCTCGTCGACGAAGTATCTTTAGTGGCTCGTCAATGAACCCACGTGTCTCGTCTACGAAGTCCTGCCTATAAATAAAATTTTTCATCATTTTAGCGAAAAAATTCGGGAACCTTCACTCTCTCTCTCTCTAAAAAACGGTTCTCCCATCCTTCTCTCTTCTATTTTGGGTTGGATTTGACCCGATTTGACGATCCATAACCACTACGAGGTTTGTAGGATCGTTCTTTGTAAGGCTGTAAAAGTTGATCGTTGGTTTGAGAGGTTTGGGAAACATCCCAAAATCAGGGTAAGTGAGTTATTTTGGGAATCCCTTAACGAATATTGTTATTTGGAGCCTAGGGAGTATTAAATAAATATTTTTCTTAAGATTTGAGTCAGTTGAAGTTTATTTAATTAAACTAAGATTTTTGGATTCAGGGTCCAAGTGAACGTCGTGGGTATCAGTTTGAGGATCCTACAGGCGTAGTTCAGAAGTCAGGTAAGGAAAAATTATATATTAAATCAAGTTTTCATGAATTAAAATTGGTTTATGTTTTATTTAAGTATATATATATATTTCCATGTGGGTATAAAATGTCAACCATGTAAATTTATGTTTTTTGAGCCTACAATTGCTTATATAGCTATATATATATGTGAAAATGAACTCATGAAAGTGAAAGGTATTTTCTGAGAAGCTATGTAAGAAATAAAAGGCATTTTCAGCATATAAACGTTAAACGTGGGTTGGCTTATTTTATAAGAAATATGTATGAATTTTACTACTAAATTGTGTGGTATGAGTAAATGTAAGTTCTGTGCAAATATATGTTAAATGTATGAGATGCGGGTTAAGTAAGTAAAGTATTAAGAATAAAATATGATATGGACTATGTTGCTTGTGTATGTTAATGCAACCATGTAAATGTAAGATAGTTGAAAAAGAGTCATGTTAGCAAATTCTAACACATTTCTATGTAAACTAACTGATAATAGCTAAAAGGAGCTGTAGACTAACTGATGATGGCTAAAGACCAGCTGTAGTACGAAGGAATGAAATGACAATGAAATGATGATGGAATGAAATATAAAATGTAAATGATATAAATGGAAAGAGTCACTTAAAGTGAAATGCAATGTTATATTTAAGCTATGTATATGAATTGATTTGAATGGTTGAATAATGACAGAAAGAATAATGTATTATGTTATTAGAAGTATTTATGATAATAGAACATGTTAAGATTGAGCGAGGCGTACTATTTGTCTGAGGGCTTACTGAGAAATGCGAGTGCACTAGTAACTTTAGATGTGGCAACAGCTACATAACGCACTAGGGCAGAGGGAACCTACTTGTATAGGCCGGTAGATTTCCCTATCCTTGGGGCCTTCGCTAGTAAACATTTGTTTGAACTGTGTGAGTACGAGATTAATCTAATACTTGAGGGCTTACTGAGTAAGGTGAGTTCCCTAGTATGCTTCAGTAGTGACCTTCGGGTTGCCTAAGTATCATAGCAGAGGGGTGCTACTTGTATGGCCGGTTAATCATCCCCATCCTTAGGTAATCTCGTGGGTTAAATTTTTGTATGTGATTGATTAGGTTTAGAGAATAATTTCAGTATTTATGATATCGTTTTGCAAATGTTATTATAATGATATTTATAAACCTCATGTTAGCCACTTGGTGTTTTTAAAATATTGTTTCTTCCCTTACCGAGATGTGTCTTGCCCGAATATAACTATTTCTTTTTAGAACATCCTCGAGGTCCGGCTTAGAGAGCTCGAGGGTATTTAGCATTTTTTAGGATTGTAAAGAGAATGGGTATATTTTTTATATACTATGGGGTTGTATAAAGTTAAAGTTTATGTTTTATGTTTTTATGTTTTAAGTCTATTGAGGAATGAATGATTGTGAATACTGGTTTTGTGGATTGAGTTTTTTGGAGGTATGTATATATGGTAATGCATGTGATGGATGGTTAATATGGATTATAGATAGAAATAGTAAACTCTAGTCTTATAATTTTATATTTATGGAGATTATGTTTATGTTTTCCGCTGCTTATATGTTGATTTATGGATTATCAGGTATAACACATCGGACCCGGGTTTAAGGGTTTGGGGCGGTACAATATATATATGACCTGACACAATCTATGGAACTAAAATAGTAGAAGAATGAAGATGCAAGTGTCAAGTTCAAGATCGTCATGGGAATGGGTATTTAGAATTGATATATGTGCATATTTTATATGATATAGCTAGAAGCTCAATATATACCCTACACATCCATCTCATGAAAACCTTCTAGGGTTAAACATGGACTTAGAGAACTTATTTTGAACCCCGGAGAATGCTTTATAGGAGATTAAAGTAAGAGAGTTCAAATGTTTTTGAAAACTAAACTGAAAATTCTAAAGTTAGTCTGCCTAGACAACTGAGGAGTACCTTGAAAAGTCTGAAAATACAACTTCAAGCGACTTAAGTTTTACTTTAGACATCTAAAGAATTTTCTCAAAAGACTAAATAATTAGTTCAGTCATTTGAAGAATTAATTATGAAACACAGAACAGGCAAACACCTTCAGACGTCTGAACCGTCAAGTTCAGTCGTCTGAACTGGGACTTCAGAAGACTGAACCCATAGTTCAGTCGTCTGATCTTATGTCCAGACTATATTTTTTAGTGCTTTAAGGAATATCAGATGTCTTAACCCGAATGCTCATTCGTATAAACCTGCAGAAACTTTAAAAATCTGAACTTTAGCGAGCGAACACGTGAGTTATTCACTTGATCAAATTAATCCAACGGTTGGGACTTATCCTATGGCTGAGATTACTTATGTAAACAACCTCTAAACCCTAGTGCCTCACTTTTGGTATATGATTGGGAGCATTGAACATATACACAACTCTTGGAAGTGTTGAACACATTGCTTAGCTCTTGCCTGCGATTTCAAAACGTTTACTACATATCTAAGCTTGGGTTACGTTGATTTTCAAAAGGAGTTCCAGAGAATATTGTGCAAACAACTTGGGTATTGAGGTTTGGTGACCAAAATAATTGTTTGCTTATTCTCAAAGACTTTTTTCATCTCATAAACTTGTTCTTGAATATTCATTTTGAGAGATTGATCTTGAGTTATTATTTATATATATTTTTGTCAAAGATCACTACTTGAGAAAAGTTTTTGTTTAAAACTAAAATCTTGAAGAAAGTTTTAAATATGTTGACCTTATAGGTCACGCTCGGTTTTGATTATGACAAATACTTATTGTATCTATTGGGTGTTTGAGATTTTGTGTAGGAACTAAGATTGTTAAGATCTAGACATACACAAAGCAAGTAAAGCCTGAAGACCAATTTCTATTCAGTGTTGTAATATATTTCATTTAATTGGTCTGTAATAGTAACTAGGGCTCTGGTTTGTAATAAGCTCACACACATCACATGTATGATAATACGTAAGCTCAAACTAACCATAAATGAGAAATAACCTTAGAACGCCCTTAGGGTTTTCGGTCGATCGACAACGGACTTTTTCGGTGTCTTAATTTTGGACATAAATGACCCTATGACACACACATTTGCACATATGTTTGTTAGGCATTTGAATAGGGTCTGTATGTTTCAAGACGTGACCAAAATGCACAGTTGGTGCACTTTTAGTCGACCGGCCAACATAGTTCATTTTGGCTTGGTCGACCGAACCAAACCTGGGTCAACTGTTGACCAATGTCCTGGTCGACCGAACCTATGCAGTTCAAAACCCCCCAGTCGACCAAAACCCTCTCTGGTCAACATTTTGACCATCTGGTAGACCGAGCAAAAATAGTACACCAACTACTTGGTTGATCGACGGTCCTCGGGAAAAATCCCAATGGTCTGGTCGACCGAACCAGCCAGTTCAAAATGGCCCAGTCGACTGAACCTCGAAGATTTGGAAAATCACCTTCTCCTGGTCGACCGAGCCTTTAATTCAAAATCCCCCTGGTCGACCGAACCATATGAGACCTGGTCGACCGAAACATTTCTGATCGATCGAACCTCTCGGGTTGCACTGATTTTTACCGCGGTTAAACATTTTTTAAACAGAGTTAAAATATTTGAAATATCATTAAACTTTATTAATAATACCCAATAAGTCCCCAATGGTCATATTTCCTCCCATGTCTATATATATGAGATCATTTGTGAAAATTAGACATGGATTAGCTACTTTGATTAGGGGAGAATTCTCTGAAAATCCAAAAGCCTATACTACTCATTTTTTAACCTCATTCACTCATGCTTACCCTCTATTACTGCCTACATCATCTATAAGTGGATTGAGTGTTTGTTCCCATAGGTTTGCTTTCCTTGTCTTGCTTGGTTGATGCGATTTTATTGAGAGCTAAACCTAAGTATTCTTAGGGCACTTCATAAATAAGTCTCTCCTAAGAAGACTTTTATTTGATCTTCTGAGGTTGTATATTCATTGCAATATCTTGAGAAGATCGTATAGTATTTTTGTTGCAAAATCCTTTCATAATCATTTTCAAATATCTTTTGTGCTTTTATCTTGAAAAATATTTGAAGAGATATTTGTTTGCGTGATAGTGATCTTTGTTGTAATATTCACTCACTCATATATTATTTGCTGAAAACAAAGATTACACATCTTTTGCAAACCAAGCATATACATCAGTTGATACTCACATGCTTGAGACATCCTACTAATTGAAATACTTGGGACTTGACATTTTTGTGTGAACTTATTGGTTAAATATCTTTTGTACAAAGTTTTCTTGTTTGACACTCTCACGTACGCATTACAGTGATAGAAAATACCTTTGAGAGTTGAACTATCTAGACCACACTGAGCTTACATATTGAATCATATTGTAGTGTATGTTATTGCTCTTATTTGGGTACATATCTGCTTTACACAAAAACACAATCATTGTACCATTTGATTATATACACATTTTTTTGTATTTCCAGGCACGGCCCTGAAGAGGGAGACTAGCCCTGGAATAGTCCCGGACTGGCTTAGACCCGGTTAGGAAAAGTAGGTGCTCCATCCTGTTAAGGCGTGTAGGTTGAGGTCAGCCCCGCTAATTGACCTGCTTAAGGTTGAGGTCAGCCCTGTACTAATTGACCTGGTTGTAATCGGTGCCGCTCCACCTTTAAGTAAGCTATTAGTGGAATCCTCTGGTTTGTGAGTTAGAGGCGGGGACGTAGGCACAGTTGGCTGAACCTCGATAACATATCGTGTGTTTGTGTATATTGTCGCACTTTATATTTACCGCACATGTATGTTATTATATGAATGATGCGCTTGATTTAAATTTCCACATCATTTTTATCTACACATTTGGAAATTGCATAGACAAACCCTAGGTCATGTATATATCGCCATTGGATAGATTTACCTAGGAGAAAAAGTTTAAAATTCCAATTCACCCCCCTTTTGGGAATACACCTTTTCTAACAAAATATATCTTCATTCAAAGATTTTCTATTTGATTAGTGTAAGAAGTATTTGATTGCAAATCCTAAGAGCCTCTAAATACATATTCTTGAGGGATATTATTTTTGAAACATAGTGTTTAAATCTTTGCAATATTCAAAGTCGTATATTTATTCAAAGATTCAACTTTACTAATTATTGATAGTAAGAATATAATCTACGCATTATCATAGATTATTTTTGAAAGGATCTTATTTTCTAATCTTACATAAAGTATTCTAAAATTGAACCATACGTTTCTCCAAAGCATTTATTTATAAAATCATTTTTGGGAGAAATAAATTTAAAGGATTGATTTTTGAAGCATATCATTCATACAACGATATCATCGTTACATACATACTAAGCTTCAAGTTTTATCATATGAATATGTGTCAGGAATTTCGATTGTACTCACTAGCTTGTGTAGAAGCAATATTGAGTTTTTGCATAATTCTATTTCTATATTGTAATCACGGTTCGGGTTATGAACTGGGTGAGGAGAAAGTTGTGCCTCTTGTAAGCAGCGGAGTAGGAGGAAGTTGTGTCTCTTGTAAGCAGCGGATTGTAAGGGAAGCTCCGTCTCGATTAAAGGAGCAAGGATTTAGTGGAATCCTTGAGTGGGTTGCTCAAGGCGAGGACGTAGGCCAAGTTGACTAAACCTCATAAAATCGTGTTTGCCTTCTCTCTTCCCTTAACTTTTTAATTTCCGCTTGCTTTTCATTATCAGTTTTTGCATGTTTGTGTGTTGGTTAATTTTACATGCACTTGACAATTAATTAGGTATAATTGAATTTATTGAAATAATAATTTGAATTAATTTCAAACCCTTACAATTATTTTGTTAAATATTGAAATAGGGATTAAGTAATAAAATAAACTAAACTATTTTTGAAATACCCAATTCACCCCTCTAGGATAACACCGTAATTCACATTTGGTATCAGAGCGGGTTTACATAGACTTAACTGTCATTTTTGTAAAATGATCATATGACACACATCAATGTAACCTTATTCGGTGATGGACACTCATCCACTAGACCACCTATTTTCTACAGTGTAAAGTACACCTATTGGAAAAGAAGAATGAGTATATATCTTTTAAATGTGGATTGGAAAATGTGGAAAATTGTTTCCAAGGGAAACCATGTCCCTATTAAAGTTGTTGATAAGGTAAATGTACCCAAAACTGAAGATGAGTATACTAAAGAAGATTGGAAATCTATGCAAATAAATGCTACTGCAATGAACTTGCTATTTTGTGCACTAGATGTAAATGAGTTTAATAGGGTGATGATCTGTAATACTGCTAAAGAGATTTGGTAAAAAATAGAAGTTACATATAAAGGTACTAAGGAAGTAAAAGATAATAGGATAGACATGCTTACTAGTGAATATGAGGCATTTAAAATGACTGCTGATGAATCTATTCAATCCATGTACACTAGATTCACACACATCACGAATTCTTTAAATACTCTTGGTAAATTTTACCCTACTTATGAGTTGATCAGGAAAATACTCATGAGACTACTGCCGGCTTTGGAAGCTAAGGCTACTGCAATAGCTGAAAGAAGGAATCTGAAGGAGATGCCAGTTGATGAACTAATCAGATCGCTCATCACTTATGAGCTAGCGATAAATGAGAGGAAGAATTAGAAAAATAGAGCAAAGAAAGTTACAGCATTTAAGGCATCATCTAACAGCTCCAGTGAAGGATATGATTTAGAATCGGATGATAACATGGCTCTTCTCACTAAGAAATTTGGAAAGTTCATGAGAAAGAACAAGAAATACACCAGAAAATTCAAGGGCTCAAAAATAGAAAAGGGAGAGACAAGAAGAAAGAAGCAAAAGGAGGATCTTCCTATGTACTATAACTATAGAGAAGTTGGGCATATCAAGCCAGACTGCCCCCAGAAGAAAGCGTCCAAGAAGAAGAAGAAGACACTAAAGGTCGGTTGGGATACTCATAGTACCAGTAGTTCAGAATCTAAATCCAGTGATGACGAGATTGCAAATCAGTGTATAATGGCTCATGAAGACCACGAGGTACAATCTTTTTGTTTTGTTTCATCTTACTATTCCAGCGATTCAGAAAATGAAAATGGCATGCTCTCTTATGATGAACTGCAACATGAATATTTATATACACTTAAAATGTTTGAGAAAATGAATAAGAAAAATTCCGTTTTGAAGTTAAAATTGAAGGAACTTTCAAAGTTAGTAAAAAGTCAAAATGAATCTCACGCATCCTCAATGAGAGACAAGGATTTGAAAATTAAGGAGTTAGAAAAGAATTTGAAAGATAAATCTAAGCTTATTTGTAAATTTACAGAAGGTCAAACTAATTTTGAAAAACTCCTTGGAGCTCAAAGAAATTCCCTAGATAAAAAAGGACTTGGTTTTAATGGAAAAGAAAATTTGAAACAAAAATATCTTTACATGAGTTATTTTGTTAAAGAATCAAAGACTTATGTTCCATTAAAAGATTCTTATAAATATACCGCATGCTTTAAATGTAAAAGGATTGGTCATATAAAATTTAATTGTCCTTTTAAGAACAGAAATGTTAAGATGAAAAAGGTATGGAGAGTTAAAGGAGAGTCAAGCACTAACCCCCATGGACCCAAGAAAATCTGGGAACCAAAAGTAGTTATCTGTTATGTCTTGCATATGTGCTTAAGACTGTCCACTTCGAAAGATAGATGGTATATGGACAGCGGATGCTCACATCATATGACTGGGGATAAAGCTAAATTCGCATCCATCACACCAAAGAATGGATGATTTGTCACTTTTGGGGGCAATGCAAAAGGAAGGATTAGATGTGTAGCTAAAGTTGGTAACGATTCATCACTTATTATAGAAGATGTTCTACTAGTTGATGGTTTAAAACATAATTTATTAAGTATAAGTCAACTATGCGATAAAGGTTATAAGGTATCTTTTGAACATGACAAGTGCATTGTTGAACATAAAATTGATAACAAAATTCTATTCACTGTTGAGCGTCATGAAATGTATATACCACTAGCATTGACAATCTTGCTTCTCAACGCGTAACTTGTTTTTCTGTTATGAATGAGATTAGTTGGATTTGGCATAGGAGACTAGGACACACAAACATGGACTTAATATCTAAACTAGTTAAGGAAGGCTTAGTTAAGGGATTGCCTAAGACAAAATTCATGAAAGACAAAATTTGTGATGCATGTCAACTAGGAAAACAAACAAGATCTAGTTTTAAGAAGAAGAAAGTAATCTCTACTACTAGGCCACTTCAAATGTTACATTTAGATTTATTTGGTCCAAACCCAATTCAGAGTTTAGGAGGAAAATCATACACATTTGTTATAGTTGATGATTATTCTACATATACATGGGTGCTATTTTTAGGTCACAAAGATGAAGCGTATGAACAATTTATTAAACTATGCAAGAAAATTAAAAATGCAAAAGAGTATACAATCAAAAATATCTTGAGTGATAGGGGTAGATAATTTAAAAATCAAGATATCGAAGAATATTGTAATTTATTAGGAATATCCCATAACTTTTCAGCTCCTAGAACACCTCAATATAACAGAGTAGTTGAAATAAAAAAATAAGTCTACACAAGAAATGGCCAGAACTATGCTTAATGAACATCAGTTATCTAAGTACTTATGGGCTGAGGCTGTAGAAACCCGAAGAATTTATAGTAATTAAATAATAAGAAAAGGAAAGAAAAGGGAAATTTCACAAAAAGGACAGGGTCTCGTCGATGAACGCAACGTGGACGCGTGTCTCATCGGCAAGAATTTACTGAGAGGTTGTTTTCAGGGCCATAATTTCGTCGACGAGGGCAGCATCTTCATTGACGAACCGCCTTCATAGACTCGTTAACGAGGCGACATGGCTCATCGACGAGATCACATGGTCAGCCACCTATAAATATGCAAAAAATGGGTTTTCAGCAAAAAAATTTCCCTCTCTCATTTTCTCTCTTTAGAAAACGGGTTTCTCTCACTTCTCTCTAGATTTCTGGCTCTGATTCTCCCTGGTTCGACAATCAAAAGCTACCATGGTGATCCTGGGGAGATTCTCTACAACCTAGTTAGAGCATAAATTCAATTTGAGCAGTTTGGGAACCATCCTAAAATTTGGGTAAGTGGATTTTTAGGTATTTTTAATATTACTAGTATTATTTGGGGCTAGATTTTATATTCTATGAAAATATATTGGTGTTTTGTGGAATAAATTTGGGGTCACATATTTGGTGTTTTGGGCCTCTATAGTTATGGGTTGAGGACCCCAACAAGTATCTGTTCGGGAGCCCGGGTAAATTATAGTTCAAGTAATTATAAATAGGCAATCTCAAGAAATATGGGTATATTGATTTACTGGAGAATTTGTATATGTAAATGCAAGATTTTGGGGTTGGTACACTGAGGGTGCGAGAGTTGAGTAGAGGCCAGCCTCCCAGCCAGATAAGTAAGAGAAATATGATATGCTAGGAATTTTAGAAAGTTTACCAGAAAAATTATGTATATATCAATTTTTCCAAAATATTATTATTATATTAGGAGATGCAGATTTTAGGCATGGGAATTTAATTACTTAATTGCGTGGCATAAGTTCATAACAATTTAGTATAGTATTTATATAGTTTTACAAATATAATGTTTTATAGTATATTAGTAGAAAATATCAATATGCAGTTTTCAGAAAATATGATTTATAGTATTTTTCAGAATGCCATGATTTCAAAACCATAACACTCAGTTATTCAGTTATTCAGTCAGATATTCAGGTTATGTAGGTCAATTTAAAAATTTTATGGTTATTTTAAAATCACGGTAAAAACAGTAAGATAATTATAAGTATCAGTAATAAATAGTGTCAAACCCTGATGAATTATTCAGTCAGATTCAGATAGCAGCGCATGGTACCGTTGCTATTCCAGATCAGAGTGCAACTATGTATCTCAGGTAGTGTGTGGGTTATTGTCTACCGTGCTTGGAGAGATTGCAGTCTTCCCAGAGGTCTGGGTTGAGGTGGCCGGTTTGACGAGGTAAAGACTAGTTATCGTGCCCGAAAAGATTGCAGTGGGCCAGATTGATGGTTAGTATAGTTTCAGAATGACTTATCTGGTGGGCCAACCAGTGTTAAGTCCCGCCTATGGGCCGTACAACCTTATCATGAGGGGTTAAATCATGACATTCAATTCCTAGGATATTATCATAGTTATTTCTATATATACAGATTTACAGTACAATAGCAGATTTATTATATTACTAGAATTATGTGTAACTAGAAAACTCATATGCACAATTGTATTTTAAACTATGATAAATGTAAGTTGTACAATATATTATTCTATCAGTTTTACGGTTTCAGTAAAATATTAGTAAATTATTTGTGTAACTTACTCGCCGCACACTAGTAATAGCATGTTTCCTCTTATTGAGCGTTGTCTCACCCCAGTGAATTTAATATTTTTCAGGCGAACCAGTTAGGAGAGTAGAGCAAGCTTGCAGATAAACAGATAAAGGAATCAGTTGCACTACCATGTCTTTAGGGTAAGGGTATTCAGGGGATAGTATATTGAGTAGTTGATATTGGGGTGACAAGTAAATAAGTACATATAGTGTGGAGACACTAGACTCTGATATTGTAGATATGGGTGTATGACTTTATGTTTTCCGTTGTGTAGGTGTGTCTTTTGTGTGTACAAGGATTCCTCAGTGGCCTTATGGGCTATAGAAATATGGTAATGTTACATGGGAGTTGGAGTAATTTTTATTAATTGTATTAAGGGAAGAAAAAAAGCAAGGAACGCAGGTCGTTATAGAGGTAGTGAATATCGCCTGCTATGTTCTAAATAGAGTTTCGATTAGACCATCTCTAAATAAAACTCCTTACGAATTATGGAATGGCCATAGACCGAACATCTTGTATTTTCATGTCTTTGGTTGTAAATGCTTTGTGCTTAGAGACAATGAACACTTAGGAAAGTTTGATGTGAAATCAGATGAAGGTATTTTTTTAGGATATGCCTTAGATAGGAAAGGCTACAGGGTATATAATAAACGAACATTAACAGTTGTAGAATCCGTTCATGTTGTTTTCGATGAATCCAATCAATTTACTCAAAAGATTGATGAGGATGAAATTCATATTAATAAGGCATTTGAAAAACTATGTACTGAACATGATTTAAATAAGAGAAATGAAATTAAGGAACAATCTCCTGAAAATAATGAATTTGAAAATGAAGTTAATGAACTACCTAAAGAATGGAAGTACATAAAGAATCACCCTATTGATCAAATAATAGGTGAACCATCCCGTGGAGTAGCCACACGATCCTCACTTAGAAATATGATTAGTCATTGTGCATTTCTATCTCAAGAAAAACCTAAGAATGTGAGTGAAGCAATTGAGGATGAATCATGGGTGATTTCCATGCAAGAAGAGTTAAACCAATTTGAGAGAAATAAAGTATGGACATTAGTTCCTAGACCTGAGGATAAGATAGTTATTGGAACAAAATGGATATATAAGAACAAGAAAGATGAACATGGGATAGTTGTTAGAAATAAGGCAAGACTAGTAGCTCAGGGATATAACCATGAAGAAGGAATAGACTTTGAGGAAACCTTTGCACCTATAGCTAGAATGGAAGTCATTCATATGTTGTTAGCTTATGCTGCTTTTAAGGATTTCAAACTATATAAAATGGATGTCAAAAGCGCATTTTTAAATGGCTACATAAGTGAAGAAGTATATGTAGAACAACCCCCAGGTTTTGAAAACCATAAGAATCCAAAATATGTTTATAGACTAACTAAAACCTTGTACGGTTTAAAGCAAGCTCCTAGAGCTTGGTATGAAAGGCTGAGTGATTTTCTACTGGATAATGGATTTATCAGAGGAAAGATAGATAGAACACTATTCATAAAAACGAAGAATGAAAACATGCTCCTAGTTCAAGTATACATAGATGATATCATTTTTGGAGCAACAAATGAAGAATTGTGTAATGAGTTTGCAAGTACTATGCAAAATGAATTTGAGATGAGCATGATGGGTGAACTCAATTTCTTCCTAGGACTTCAAATCAAACAAGAAAAACATGAAATTTTTATAAATCAATCGAAGTATATTAGAGACTTACTCAAAAGGTTTAAATGGAAGATGGAAAAATACTAAGAACACCTATGAGCTCTTCTTTGAAATTAGACAAAGATGAACAAGGTATACCAGTAGATGTTAAGCTCTATCGTGGAATGATTGGTAGCTCACTATATCTGACTATCAGCAGGCCTGATATAATGTTTACTATATGTTTGTGCGTAAGATTTCAGGCTACACCTAAAGAGTCACATTTATTAGCTGTCAAACAAATACTTAGATACATGATAGGAACTGTGGAACTTGGATTATGGTATCTTAAGTATACATCATTTGAGATTGTTAGCTATTCCGATGTTGATTTTTTCGAAAGTAAAGTAGATAGAAAAAGTACTAGTGGCACATGTCATTTCTTAGGACATTCGTTAGTATCTTGGTTTTCAAAGAAGCAAAATTCAGTTGCTCTATCCATAGCCGAGGCTAAATATGTAGCGGCTGGAAGTTGTTGTGCTCAAACGTTACATATGAAGCAACAACTTATGGATTTTGGATTAAGCTATGATACAGTTCCTATAAGGTGCAACAATACTAGTGCAATAAACATATTAAAGAAGCCTATATCACATTCACGAATTAAACACATAGAAATTAGACATCATTTTCTTCGTACTCATGTGCAAAAAGGAGATGTGAAACTTGAGTTTGTATGCACAAATGAACAATGAGCAGACATATTCACGAAACCACTTGCAGAGGATAGGTTTATCCAAATTAGACGTGAATTAGGACTGATGCATGATCGAGAAGTTGTCTAGAATTATATTAGATTACATAATTCAGGGGGAGCAACATCAATTAATATTCACAATTGGTTAGAAATTTCAAATTTGGCTCATTTGTTCACATTTGGTATTAAACTCATAGCATGATGATTGTATGTTAAATGACACATGGTAATCCTCACTTAAACCTTTGAACTTTAGTGATTGTTTTGATTATCCATGTCTATGTAATTTGACACACTGCGTAACATATTGAAATTTAATTCAACACGGTTTTGCATTAACAAGGGGGAGAAGTAACTTAAATAACACAGGGAGACATATTTCACAGTACAATTTTGAAATCTAAAGGTTGCATATTTTTAAAAGATGAGATATAATTATGTCAACACATTTTTGTTATATACCTTTTTGTTGATGTCAAAGGGGGGAGAAGAATATAAGATTATAGCAAAATTAGTTAGCAAAATTAGAAAATTAGCTTGCAAAAGTTTTTTTTTTAATGCAAGGGGGGAAAAGAACATAAGTACATGAGTTATACGTTGTAGTAATCGTACAAAAAAATTAAAAAATTAAAAAATTAAAAAATTAAAATAAAATTTTAAAATTTTAAAAAATAATAATTAATTAATTATTAATTAAAAAATATAATATAATAATAATAATATAATATTATAATGATATAATACATCCTGAAGGATCTTAAGATCCTTCAGGCGGAAGGAAACTATAGAGGCCTTTTTTTTTTTTTTTTTTCTTTCCTTCGTTCTTCGTCTCCTCTCTCTCACTCTCCTCCATCTCGTTTTCGTTTCTCGGCCGATCAAAAATCCAAAAATACTGTTGGGCTCTGCTCGCCGCCACCGACATTTCTACTGAAGCGAATCTATCGTGGGAGCGGCATAGGCATATCTCCTGGGGTAAGGTCAAATCTTAAACTTATCTCAATTTTTCTTAAATTATAAGCTCCATTAACGAACGGAAATTGTCAGGAGACTCGTGGGGAGATTCTCTACAATCTAGCCAGAGCTGGTTTTCAAATTGGAGTTCCGAGATACCAATCCTAAATCGAGGGTAAGTTTGATAATTTAGACTTTTATTAGGCTATTTAGGATATTCAGAACTTAGAAAAATTTTAGGAAAAGTTATTCTAGGAATTATGATGGATAATATGATGAAATTTGAATTTCTGGGATTTTTTTTAACGACTGGGGTGTAGGCTGGGGTATTAGCGGACCTTTTCAGGAATCAGGTAAGGGAATTAAGTTAAATCAGTAATTTTATGAAATTTGAATCCATTTAACTATTATGTTTATATAAATTTATATATTTATATATTTACTTATTTATTTATTTATTCATTTGGGAATTTAAAAGCTATTTTGAAAACCAACCGTTCGAAATGAGTTTTATAAACGTAGGATATATGGTATGATATTTTTGAATAAAATAAACGGTAGAAAACTTGTTTATTTATATGGATATGTTAAAATGTGAAAAATTGTGTGGCAGATGATTTAATTTGTATGATTTATTGTATATTTGGTTTTGGGATTTTGAAATACTGGAAATGCTTGTGAAAATACTGGAACTATTTATGAAATGCAGGGGTTTGAACTAACGGCCAGTGACCGGGTATTGTTTGATTGGCCAAGGGCTAGAATTATTATTTGACGGCTGAGGGCCGAGTTTTATTTGATGGCTATATGCCGAACTGTAATTTTGGCCGGGGACCGGGTTTTTGGAATAATAAGAAATATATGTGAAATAATGTTTTAAATGATATTTTCTATTATTTAAATTGCATGATATGCTTTAGGAACCCTGGGGACCAGTGTAGTGTGAGCACGGTACCGTTGCTAGAGATTTGTTATGTGGTCGTGTGCGCCCACACCAGTGTTGAGAGGTGTAGGGGTGGCCTTGTCCGATTTGCCTACGTGAGGAGAATGAACCCTTAGATGAGGGCAATCGGAATAGCAGTTGTAGCTGCGTGTACCCGCGGAGTATGTTAGCGGAGAGTATGGATGACTACTGTCTGAGTGGATCCCCCAGGACATTAGTCCAGCCTTCGGGCCACACAACCCGTGCCATGGGGATGTAAATGGTGTGTTTGTCACAGGGAGTGTCTTATATGCATTTCTGTTAATTTATGTGAATATGGTTAATTAATAAGATAACTTTGAGGGCTTACTAAGAAAGGTGAGTGCCCTGGTAGCAATAATAGTACTAGAGCAGAGGGAAGCTACTTGTATAGGCGGGTAATCTTCCCTATCCTCGGCTAATTGTGAATGTTTGTGTAAATTAAGAATGTTTTCATAAATGTGTTTATCTATTTAGTGAACTGGTTATTTTTTGTACACTAAATGCATGCTAGCCACACACTGACATTAACTTAGTCATTCCCTTACTAAGCTATGCCTCACCCCTACTTTACAAACAGTTTTTTCAGGGAATCTTATAGATCGGGTCTAGCAAGCTAAAGGAGTCAGGCTAGTGGTGTGAATTTTATGTAGGTAGCGTGTAGATAGAGATTTTATTTTTGTTTAGTTTTGTGGGATGTAATTATGTGAAAATGGATATATTTGTGTATAAAGATAATTAGAACTCTGGTAGTGTAATTTGAGAATTTTATATTTTATTTCCGCTGCGTATGTGTATTTTATATTTGAAGAATAAGGTATTAGGTACACTGACGTCACTAAAGTAGCACTCCAGGCCCACGTGGCAGGTCGGGGTTGTTACATACGTGCAAAACTATTGCCCATTTTACATTGTGCTAAAGTTTATATTGTGCATTATTTGAGGCGGAGCCTTGTTAGGTGTAACCCATTTTATATTTTTGCTCGTGTATTTGTCATCATAAAAAATGGGGAGATTGTTGACTCTATGAGTTCAATCCTGTTTTGATAATGACACATCACTTGGTATTTGATCTGTGCATTGAGAATGTGAGCAGGAACACTACTTAAGGTGCACAGAAGGTGATGAAGTCATGGAAGCCACGAGGATTAAAGCATATATATATGTTGGCACAATCTATGAAACTAAAAGAGTAGAAGAATGAAGATGCAAGCGTCAAGTTCAAGATCCTCATGGGAATGGGTATTTAGAAATGATGTATGTGCATATTTTATATGATATAGCTAGAAGCTCAAAATATACCCTACACATGCGTCTTATAAAAACCTTCTAGGTTTAAACATGGAGTTAGAGAACTTATTTTGAACCTAAAAAAATGTTTTATAAGAGATTAAAGCAAAAGAGTTCAAATATTTTTGAAAACTAAATTAAAAATTCTGAAGTTGGTCTGCCCAGATGACTGAGGAGTACCCTCATAAGTCTAAAGATACGACCTCAGATGATTGAAGTTTTACTTCAGATGTCTGAAGAATTTCCTCAAAAGACTAAAGAATTAATTATGAAATACAGAACAGGCAGAACACCTTCAGACGTCTGAACTATCAAGTTCAATTGTATGAGCTGGGATTTCAGAATACTGGACCCACAGTTCAATCGTCTGACCCTGTGTCCAGACTATATTTTTTAGTACTTTAAGGAATATCAGACGCCTGAACCCGAATGCTCAGTTGTTTGAACCTATGAGAACTTTAAAAATCAAAACTTTTGCGAGAGAACACGCAAGTTATTTATTTGATCAAATTGATCCAACAGTCAGTGTTAGACCAAATAGTTAAAGGTCTTTCATTCCTACTGTGCTTTGATGCTAACAACCCATTAGTTGCTCTCAAGGTCACTAACGTTTCACTAAGACATGTTTTCAGGTATACAAAATAGCATTTGAACCAACAAACAGTCAAAGCAACTTATGCCATGACCAGAAGCACAAGTGTCTCAATGCATTCATGGACGATACACAAATAAACAAAGTCATCTGAAGAATGAGTGTGTGAATGAGAGAGATATCATCTTGTAAATATCTTGTACATAGAGTAAAACTCAATACTAAGGGCAAGAAAGAGGCGTATCACACACACACAACAAATACTAGTAAAGTCATTTAAAAGTGTATAAAGAAACCCCCAAACAAACAAAAGACCTTCTTAGAACTTAAAGGACAAAATATTAAGAAGAAGGATCTCGTCGACGAACATAGGGCTTCATCGACGAGCATAGTACAAATTTCGTCGACGAACACAGGGTTCTTATTGACGAAAAGATACTGAGGGGCTTCTGAATTCAAAGCCATAACTCGTCGACGAACACAAGGCGTCGTCAACGAATGGCACAAGAATTCATCGATGAACACAGGTTCTCATCGACGAAAATATACCGAGAGGTACTAGAATTCAGAACTAGCAACTCGTTGACGAACACAGGTCTTCGTCGATGAATTTACTGAAGAGATCGTAGACGAACACAGGGCTTCGTAGACGAACGTCGGGCAGCAGCGAACATTAATTGCTGCAGAACGACTATTTTGAATCTTGTCCTACATTCATAAATGCCCAACGACTCTCCAGCGTTGCACTCGGCATTTAGTATATAAATAGGAGTAAATAGCATTTACTTCTTACCTAGAAAAATTATATTGTAAGAAGATCATTCATTGGTGTTGTTATTTTTAGGGTTTGCTCACAAACTCACTTGCCCTCTTCTTGCTGCTCTTAGTCTTGCATTTATTCTATTTACAAGAGGATTTTGAGTAAGGATTTTACTGGTTTAATTAGCTTAAATGGAGTATTCAAGCTTACATTTAATTTTCATCTACCTTTTGTAAACAAAGGCTCTTTGTGAGTTGTTTTTGGGTGTCTCTAAGTGAGCACCTTGTTGAAGCTCTTTGTGAACTGGTGTGTATTGGCTTCTCCGCCCGAAGGAGGATTATAGTGGATTTTGGGAATCCTTGAGTTGGTCTCAAGGCATGGACGTAGGCGGGGTGCCGAACCACGTAAATATCTTTGTGTTAAGCTTTTCTTCTCTCATATCTCATTTATATTATTATTGTGATTTTCTATATTTCTTTTTACACAGAAATTTTATACACTTGCTCTTGGTAAGATTTCTGTGTTTGTAGAAAGTGAGCACACCACTGAAGAAAGTCTATTCACCCCCCCTCTAGACATACTACTAGGCCAACAGTCAGGACTTATCCTAAGGCTGAGATTACTTATATAAACAACCTATAAACCCTAGTGCCTCACTTTTGGCATATGATTGGGAGCCTTGAATGTATACACAACTCTAGGAAGCGTTGAATACATTCCTTAGCTCTTGCTGCGATTTCAAAGCGTTTACTACATATCTAAGTTTGGGCTACGTTGATTTTCAAAAGGAGTTCCAAAGAATATTGTGCAAACAACTTGGGTATTGAGGTTTGGTGATCAAAATAATTGTTTGCTTATTCTCAAAGACTTTTTTCATCTCACAAACTTGTTCTTGAATATTCATTTTGAGAGAATGATCTTGAATTATTATTTATATATACTTTTGTGAAAGATCGCTACTTGGGAAAAGTTTTTGTTTAAAACTAAAATCTTGAAGAAAGTTTTAAATATATCTTCATTCAAAGATTTGCTATTTGATTAGTGTAAGAAGTATTTGATTGCAAATCCTAAGACCCTCTAAATATATATTCTTAAGGGATATTATTTTTGAAACATAGTGTTTAAATCTTTGCATTATTCAAAGTCGTATATTTATTCAAAGATTCAACTTTACAAATTATTGATAGCAAGAATATAGATCTGCGCATTATCATAGATTATTTTTGAAATGATCTTATTTTCTAATCTTGCATAAAGTATTCTGAAATCGAACAATACATTTCTCCAAAGCATTTATTTATAAAATCGTTTTTGGGAGAAATAAATTTAAAGGATTGATTTTTGAAGCATATCATTCATATAACGATATCATCATTACATACATACTAAGCTTCAAGTTTTATCATATGAATATGTGTTAGGAATTTTGATTGTACTCATTAGCTTGTGTAGAAGCAATATTGAGTTTTTGTAGAATTCTAATTCTATATTGTAATCACAGTTCAGGTTGTGAACCGGGTGAGGAGGAAGTTGTGCCTCTTGTAAGCAGCGGAGTAGGAGGAAGTTGTACCTCTTGTAAGCAGTGAATTGTAAGGGAAACTCCGTCCTGGTTAAAGGAGCAGGGACTTAGTGGATTCCTTGAGTGGGTTGCTCAAGGCGAGGACGTAGGTCGGGTTGGCTGAACCTTGTAAAATCGTGTTTGCTTTCTCTTTTGCCTTAACTTTTTAATTTCTGCTTGCTTTTCATTATCAGTTTTTGCATGTTCGTATATTGGTTAATTTTACATGCACTTGAAAATTAATTTGGTATAATTGAATTTATTGAGATAATAATTTGAATTAATTTCAAACCCCTACAATTATTTTGTTAAATATTGAAATAGGGATTAAGTGGTAAAATAAACTTAAATATTTTTTAAATACTTAATTCACCCCCCCCCTTGGGATAACACTATAATTCACAATACTGCTAAGAATATAGTATATATCTGTTGTTATTTTGTAAATCTATATATGTATAAATAACTGAGTAATATCCCTAGAAATATGTATGTCATGATTTAACCCCTCATGACAGGGTTGTGTGGCTCGTAGGTTGGACTTAACTCTGGTTGGCCTACCAGGATAAGTCACTTGAATACTCTACCAATCCTCAGTCCGGCCTTTACTGCAATCCCTTCAAAGGCACGGTACTGGTATCTACCTCATCAAATCGGTCCCCTCAACCCAAGAATCTGAGGAGACTGCAATACCTCCATAGGCACGGTGGACGGAATCCACACACTATCTAAGATATGTGGTTGCACTCTGATCTGAAATAGCAATAGTATGGTGCTCTGCTGACTGAATCTGTCTGAAATAATTAATATGACTGAAATAATTCACGAGGGATCTGCTACTATATAATAATAATAATAATTCAAACAATTATCTTACTGGTTTCATCATGATTCTAAAATAAGCATAACACTATAAATCTTATAAATATCTGTCTGTAAAATATCTGTCTATAAAATATATCTATTTGTATAATATCTGTCTATAAAATATATTTGTATGAATAGTATCTGTTTGTAAAATATATCTGTTTGAATAGTATCTGTCTGTAAAATATATCTGTTTGTATAGTATCTGATAAAGCATATTTTTGTGCAAAAATACTATAAATCATGATATTATGAAAACTACATAAACACTGTAGTGAGCAAATAT
Organism: Malania oleifera; assembly: GCF_029873635.1. NCBI lineage: Eukaryota > Viridiplantae > Streptophyta > Magnoliopsida > Santalales > Ximeniaceae > Malania > Malania oleifera. The sequence continues at coordinate 88,952,508 of NC_080425.1, forward strand.
CTACTCATGCCACACAAATAATAAAACTCATATTTTGAAATCTATAAAATTGTATAGTTTATACCCTGTACCTTAGTAAACAAATACTATAATTTACTAATAAAATTTTCTGAATTTACTAGCATAGCATATTTCCTTTACCTTGGCTAATTAAACTCGTCTACTGGTTCTAACTCACGCCCTCGATGTTTATAATTCCATATTCCTGAAATCACACACACACACACACACACACACGTATATAAATATATATATATATATATATATATATATATATATATTCCTGTCAAATAACTAAATACCCAGAATAATTTTCATACTCATATTTCCTGAATTATAGACTATTCCTCATCTTACTTGGGTTCCTGAGAACACCCTCTAGCTTCCCCTAACTTACTTACAGTAAAAGTCCCAAAACCCTGAATTCACAATACTCACATAAATCATCCAAAATACCAGTATGACAACATCTACTACTAAATTTGGGTTCAGAAAAACCTACAAACCAAATAATCCTTGAATAATATACTTACCCTGATTTTGGAATGCTTCCCAAACTTCTTAAATTGAAATTCTGCTCCGGTTAGATTGTAGAGAATCTCCCTAGGATCATCGTGGTAGGTTCTGATCATCGAACCAGGAGAAATGGGGCCGAAAATCTAGAGAGAAGTGAGAAAAATTGAAATCTAATGAGAGAAAGAGAGAGAGAGAGAGAGAGAGAGAGAGAGAGAGAGAGAGAGAGAAAATTGGCTGATTTTTCATCAAAAATCTGATTTTTGTGCTTATATAGATGGCTGGCCACGTGGCCTCGTCTACGAGACATGTCGACTCGTCGACGAGGTGAAGAAGGCAATTCATTGACGAAAGTAAAGAACTCGTCGACGAATCAATAGGTCTGAAATACACCCTCTTGGTATCTCTTCGTCGATGAGATACTGAGACTCGACGACGACCCGCATAAAGGAGTTCGTCGACGAAGGCAGGGCATTCATCGACGAGCCCTGCTTTACCTCCTCTAAATTTTCCTTTCCCTCTTCTATTTAATTACTATTATTTTCCGAGTCTTTACATTCTCCCCCTTATAAAATTTCGTTCTCGAAATCTGCTATCTGTGTTATACATTGTCCTGTGAGGAAAATTGGCTACTTATTTTATTACTTACCCTTATTTATGGCGAAGGAATACTGTGGTTACACTCATGGTTCCGGGAGATTACAAATATATATATATATATATATATATATATATATAAATTCTCCCAAAACCAAAATACTAACTATCCTATATTCTGCTATACAACTTATACATCAACTATTCTGTTTAATATCAAAATAAAACTTACTTTATCTAAACTGTTGCTATTTCTTCCCTGACTATTACTGATCCCCACTAAACAAATGTGGGTATTTCTATCGTATCTCCTCTTCTAGCTCCCACGAGGCCTCTTCCACTGCATGATTTCTCCACAGAATCTTTACTAATGGAATGTTCTTAGTACGCAATTCCTGCTCTTTTCTATCTAAGATCTACACTAGCATCTCCTCATATGCTAGTGTATCTCTAAGCTCTAACTTCTTATATCTAGTTACATGGGAGGGGTCTGGGACGTATTTCCTCAATATGGAAACATGAAATACATTGTGTATTCTGGATAGAGCTGGTGGTAAAGCTAGCCTGTAAGCCACTGGACCCACTATCTTTAGTATCTCAAATGGCTCAATAAATCTAGGACTTAGCTTATCCTTCCTCCCAAATCTCATAACTCCTCTCAGCAGCGCTACTTTAAAAAATACCTAATCTTCCACATTAATCTCTAACTTCTGGCGGCGAGTATCTGCGTAACTTTTCTGCCGACTCTGAGCTACACTGATCCTATCTTTAATTAGTCGGACTTTGTCGTATGCCTGCTACACTAATTATGGTCCTAAAACTCGCCTCTCACCCATTTCATCCTAGTATAGTGGAGAACAACACCTCCTACCATACAATACCTCGTAAGGTGTCATCCCGATGCTGGCCTGGTAGCTGTTATTATAGGCAAACTCAGTCAGCGGCATATACTGGGTCCAACTACCCCCAAAATACGACATGCATGCTTGCAACATATCCTCAAGTATCTAGATCATTCTCTCTGTCTCCCCATTGTCTGAGGATGATATGTCATGCTGAATGATAACTGAGACCTCAAAGCTTCCTGCAAGCTCCTCCAAAACTGTGATATGAAATGTGGTTCATGGTATGAGACTATAGATATTGGAACTCGATGGGATTGAACTATCTTTTGAATGTAGATCTCTACTAGTCTGTTCATGGAGTAGCTGACTTTAATAGGTAGGAAGTGGGCCGTCTTCGTCAGCCGGCCTACAATCACCCAAATGGTGTTCTGTCCATGTAGTGTCGACGGTAACCCTGAAACAAAGTCCATAGATATGTGGTCCCACTTCTACTCAAGAATGTGGAGTGACTGTAACTATCCTGCTGGCCTCTGGTGCTCAGCCTTTATCTACTAGCACATCAAACACTGCTCCACAAATCTCGCTATATCTCTCTTCATATCGCTCCACCAGAAGGATTCCCGGAGATCTCGATACATCTTAGTACTACTAGGATGAACCGTGTATAGGGATCTGTGTGCCTCCTCTAAGATATCCCTCCTAATCTCAACATCTAGAGGAACGCACAGTTTGGTACAAAACCTTAGGGTTCCGTCATTTGATATTCTGAACTCCTCTTCCTGTCCGTCCTGTACCTTTTCTATCAACTCTACCAACTCCGCGTCATTCCTTTGAGCAACTTTAATTATTCCTTGCAAGGTAGGCTGTAACACCAGGCTGACAACGAATGCCTAGTGACCATCCTCTACTAACTCTATATCGAGCCTCTCCAGGTCCATCTGAATTGGATGCTGAATCTCCACCGCTAACAATGTTGGTCCCACTAACTTCCAGCTCAGTGCATCAGCCACCACATTTGCTTTCCCTGGATGGTAGCTAATCTTACAATCATAATTTTTATAAGCTCTAGCCTTCTTTTTTGCGTCATATTCAATTCCTTCTACGTGAAAAAATACTTTAAACATTTATGGTCTGTAAAGATTTCACATTTCCCACCATAAAGATAGTGCCTTCAGGTCTTTAGAGCATATACCACCGCCGCTAACTCTAGATCGTGTACAAGATAGTTCTTTTCATACTCCTTAAGCTGTCATGATGCATAAACAATAACTCTCCCATGTTGCATTAATACACATCCAAGTCCCTTCAAAGATGCATCACTATATATAAAAAATTCATCCTCCCCTGATGGGATGGACAGTACCGGTGCAGTGACCAACTACTGCTTTAACTCCTAGAAGCTCTGCTCATAGTCATCGGTCCATTCAAACCTCACACTTTTCCTTGTGAGTTGTGTCAATGGACCTGATAATCTGGAAAAATCATCTACAAAGCGTCAGTAATAACCTGCCAGACCTAAAAAACTTCTGACCTCCTAAACATTTCTCGATCTCACCCAATTCACTACTACCTCTATTTTACTTGAATCAACTGATATTCCATCCCCAGAGATCACATGCTCGAGAAAAGTAACATGTCTCAACTAGAATTCACATTTCTTGAATTTAGCATATAACTGCCTCTCCCTTAACACCTGCAACACTAGTCTCAGATGATCCTCGTGTTTACAAAACTCTTCAAGTATACCAGTATATCATCAATAAATACAACAACAAACTGGTCCAAATACTGATGGAACACCTGATTCATTAAATCGAAAAATACTGCCGGTGCATTCGTCAACTCGAACAACATCACCAAAAACTCGTAGTGCCTATACCTGGTTTGGAAAGTTGTCTTCGAAATGTCCTCTGCTATAAGTTTTACCTGGTGGTATCCCGAATGTAGGTTAATCTTGGGGTAGACCTAAGTCCCCTAGAGCTGATCAAATAGATCATCAATTCTAGGAAAATGATATTTATTCTCAACTGTCAGTTTATTTATTTCTCTATAATCTATGCACATCCTCAGAGTCCTATCTTTCTTTTCCACAAACAGAACTAGTGCTCCCCAAGTTGACACGCTATGTAACGACCTGCTACTTATATCATTTTCTCCCATAATGTATATAAAACATATAACCAAACTGTCTGTAATGCTACTGAAACATCTCGGGCCTGAAAAGCACTAAGGAAACTCTGTACACCATACATTCCTAAGCAGTGGTAACTGTAGAACTATAAACAAGTATATACAATACCAGAAATTTATAAATACCAACATATACATGTATCACAAAACACCTAGTGACATCACCAAAACCTGGGATCTACCCAAACCACTGACACCAAAGAAACACCTACCCTTCCAATAAGGGCAGCGTAAGCCGTCCTCTACCCGTGAGCCTGATCTGCTCGCCTAGTTGGATCCCTTGAAAAATAGTAAATCACTGGGATGAAACAACGCTCAGTAAGAGCAAATATGCTATTACTAGTGTGTGGTAATTGAGTTACACATTTAATATACAGATATAATACTGACACTGTAAAACAAATATGCTAGTATAACGTACAAAATTCTCATATTATAATTTAAAATACAACTGTGTATCTGAGTTTTCTATTCATACATACTGCTAATATTATAATATAACTGCTGTTGTGTGATATATCTGTACATACGAACTTTTGAGATAATACCCTGGGATCTGTATGTCATGATTTAACCACTCATGACAGGGTTATGCGGCCTGTAGGCTGGACTTACTCTGATTGGCTTACCAGAAAAGTCAATCTATATCTCTATCATCCGCCAATCTAGCCCACTGCAATCTCTCTAGGCAATCTCCAAATTTATCTCTTCTAACCGTCCACCTCAACCCCGCTTGTTGGGGAGACTGTAATCTCTTCTAGCGCGATTAGACGAAATCCACATACTATATGGAGTTATGTGGTTGCACTCTATCTGAAATAGCAACGGTACCGTACTTTGCTGCTTGTGTCTGTCCAAAATTTCCTCAGGGGTCTGATACTATATAATACTATATATATATATATATATATATATCTTGCTGTTTGAACATGATTTCAAAAAAATCATAACACTATAAATCTGAACTGAAATATCTAAAATATCTAATTGAAATATCTATAATATCTGTCTAAAATATCTATAATATCTGTTTGTAATATTTGTAATATTTATCTGAAATATCTGTCTAAAGTATATGTAAAATCTATTGGAGTGTTATGGTTTTGGAAATCATGTTATTATGAAAAAATGCTATAAATCTTATTTTCTGCTAATATACTGTATAACTGGATATCTATAAAATTGCATAATCAACATGCCAAACTATAATAGAGTCAGGCCACACAACTGAGCAGTTAAAATTTCATGCTCAATTTCTGTAATTTCACTATAATAATAATAATAATCATAATATTCTGGAAGAGTAAACCGATCAATATGCTTATATATATATATATATAAGCATATCCATAACCTTCCGTTATTCATTCTAAAAATCCCTAGCATAGTATATTTCCCTTACGTAATCTTTGAAAAGCTCCTACTGTATCTGGTCCTACACCCACAGGGTTCCCCAATCAACACCCTAAAAACAACATCCCCCTAAACAAAACTTCAGTATTTCTATGTGTACTACATTTCTTATCAATATGGTAAAGCCAAATATTAAATAAAAGACTTACCTTGAATTTGGAATGAGATCCAAGGTAGCCTCACCAACGATCCACTTCGGGCAGACTTGTAGAGAACTTCCCCAGGAGTGTCGCAGTGGCCTCAGATGGTCGAACTGGCAAGAATCCAGCCCAAAAACTTAGAGAGAAGGTGGGAGAGATGAATAGGAGAGAGAGAGAGAGGATTTTGTGCGTGAATTTTAGCTGAAAAATGAGGTTTTAACTATTTATATACTGGCCTTCATCGACGAGCCATGTCACTTCATCGGCGAGGTGAATTCGTCGACGAATGCTTATCCTTTTCGATGAAATTCAGAGCTGAAATATATTCGTTTGGTATCTTCTCGTCAATGAGACACGTGCCTATTGACGAGCTCCTCATGTATTCTCCTCAACGAAACCCCTGTGTTCCTCAACGAGACCCTGTTTAATTTTCCAATTTAATTCCTTTTCTCTCCTTCTCCTATTATTAAATTATGAAAATTATCCGGGTCTCTACATTCTCCCCTCCTTATAAAATTTCGTCCTCGAAATTTACTATTTGCACCATATATTATTCTCTAGAGAAAAATGGTCTACTTATTTTATTACTTACCCTCACTTATGAAGGAGGAATATCGTGGTTACATTCTACGTTCTGGGAGATTAGACATATAAAACTAAAAGACTACTTCCTAACTAAATTAATACATGTACCTACAAAAGAAACATTACCTAACTACTTACACTTTACCTATTTATAACTAAACCTCTAGGAACAATAGCGGGTATTTCTATCTTATTGGTTCCTCGAGCTCCCAAAAAGCTTCCTCAATAGTATGATTTATCCACAAAACTTTCACCAGTTTAATTTCTTTGGTGCGCAATGCTTGTGTCTTTCGGTCTAAGATCTGTACTGGTGCTTCCTCATAGACTAATGAATCTTTAAGCTCTATTTTTGCATAATTGATTATGTGAGATGGGTCTGAGATGTATTTCCTCAACATGGAAACATGGAATACGTCGTGTATCCTCGATAAGGCTGGTGGCAGAGCTAGCCTATAGGCAATTGATCCCATTCTTTCTAGTATCTCAAAAGGGCCAATAAACCTAGGGCTCAGCTTGCCCTTCTTCTCAAATCTCATAATCCCTCTCAGAGGTGCTACCTTCAAGAATACCCGATCCCCCACATCAAATTCTAATTCCCGGCGGTGAGTGTCTGCGTAACTTTTATACCGACTCTACGTGGTACTGATTCTTTCTTTAATTAGTTAGACCTTATCATATGCCTTCTGTACTATCTCTGAACCCAAAACCTGCCTCTCACCTACTTCATCCCAAAAAAGAGGAGAATGACACCTTCTACTATACAGTACCTGATGAGGTGTCATGCCGATGCTAGCCTGATAGTTGTTATTATGAGCAAATTCAACTAGTGACATAAACTGGGTCTAGCTACCCCCAAAATCTAGCACGCATGCCCAAAGCATATCTTCTAATGTCTGGATTATCCTCTCGGTCTCACCATCAGTCTGAGGGTGAAAGGAAATGTTGAATGCTAATTGTGTGCCTATAGCCTCCTGAAAGCTTTTCCAAAATCGTGAAGTAAACCGAGGATCTCGGTCTGAGACTATGGATACTGGTACACCATGGACACGAATTATTTCCTGAACTTATATTTCTACCAATCTTTCCATGGAATAGCCGATTTTAATGGGGATGAAATGAGAGGTCTTCGTCAGACGATCAACGATCACCCAAATAGCATTTAATCCCTGTCGTACTGGTGGTAACCCAGTAATAAAATCCATAGAGACGTGATCCCACTTCCATTCTGGAATAAAGAGTGGCTACAACTGCCTTGCTAGTCTCTGGTGCTTAGCCTTAACCTGCTAGCACATCAAACACTACTATATAAATTTGACGATTCCTCTTTTCATCTCACTCCACCAGAAATACTCTCGTAGATCCCTATACATTTTTGTACTACCAGGATGGTCTGTGTCTAGTGATCTATGAGCCTCCTCTAAAATTGTTCTTCTAATATCATCATCTGCCGGCACACACAATATGATGCGAAACCTCAGAGCTCCATCATCAGAGATACTAAACTCTTCTCCCTGACTATCCCATACTCTGGCTATTACCTCTGCTAATTCTGTGTCATCACCCTAGGCTGCCTTAATCTTTTCATATAGCGTAGGCTGCACAACCAGGCTGGCAATAAATGCCTGAGGATTATCCTCTACTAACTCTATGCCAAGTCTCTCTAAATCCATCAAGATCGGGTGCTGAATCTCCATAGTTGCCAGTACTGGTCCCACTGATTTTCTGCTCAGAGCATCTGCTACCACATTCGCTTTCCTTGGGTGGTAACTAATAGTGTAGTCATAGTCTTTAATAAGTTCTAGCCACCTTTTTTGCCTTATATTCAGTTCTTTTTTAGTAAAAAAAATATTTTAAACTTTTGTGATCTATGAATATTTCGCACTTCCCACCATATAGATAACGCCTCCAGATTTTTAAAGCATAAACCACAGTAGCTAATTCTAAATCATGCATAGGATAATTACTTTTGTATTCTTTAATTTTTCTAGACGCATAGGCTATGACTCTTCCATGTTGCATTAACACACATCCAAGACCCTTCAACTATGCATCACTATATATCACAAACTCGCCCTCCCCTGATGGAATAGCCAACACTGGAGCAGTAACCAAGCTCTGTTTCAATTCCTGAAAGCTATGCTCACAGTCATCAGTCCATTCAAACCTTACATTTTTCCTTATAAGTCACGTTAGCGAACTTGATAAACTGGAGAAACCGTCAACAAAGCGTCGATAGTAGCCCGCCAAACCCAGAAAACTTCTAACCTCCTGGAAATTCCCTGGCCTTATCCAATTCACTATTGCCTCTATATTACTCAAGTCAATTGCTACACCCACCTCAGAGATCACATGGCCGAGAAAAGAAACTTGCCTTAGCCAGAATTCACATTTCTTGAACTTTGCATATAGCTTTCTCTCTCTTAATGTTTGCAATACCAGCCTCAAATGATGCTCGTGCTCCTCAAAACTCCTCGAGTAGACCAGTATATCATCAATGAATACAACCACAAACTAGTCCAAGTACTGATGGAACACTCGGTTTATTAAATCCCTAAAAATTGTTGGTGCATTAGTCAACCCAAATGGCATCACTAGGAACTCGTAATACCCATACCTCGTTCGAAATGCTGTTTTTGAAACATCTTCTGCCTTAACTTTCACCTGATGATAACTTGAGCGAAGGTCAATTTTAGAATAGACCTGGTCCCCTAAAGTTGATCAAACAAGTCGTTGATCTTGGGAAAATGATATTTATTCTTAACTGTCAGTTTATTTATCTCTCTGTTATCTATACACATCCTCATGGTCCTATCTTTCTTCTTCACAAATAGTACTGGTGCTCCCCAGGGCGACACACTGGGCCTGATAAATCCTTTATCCAACATTTTCTACAATTGATCTTTTAGTTCCTTTAACTCGGCTGGAGCCATTTGATAAGGTGCTTTAGATACTAGGGCTAGTCCCGGTAGAAGATCCATAGTAAATTTCACTT